>NW_020447752.1:1531976-1551141 GCF_003343035.1 Apteryx rowi
ATCCATTTACAAGTAACTTTTTGAATAGGTTCTCTGGAAATCAATAGCAAAAATTTACTTGTGTTTGTTAATGTGAAGTCTTAAGCACCATTCCAAAACTGCAGAAGTAAGATCAGGAGGGATTTCTCTAGTAGACCTGGTTATTTCTGTATTTGAGTAAAAATGGTAAAAGGCATTAATTATTMTTCTGTAGTAAAACCTTTCTCTTTGAAGATATTTTTATTTTTCACTTTTGTTTTTTTATACCTTCCTAGCTGAAAACCACTTTGTACAAAGACAGACGTCTTTTTGAAACAGGCAAAGACTCTAAGCTTTCAAACTCTTCCATGTAGAGGTAGACTGATTTAAGTCAAGTATTGCTGTGTACAATAAGTACAAAATTAGCACCATGAAGTCACTGACACAGCTATGTTCCGTAGGGTTGACTGTTGTTTTGAATACCTAATAAACATTTTGTCCTCTTCTCCAGCTCAACCCAAATGTAAGTGTGTTTCAGAGAAAATTTGTGAATGAAGTAAAGAAGTGTGAAGAGATGGAAAGAATACTTGGTGAGCTTTATTTACATGTCTGCCATTTCTCATCTGTGGGTCTATTAAAGTTTGCATCATTGAGTGCAACGAGCTTTCAAATAATTTTTTTTTTTATTTTTCCCATTGTCGTAGTGTCTGAGTGTTATAGAATCTTACAAAATTTTCATATATATGAAAATACATACACATATATACATGTATAAGTAAATTCTGTGTTTAGATTTTGAGAGTCAAGTTGCTTGTTTGACTGTAGCACTGAATTGAGTCAGAACATAACAATATATTCCTTAATCTGTATTGATGTGTTGTGTGGTTTTTCAGCGTATCACTTAATCAGTTTCTTGTTTTTGTGAGCTGTAAAATATAGTTACAGTACAACAGGTAGGTGTTTAAATATAAGTTTTTTTTAAAGCTCAGAGTTGAAGAAGAGTTACTAATGTGTTGCTGGTAAACAGTTGGGACCATTTAAATATTCACTGCTTAAAACTCTGTTAGGAGAAGGGAACTTTTATTCTGGGTATTCCTTTAGTTATAAAAAGAGCCCTATTTTTTATGTTGTGTCACTCAGTGCTGTTAATACTGAACTCAAAGTTATTCGTAATTGTATTCACCCGGTAGTTGATTAATAGATGAACGGTATATAAAGCATTAAAACCAAGATGCGGATTACTTCTGTGTGACCCCAGGAAAAGTTACTGTTGAAGGAATCTCTTTATTGGAATCTCTTGTGAGAGGCATGTGCTGGTCATGCCAAAGCAGCCCAGGAGCTATCTCAGCAATCTCATTGCTCAGCGTGAGTTGCATTTGTTGTCAGGGTTACGTAAGCCGCCTTGTTTGAACACTTCTTATTTCAAGCATGGGTCAATGAGCAGAATGTCAGTTTTTGCCAGATGGCGCGATTCGCAGAAAGTGGCATCTTGCTGCAACAAAGAGATACTATGAAATGTTAAAAGCTTCTTAAAGTACTTGTGGTTGGAAAATTTCAGTCAGAGGACTCTGAAGACATCTTACTTCTTCCACCTTCCGAGAGAAAAATGTTTCTTTGCGTTGTATTCCTAGCACGCTATAAGGCCCTCTATTTTTTTTCTTCTCTGGAGGGCTATTTTTCCCCCCTTCTCTTTTCTTCTTTTTGAAGACTCTGTATGTATTGTTGTCTAAATAAATAAATAAATAGCTGGGCCTGATGCTGCAGTGTGCTCAGTACCCTTAATAACACCTGAAGGTCAAATACGCAGCATTCTAGGAAGTATAATGCAATGCAGTTTCCTTTCTAAATCTGTTTTTCTTCTTACTCTAGGATATCTAGTACAAGAAATTAAGAAGGCAGATATTCCCCTTCCTGAAGGAGATGTTGCTCCTCCTGCCCCCTTGCTGAAACACATTTTAGAAATCCAGGTAACTTTTTCATACCACAGATGCCAAAAATGTAGCACTGGATTTTGGAAATTTATTTTAAACTTAATCACTTATTATCATTTATGACTTAACTTATATGGGGCTTGGAGGAAGAGGGAAAAAAAGCCTTTGCTTTCCTTCTGTCTAGGCTTTTTCCTTTCTGCTAGTGTTATTTCAAAGACTGCAGTGAGCATTTGGTATTGACACAAAATCCCTGTGAAGGGACAAAGCTAACTCATGTGGGTTGTAGTCATCTGTTTTGTTTTGATGGATTGACATATTAGACTGTTCCAGGCAAGTTGTTATCTATAAATGTAGGCCTCTTCAGCCTTGTAGGTTGCTTTGGGATTTACCGAAGACTTTTTCTGCATCCAAAATTTTCCTGGGTGATGGGAGTTTTACATGCCCAAGGCTCTACAGGTTCCAGAGTTGGTTGCATAGCAAAACATGGTGCTATTTTGTTAAGATTTCTCTGAATGCTTTTCTGATATTGCTTTAGAAGTAGAAGATTGTAAAATGCAAATATAATTTTGAAAAACACTCTGTTTTGCTGTAATTCTCTCAATAGTAATGGTGCTTTGCACCCTGTACTATTCCAAGTTCTAATTCCATTTGTTTTGCTTAGTTCAGATGCAGATTAAGATCAGAACAGCAGATTTCATGGATGCCTGTGGAGGATCAAGTTTACTAAATACAAAGCATTGTTTGGCAGACTGAGGGATAAAAGCAGTGGTGCTTAAGTTAATTAAGAAAGTGGGAAATTTTTCCATTGCTGAGGCCAATTAACTTGTGCTTAAAATTCATTCTCCCCCAATTTCCAGAGTGGTGTAACTGATTCTGTGCCATTTTTTTCCATGTCTTAGGAACAGCTGCAGAAACTGGAGACAGAATTGAGAGAAGTAACAAAAAACAAAGAAAAGTTGAGGAAAAACCTGCTTGAACTGACAGAATACACATGTATGTTGGAGGTCACGCAAACCTTTGTCAGGAGAACGGCTGAGGTATTGCTTATGCTGTGTGACTAGGATTGTGTTCTTATGTCACATTCTTGTCGTATACTGTTAATGTTCTACTTAAGTGCATGATTTGGTGTAGGGCTTTACAGCACTTTACCTTATTCATTATTATTTGCACTCAATGCTGAGAGATCCCAGCTGACAATCTGAGACTCTCTTGTGCTAGGCTGTGTATATGTGTGTGTCTGTGTATATGTATATATATCAAAATATAGCCCTGAACTAAGGAATTTTGATTTCTTTGGGGAATCATTTAATGAAGGAATGATTTGTGTTATTTTGATGCACAAATTGTGCTGAGAAATTTATCATATAACTTTTGCAACAGTATGTATAATTAATATATGCTGAGAGTGGTACGCTTGAGATCTCAAATTCTCCCTGTTCTCTGAATTTTACACCAGAAATGGTTCTGTATTTTTATTGAAATCTAGTTAGTTGTTTAGAAAAAACCCAAGTATTTTAGTTCATTTTTTATCCTAAAGAAGAAAAGCTAATTAAGACAATCTTTTCTCATTTGCTAGTATGAATCCCGTTTACATGCAAATTATGAAGAATTCCCATCTGTGGAAAATGAGCCTTTAGCGGATTACAACTGTATGCACAGGCTGGGTGCCAAGCTGGGGTAGGTACGGGTCAGTGTGGGCATGGCAGGTTGATGTGATGTGCTGTTTCAAAACTGCTTGTGAGTTGCTGTAGATAATGGGCTCCCTCTTCAAGAAAGAGGGTATGGTGTGACTCCGGTGATTTTGGATGAGCCAAAGCATTTTATGTTGGCTGAGAATCTAGCCCAAATGTATCTTTGTGACAAAACTGGATTTTTTTGTAAACATTAAGGAATGAATAGGACTGCACCAAAAAACCTGTAACTAAACTTACACGAAACAAAGCACGTGTGTTAAAGAAAATGTATCCTTGCTCAAAACAGGTACTCTGTACTACTGTTCAGTCTCTGCTTTCTAGGATAAATGCATAGCGTTTTAATCAGCTGGCAGTGACATGTGAATTGTAAATGTAACATTATTAATAGTATTGCCTATGTGCCCTTAAAATGATCTATGCGTACTGCTCTCCAGAATGTCATTATGGGAGACTRCCTTACCTAAAAAAAAGTACTAATAACCTTACTACCACAGAAAGAATTGATGTCAGGTGTAATTCTAGCTGTGTGCTCAGGCCTACAGTTGAGCTGTTTTCCAAATAGAAACTGTCTGTATTTTATATACCAATAAGCTCCAGCTTGGAGTGATGCTTCTTTATCTAGAGATGCAGATGTTAAATTACCGTGACTACGTGAGCCTTAGTGATGATGTACTCTTAGGTTTTAATTTTTCTTGTGGATTTTGGCTTATTTTTCACATTTTTTTATTTCCATAGGTTCATATCTGGTTTAGTTCACCGAGCAAAAATTGAAGCATTTGAAAAAATGTTGTGGAGAGTCTGTAAAGGATATACTATTCTTACATGTGCAGAGTTGGATGAATGTCTGGAAGATCCAGACACAGTGAGTAAACATTGTAACTATCAGTTTATCAGTTAGTACTAATACTAGTACTCTTCATACAACTTGGAAAAATCCCTGGTCAGGTCTGCAAGGAACCCCTGGAGGGAAGTCTGTTTTAAGTATGAAAACTTCGAAGAGTTTAAGATTAGTGGTTCTTTCCCTTCATAACTATAGGAGTAGCAAATTAAGTTTTTATGGTTCAGCTTGATGAGAACTTTATTGTGGAGTAGTAATGACTTTATGACCAGCAACCTTGATCAAAATACGTGGCATAAATGGCTGTTTGGATATTTATTAACTAGGTCTGTACAGTGCTGTACCTTTTAATAGTCTTTTTATTTGTTCATTCAGTAGTTAAGGAAAAATGTCTGGAGTGGAGTAGGTCTTCCATGAAGATTTTTTTCTGAACTTATAAAATTGACTTTGTAAACCAGCAGTTATGGCTGCTTAATCCATCTGTAYTTTGTATTAATTTAAATTCTGCCTTGGCAGAATTTTTCTGAGATGATGAAATATAATCTTTTGTTTTCCCTGAAAGCTTTTTCCGAGGTGTTGGCATATTTTATTTTTTGGTCGCCTTTAAAATGGTGGAAGGTTAATGCTGTTAATGGTGTTTTCTCTAATTACTCTTTTTTTTTTTTTATTTTACTGTATAATTTTAGTGTAGTGGTATTATAAGTCAGTTAAACATCATTGACTTTTTATTTTTTTAGGGTGAAACCACAAAATGGTTTGTGTTTTTAGTGTCCTATTGGGGTGAACAAATTGGCCAGAAAGTTAAGAAGATATGTGACTGGTAAGAAGTAAGACTAATGTACTAATTTCTTTATACCTGGGTTCTGTTCTTGTTTGATTATTTCCCCCCTACTCCCCTTCCCTGGAAATGTTGATTTCAAGAGAAGTTTTTCAAGTTAAAAAAAATTTTTTTTTCTCCTAGTTGCTTCTAGCCTTATAATTATGTAATGTACAAATACGAATGCATGAGTCATTTTATCTGCAGTCCTTATTAAGTAGAGGCAGAACAGTGACTCTCTCAATTGAGTCTGTTCCATGGTTATTAGATGATGTGTTGCAAATTTGACTAGGGCATGGAGGGTTGGCTGCTTTGTTTGTTTTAGCAATTCGCTTGTTTAATACAAACTTCTGTATTTCTGTAGCTATCACTGTCATGTCTATCCCTATCCGAATACCACAGAAGAGCGCATGGCAGTTGTTGAAGGACTAAACGTTCGTATTCAAGATCTTCATACCGTGAGTAAATTACAATAGTATCCCCTTTGCTGCTGTTATTGCACTACAGAAAATCGCTTAACATATCACAGTATTAAATATATTAATATGCTTCTAAAATACATACAGCTTTGGACCTGAACTTGACTGTGTACATATATCCCTGGTCTCATGTTGCACCTATTTGTTAAACTTGAGGGCACTTGTGTTGCCTTCTSTTTTAGGCAATGGTTAGTGGGGCCTCTTAAAATGTGACCCACTGCTGGACAAATACTAAGTGCTTTTCCTGTGGTTAACATGAACTGTGCTGCATTTTCAATTAAATCTTTTTTTTTTCTTGCACACAGGTGCTGCATAAAACTGAGGATTACTTACGCCAAGTCTTATGTAAAGCATCTGAATCCATCTATACATGGGTTATCCAAGTGAAGAAGATGAAAGCCATTTACCATGTGCTCAACCTGTGCAGTTTTGATGTCACAAATAAATGTTTAATTGCTGAGGTTTGGTGTCCAGTGGCTGATCTGCAAAACTTGCGCCATGCACTGGAGGAAGGATCAGTAAGTCAGTTGGACACTCACTGATGTTAAAAATTTTTTGTCTTGAACCAGTAATACAGATAAGAAAATTATTTAAAATAGGGTAAAAGGAAGCACAGGCAGATCCAGGTCTCTGTGGACTCATATGAAACAATTTATAAACAGAACCTTTAGTGTTGATGGGGACTTTGCTTGAACAGGAACTCCTGTGTTGGGCCCAAGTCTGATGGCACTCACAGTGCTGCTTGCAGTCAAGTAGAAGGTGCTGATTTCCTTGTATGAGTTGTGTTGAATGCCACTCAATCTTTTTGTTTTTTAAGAGGGAATTTTTAGTAGCGAATCTTTGTTTTATAATATTGACTGATGGTTCTCATCTGGTGTTTCATATAATGTAAGGGTTAGGTTATCGTACATAGTCTTTTTAGAAGAACATATTAATGTAATTTTTTTGTTTTCTAAAGAAGAGACAAAGTGATAAATGTTAATCTTGAGGGTTTTGGGGGGATGTTTCAGGGTCAGTGAAACTGTTGATTAAGAAGATATTTTCACTTTGATCAGATTACACATCAACTGGATTTTCATATAAATATTTACTCCCTTTCTGTCTGTAATTAGAGGAAGAGTGGAGCTACAATTTCTTCATTCATGAACACCATCCCGACAACACAAACTCCTCCAACTTTGATACGTACCAACAAATTCACCTCAGGGTTCCAAAACATTGTTGATGCATATGGAGTTGGGAACTATGGGGAGGTTAATCCAGGTCGGTCCTCTGACAGCTGAACTGTGTGAGCTGTACTGCCATTGCTGCTTGACTTGATAGAAGGTTGTGTATTTAAATACCTTGCTGAACGGGACTCCAACCAAAGGAAAATGTTGACACCCGTACTGCTTATGAGTAGCTGTTTTTAAATTTCAGTAGCTCATCAACAGTACAAATGGTGCTCCAAGCAGTAAGATGGGATTTGTTTTTTGAACCATTTAAGCATTTRAAAATATTGATAATAGCTGTGTAAGGTTCCTTTATATGCTTTTCCTTGAAAAAGGTATTTAGGAAAATTAAAAAAAAAAATTTTGGTAATGGTTATTGATCTTACTTAAGTATGGAGCTTGTCACTTGAAAAAAAAWTCAGCTTGTTGTATAGCCCTGTTAGTTTAATGCCCTTATTTGTTTCTGTAGCTACCTTGACTATGACAGTATCATGTCATTCTGTATGGGAGAATGTAAGTTATAGCACAGAGTCAAAATCGTCATGGGGAAAGAACTGAGTTTTTTTTCTGGGCTCTTTTTTCTATCCTCAGAATTGTTAACTAATGCTCAGCTGTGGCATTGTCATTACTAGTGGATGTACATAAGCAAGATTTAAAGCGAGTGAAGTTTATAGCACACTTATTAGCGAGGTGTGAAAGGTCTTTCAAACTGTAAAACTGACAAATTTTGTTCTGGAGTGATTGAGAGCTTAAAACAGTTGAATTACTTAGGCAAAATTTAGATAGCAACATTATCTGCTGTGTTACATGCCTGAAATCTGTTACGTTGCCATTGCAGCTCTCTATACCATCATCACTTTTCCCTTCCTGTTTGCTGTTATGTTTGGAGACTTTGGACATGGTCTACTAATGTTCATCTTTGCACTTCTGACAATACTATATGAAAACCACCCTAGATTACAAAGATTGCAAGATGAGGTAAAATGAATTACAAATAACTACTCCCATCCAGCAAGATAACTTCAACTGAATAGTCACTATGTTTCTGAAAACTGGTATTCTTTATGCATGTATTGGACTTCTTTTTTTTGTCTCAGAATTTCCTGTGTTTTAAGCTGACATACTCCACTTCAGATGATTTTTCAAATTTCATTTTCTTTTATTGTTTCTGAAAAGGAGTTGTAGTTTGAAATTGATGTAACTATTTTATTATGGTGTGGGCTTGAATGCAGGAAGGCCTGCATCTATCATTAGAATTATTTAATTAAGCGTGGCCACAAATGACTACCTCCTTGAAAACCAGTCTTGGGGAGGAAATGCAGCTTACAAAGACTACTTGTTGTCAGCAGTAGTAGTAGTAGTAGTCTCAGTTTGCATTCTGGGAGCTTGCATGGGGACTTCAAATCTCTGCATTCAATTTAAACTAAAGTTGTCATTCAGAAGATACTTGTTCCTAGCTCTATTTTCCAATGCAATCTTCACATTTAAATCTCTTGACATAAAGCTGTGAATGTGGAGAGATGAATCACACCCATTTAGTGATTGCCATTTGCAAATTGTATATTCACGTCTAACTCCAAACTCTGTGTTCCATTTTGATTAGCCTTAGGTTTCTTCCTATTCCTTAATGACTGATGACAATAATTTTAAACTTTTAGAAGTTTTTGTGTGGCCATAAATGTGCTTTTTTTAGAGATGTGTAGATAATGATCATTGACACAGCAGATGATACTTTCTTTTTTAAACGTTTACAGATAATGAAAACATTTTTTGAAGGCCGATACGTTATTTTATTGATGGGTCTGTTTTCTGTGTACACTGGCTTGATCTACAACGACTGTTTTTCAAAGTCGTTAAATATATTTGGTTCTGGATGGAATGTTTCAGCAATGTTTGAACAAAAGGTTTGGCGGTGAGTAGTATGCCTCTGTTTGCTATACCATTAAAACTAATGTACTTCCCGGAACAGTTTTAACTCTTTCACCCACCCATTTTAGCTATCCTTTTATTGAGAACAGTAAGTAAATGTAGTTAAGTCTACTGAATTTTGTTGTTAAGCTAGCAGGTGCTAGCGGGCTAAGGGCTAAATGATGCATCTACAATTAAAGAAGGCAGTAACAGTCTATTTAAAAACAAAAAATCAAATTGCTTATTATCCTAAATTAGGAACTCTACAGAGAAGACAATTTCATTCAAAACCACTATGAGAATTTGATTATATTAAATAAGATATTAACCTGATTGACTGAATTAATCAGTGCTGCTTTACCGGGTTGTGTTTGGGTCATGTCCTCAACCAACTGGCACATTTTCTAGAATTTTATCATCAGGTGTAGAAGACACAGTCTCCTCTCTGAACACATGCTGTTGCAATGTTCTATTGCTACATGTTAGCGAGTAACTTTTGGTGATGGAAGAAGTGCAGCTGGCACAGTATCTTTTTGTTGATAGTAAAAAGTCACATGTACCTAACTTTGAAGTGGAATTTCTAGGGTATATTCAGTCTCTAAGCCTCCCCATGTGTTTTTGACATCTTTCTTTCTGTGGTCTCGCAAAGGTGGTGTTACTGTGTGGTTTCCAGTCAGTCATATAAAAACCTAACAGAAAGAGAAAGGACTCAGTCTTGTGGACTATCTTTTTTGCTCAYAGAGAGTACACTGCCTCCTTTGTTATGTCTGTCTTTATGCTAATGGTTCTAGTTTGTCTCCAATTACTGTATCTCCCAGGAGAGGTGTTTGAAGATATATTGAAATCCAGTCTTCTCAGCCTACCCAAGTTCCAGCCAGAGATTAACTCAGGATGTTTACTGTCAGCCTGCATTTTTCTTTTAAAGTGCTTTTTACAACTATACTGCTGTAACTATTGAAAATAGTTATGCCAAAGATTTTGAGAGAATTAAAAACACAAGGCTAGTTTTGGAGAAATTTGTCCTAGGTAATGCTCTGGGAACTTATAGCCAAACAGYGTTAGCATCTGCTGTAAAATTATTAGCAATTACTGAAATAAGTTAATTACCTAGCAAGCATTAATCTATGCACAGCTTTCCTTTAGAGTTTAAAAAAAAAAAAAAAGTAGAATTGTCAAACCTATTTCTTCACAAAATGGGATAACCTTATTATTTTAAGGTTTCATAGCCCTTTGGTATTTAAATGTTTACAGCTTGCGTTTCATTTCACCTCAAAAACAGGAAGTGTTTTAAAACAGTGGAATGAAGAATACTGACTTTGGTTCAAATGTGCAAAGTTTGAGAGTGCTGTTAATGAAAAACTATTTGAAGTTACAGTGGAAACTCATCCAAATGAAAAAAAAAAAAAAACCTTTGGGTGGCTGAAGTTTATATAAAAGCAAATTGTGAGCTTTTTAAATAGAATTATGTGCTCAAGGGGAATAGCRAATAAAATCTAAACACTTTCCTTTCAAGGTCACTAGTGCAAAATAAACCCAGATTGTGAATGTCTGTTTTTTTTTGTTTTTAGTACCTATCTCTTTGGTGCTTAGAAATCCTTTTATTCTTTTCTCAAAGTCTGACCTTAGATAAGCTAGTCATTTTAATCTTTCTTATAAAGGAAAGCAGGAGTGACATCCTGCAGAACTGAAAGTGTATGTTGTCACTTCGTTTGAGCACCTTCAGATTTTATTGTGTTTTTCTTTTTTTTTCCTTCAGTCTTGAAGATCTGAAGTCTAATCAATTTTTAACACTGGATCCAAATGTTACTGGTGTGTACAATGGAGCTTATCCCTTTGGTATTGATCCGGTTAGTTTTTTTTTTAAGTTATCCATTTATGATGATCAGTTATCTGTAATTTAGATTTTAGTATGTGTATTATGAAGACAAGCATACTATGACAAATACATGTCTGCTTCTTCTTTCTCCATTTAAAAAGAGCTTGTCCCTTAATGAGTCAAAGAAAGATTAAACTCATTTCTCAAAACTCAATTTCATTTGATATCCAAGGAGAATTCTGGCCTCCTAACAGAGAAAGGATACTGTTTTATTCCATGTACTGCGCTCTTCTGAATTGCCTGTTTTATCTTTATTTCATCTTCAGATCTGGAATTTGGCAAGCAACCGTCTCAGTTTTCTAAATTCTTTCAAAATGAAAATGTCTGTGATTTTTGGAGTGACTCACATGACATTTGGAGTTGTATTGGGGGTCTTTAACCACTTGTAAGTACAAGAAGCTAAGATAATAACATTCTAATTTGCGTCAACTCTTTCTGAATAATAGTTAATCTGGTATGAGAAACTGGAACATTAAAAAAACAAAACAAAACATGAATAATTGTAATTATGAAAGCCGTTCTTAAAAAAGACAGTAATGGAGAGGTCTTCTTTCCTGTAAATAAAGAGATTGGTCAGTGTTAAGCCAAATAATCTGAAGCCATTGATTAATAAAAGATTTTGTTTCACCGGGGTGCTAAGTGGTCTTAATTTCCACTGAAATATGTGATTAAAATTTCTCTGAATTATGAAGGAATCCGTTCTGGATTCTAATTTCAGTCCTGCTCTTTAAAAGTGCTAGGCACTGTTCTGTTTTATTGAAATCATTTAAACACCTTAAATGCATGAGTCCTGTATTTACCTTGATGCTGCTTTGTGAAGCTTATTTTTCTTTTCTTTTTTTTCCCCATTTTTATCTTTTAGACATTTCAGGAAGAAGTATAATATTTACTTGGTTTTTCTTCCTGAACTTCTATTCATGATGTGCATCTTTGGCTACCTTGTGTTTATGATCTTCTTTAAGTGGTTAACTTACTCTGCCCAGAACTCTACATCTGCTCCTAGCATTCTGATTCAGTTTATTAACATGTTCCTATTTCCTGGGAGTGAAACAGAGGTCTTTTATACCGGACAGGTTAGTAGTGTTGTAACAAGCTTCAGCAGATTCCGTGTTCCCTATGCAGATAATATTTACTATTAATAAAAAGCTGATGGCTAAGTGTAGTGCCCTAGGAAGGGGAATGTATGAGACTAAGGGGAAATTAAACAAACATTATGATTAATAATAATTTTACTCTTTGATTGTAAGATTTCATGTAGTGACTTGTGAGAACATCTGTTTCTAGAACAAAATCTCCTAGTCCTTATTAGGACTGGTTTGATTTCAGCTTAAAATTAAGGCTAGGAATATTCTTGTAGTTTTTTGATGCTCTCCTGTGTACTATAAATAATCATATTAAACTGACTATCAGTAGTGCCCTAATCTAGAACCAAGTCCTGAAGATGCTGGCTGTCAATAACCCCATTTAAGGTCCTGATTAAGTAAAATAATTATGTGCATGTTGAACTTTGAGTACATTCCTCACTCCCACTAAAATCAGTAGTAGTTTTCTTATGCTCATACAGCATGTATGGGAAGGTTTTTTAACTGTTGATTTGCTGGTCTGATCTAAGTTTCTTTGTCTTTTCCACTCACAAACAGGTTGTTTTACAGAAGTTTTTACTTAGTCTTGCTTTACTTTCTGTTCCTGTAATGCTTTTTGGAAAACCACTTTATTTATATTGGTTGCACAATGGAGGCCAAGGCATTGGAAGGTACAGGGTAAGTATTGAGTGACGTTTATTTAAACATCTCCTTTTTAGATAATAGGGAAGTTTTATTGGCAAAAAAAAAAAAGGGGGGAAATGAGGGAATTTTTTAAAGAAATATCTTAACTTTTTTCTGATTGCATGTAATAGTCTTTCCCGAAACCTCATTACAAACTATAGGGTAGCGCCTGCAAACACTTACACATCTGACTAGTTATGTGAATATTAACAAAATTGGGCACTTTGCAGATTAGCACTACTGGAAATGCTAGTGAAGCCTAGGAATAATGTGGAAATACTCTTGGGCAAAATTAGCACGTAGAGTCCTCATAGTCAGTGCTTCAATAGGCCATTTATTTGATGCAGTATTACTTGTAGATGAGTTAAGGTTAATTTCTGTTCTTGAAAGTGAAGTTCTAGAACTTGAGCTGGAGATGTAACAGGAAACTTTTCACTAATTTGGTATCTCTGTATGTTTTCCTTACAGTTTGCTTTAAAAAAAAGAATGTTAATATGGAAAATAAAGTATTCTTTGGATCAGTACTTCCCAATCTTGGCAGTGACTACTTGTCCTGGCTCACATTCATTCCTGTTATACATTTTTTTTGTAAAAATCATAGCCTCTTATTCCTTAGGAGGTGTTATGACCCTTACATGGTTTATGGTCCAGTTGCAGCTTTTCTCTTCCTTCCCATTTGGTTCCAGGTAGAAAGAACTGCAGCAAGAATAAGCGTATGTTCATTAGTGCACTTTTTCCATCCCCAGAAGTTTTCCTGCCTTATGCTATTGGATTTCTGGTTTCAGGGGCCAATCCCCTTATGGCATATATAACTGATCATGTGTTGGGAAACAATGTTCTGTTTCAAACAGTCTAGAAGAATTCAGCAGTGCCTTGCATATAGGACAATGCCCATGACTAAATATTTCTGCTGAAATTGGAAAGTTTTTGACTRTAACTCATAACAGTGTTTTGTTCCTCTAGCTCTCTGGTCCTTTTGTCCTTGAGAGTGTTATTTTCTGTGACCACTTTAAATTTATTTATACCTTGTAGCATTAAAGTTGACACTGGAAAGTCCACTTAGCAAACAGACATGTTGTATTTCCATTTTGTGCAGAGTGGCTACAAGCTAATTCGAAAAGAAAGTGAAGAAGAACTTTCTCTGCTGAGGTCTAATGATGTGGAAGAGGGAAGCAGTCCTTCAGACAGTGGGCACAGAGATGGGGATGCAGAGGAGGTAATGTTTTTTTACTTAGTCTCTAATTAGTGTGTCTTTAGAAGCAAACTGAAAGTGAAAAATAAAGAAGAAAATCTGTATGTTGAGTCCCTTGGAAGTGTCCGGGAATGTCAGCTGAGCCTTTATGAAGACCTTGATGACTGAATGCAATTTATGTATTTTTATTTAATGCTGTTTTAACATTATTTCTTATATTTAGTGTATTAGTTCAGATTGTTACAGTAAACCACAGTATATATGTAGCGGAGAACAGGAAGATTGCTTTATTTGGATCAGACTATAGTTTTTCTTAAATTGAAGAAGCAGAGTATTTGTGTGTGTGTGTGGTTTTACTGATTCTTGAAATTAGGACAAGAAGACTCTACAGCTTCCTGTTCTTTAATCTTGTTTTTTTCATCTAGAGAAAAATCATGTATCTGAAAGTTAGATCTTGTGAGAAGGCATGTTGCCAGTGGGGATTGGGAGACATGAGCTGCATTCCTAGTCCCAGCTATTGCTTCAGTATAGTTTGGCCAATCTTTACAGATGACCGATTCCACTGATTTCATGTGAATTGAAAGATAAAAAAAATTGCTTCAGTTTCCCAATGTGCAGTGCATGTCTAGTGCTTGCTTCACTGGGGTAGTTGATTTTTACCTGTTATGTGTACCAAGTTCAAGAATKGGGTTGCTCAAATACAATGTGTCATAGTTTAATTCAAAATAAGTGCTGGAACTTACAGTAACAGTATTAGTTTTGGAACTCTTCGTTAGCAACAGGTAACTTTTATAGTATTAATAATAGTTATTTTTCTATCACTAGCATTACTAATAATCCTGGTTTTAAAGATGCAAAAATTGTCATTGTAAGCTTGTGACATCAATAGAATGGGATTTAGAACTGACTGTTTTACTACTGGTATTTTTCAAATATGAGATCATATTCCTGTTGAAAACATAAATTGTATTCCTTTTTATCAGCCCATAAAGTAACTGAGAAAACTATTTGGAAAAATTGTAACATCTGATTTTTTTATTTTTATTTTTTTGTGTTGTCTCTGTAATAAGGATGTAAAGCATAGCAGATTTTTTTTTACTTGCCATGAAATGAATGTATTAACATGTAATAGATTTTTTTCTTGTATGTATAATAAGATTTGTAGATTAATGTTTTTATTCTCTCATACTGTATTGTGTTGTTTAAATGGATACAAATGTATTTTTATATTTTAGTTTAATTTTGCAGATGTTTTTATGAATCAAGCAATTCATACCATTGAGTACTGTCTAGGATGCATTTCCAATACAGCCTCGTATCTGAGACTCTGGGCGCTAAGTCTTGCTCATGCACGTAAGTTTTTATATGTATCTGATTGTTAATGCCAGTTAAAATTATACTACTATTACATCATCCTTTTATTAATTAAAAAAGAAATTTCCTGTTTAAACTAATCACGATCTATGGAAAGCCTGCAAACTGAAGCTGTGAAGTTGTACGGTTTCTGTATGGAAGCTAGTAACTTTTACCATAGATTGTGCCTGGTTGTAGGGAGGGTGATTCTCTAAGCACAGGTTTGTCTCACATAATAGACTATCAGGATTCACAGAAGGATTTTATATYTTCCATTGACCAATTTGGAAGGCATTTAGGCACTTGCTAAAGTTTTAGTGTCACAGTCTAAACTGTTGCCCATGGTAAATCTTATTTTGAAACTGTTGTGAAACATACTATTAAGTATTTCTTGGAAAAAAATTAACTACATGTGTAGTGTTATATCCCGCTAAGAGGCTTACACATGACAAACCTGTTTGGCAATTTTGTGCTACCTATTAAAAAAAGAAAGTGTAAAAATACTTGCGTAGGTTCAGCTCCTTGAGTGCTGGATATCTAAATAACCCCATGCAACAGTGCAGCACTCCAGGTTGGGGCCGACTGACTAGAAAGCAGTTTTGCAAAAAGATCCTGTTGGAAGAAGTTGCATGTGAGTCAGCAGTGCGCCCTTGTGGCCATGAAGGCCAACTACATGCTGGGCTGAATTCACTCCAGTAGAGCCAGCAGGTTGTGGGAAGTGATAAATATATTGTTGTATTCAAGACTTGTCAGGCTGAATCTTGAGCTCCCCAGTGCAATCAAGACACTGACCAGCTGGAGTGAGTGCAGTGAAAGGGGACCAGGATAGTTGGGAACCAGAGCCCGTGATGTCCGAGGAGAGGCTGAGGGAGCTGGGTTTGTTCAGCCTCGAGATGAGATGKCTCAGGGAGATCTGCAGCTACCTACAGGTGATCGTAGAGAAAATGGAGGCAGATTCTTCTTGGAGGTAATGCTAGAGGCAGTGGACATAGGTTGCA
Source organism: Apteryx rowi (assembly GCF_003343035.1). Taxonomy (NCBI): domain Eukaryota; kingdom Metazoa; phylum Chordata; class Aves; order Apterygiformes; family Apterygidae; genus Apteryx; species Apteryx rowi. The sequence continues at coordinate 1,547,998 of NW_020447752.1, forward strand.
GGAAAGGAAATTCCGATTAGATACAAGGAAAAAATTCCTCATGGTGAGGGTGATCAGGGACACAGGGATGGGCCTGGAGATGTGGAATTTCCATTCTTGGAGTTACCCAGAAATTTGACCAAAGCTCTGAGCAACTTTGTAGGCCCTGATGTAACTTCAAAGTTGGCTCCGCTTTGAGTACAGCGGGGGTTGGACCAGACTACTTCCAGAGATCCCTACAACCATTTGTGATCTTCAAAGGATGTTTTTTTTCTTTTTTGGGAGGTGTTTGCTTATAATTCCCTTGTTCAGCAGATCCAATAAGGCTGTTTAAAGTAGGATACAGATCAGTTATAGTAGCTTCCTGGGTGAATGTATGTAATATCAAAACTAATTATGAAAACTTTTTTTTATAGAGTTATCAGAAGTTCTGTGGCAAATGGTGATGAGAGTGGGTCTTCGCGTGGATACGACATACGGTGTTTTACTGCTAGTCCCTGTTCTAGCATTTTTTGCTGTGCTAACAATTTTTATTCTTTTGGTCATGGAAGGGCTTTCTGCTTTTCTCCATGCTGTACGACTTCACTGGTAAGTTTTAACTCATCAGTTTTTAATTATTTCACTTTAGTGTATGCTGGCTTGTTTAGAGGAATTTTTGTGTCAAAATATTAGGTGCCTTTTTAGAAGAGAAGTGTAAAATTAACAGCCTTATACTACTGAATAGATTTATCTAATCACATTAAATAAATGGTCTGTTAGTGCAATTTGATTATTCTGCTGGAATATTTTCAGAAATGTCAGATATTATATTGGCTTATGTATACTGACTTCTACCATATTCAGAGTTGATTTTGGTGCAAATTATAAATGATTTATAATATTTTGCCTTTTCATAATGCAGAATATTAGTAACTTAGGTAAATCTTCTTAATTTTGGTCTGGTTATATCATTGAAAGACTCCAGTCCATTTTATTCATTTGGTTCAATAGAACATTTGTATTAGTGAACAAATTTGTTAAAATGAGGCTGCCCTCCCTTGTGTATTTTAATCACCTCATAATCTTAATATCATGAGTTCTGCTTGTGAGTGGATTCAGTGACTATTTAGTTTGAAACCTGATGGAATTTACAGTATAAGGAAAGGGAAATATATAGTATATAAAAACATGATGTAATCTATACACCTTATAGAGTACTGTCATCATTATGCTATAAATTTGCAAAGCAGTTAATTGCAACTAACTTTAAAACAAATTAATAAAGGAGACAGAAGTGAGGAATGGACCTTTGTAGCAGAATATCTGTCTGTTTGGGTCTCTTGAGAAACATCAGGTCTGTCTGTGCTTGACAGATCACACAGCYGCACAGAAAGCCTAAGTGACAGGGTTAGGAGTGGTCTTGTTTAGCCTTTTGGGTTGCGCAGTTCTGTCCCTTGACAACCAGTTGTTTTGGATTAATATGTAGGTTCTGTTTTTGTCTCATTTCAGGGTGGAATTTCAGAACAAATTTTACACTGGTGGAGGATACAAGTTTACACCTTTCTCTTTTAAGCACATTTCTTTACATTTTAATAAAGATGATATGGTATAGTTTGGTTGCTGTCAGAAATGTTTGGAATTGTCTGCAAATAATCATGTAACTGGATCTCACCTATGAATGGTTTCTTGTAGGACAAAGTGTTTTTCACTGATTGCCTTATAATGCAGCCAAATAATTGTGTAATATATACCTCCCATACAAGTGCATAGCAGATCTGGAGCATCTTGTAAAGTATATAGGTATAAAATGTACATTTTTCTTGATAAACTAATGTTGTAAATTAATTTTATTCTAAAAAAAAAAAAGTTGTTACTGCTTGTTCTAAAACCAGTGTAGGCATTTTCTTGTTGAGAGGATGTTTATTTTCTTGAATTATTACTTTTAAGTTACCTGAAAGTCTTGTCATCATATTAAATACACATTGCTGCTCATATAATCACATATTATTAAGCAAGCTACCATCTGATGCAATTTGGAAGCAGCTGAGCAATGCAACAAAAGCACTGTATGTTCTCAGTATTTATTCCAGGAGGATTACTAAGTATAGTATAAACTTGTACATAGCAATACAAAATGTGCTTTCTTTTGGCCATATTTAAAACTGCACCAAAAATGTTAACTTTTTATTCAGAATTCTGCCCGGAATTATTGCTTAATATTTCAGAAGCCACAGTGCTGTTCAGTTTTATGGAAGGAGGCAGGACTGTCAGGGAGGATTTGGAGCATTAGCCCTCTCTTTTAGGCCCGTAGTGAAGCGTTTTCTGGTGCGTGTGCCCTGTTGTGCGAAGCAAGCTGTGCGCGCCCGCCTGGTGCCTCGGTGAGCGCGGAAGTGCCCCGGGAGAACAGCCGTGCCCTCCGGGAGTCTTGGCGGGGCCTCCAAAACCAGAACCGAACCCTGCACCGGGAGGGATTATCCTCGGTCCCGATTTTACAGCGTGGTCGTATGCCAAGTTTCCACTCGAGGGCATAACGTTTGCGTGAAGAAATGAGGAATCAATGTGTGGCTTAAGGACATACGGTGATTTCGGTTTCTCTGATGTTGTTGAACCAAAGGCGTTTTTACTGAACTGGGGGGGAGGGTGGAAAGGGGCCTTTTGTATGTTTTTTATATCGCAATGAAACGCGGCCTCTTGCCGTGATGTTTAACACCTGTGCCATAATAGCAGCGGTTACCTCCCGCACTTGTTTCGTACTAATTCCAAATAAAAATCGCCTTGCGCTGGTTGGAGCGGGCCCTGCCGCCSTGTGGTGTCTGTGTGAGCCGGGCTCCGGGCGCGACCCGCTTCCGGGCGGAGCCTCCCCGGCCCGGCCCGGCCCGGCCCCGCGCAGCCTTCCCCGAGGGCAGCGGGGCGGGCCGGGGCCGAGGCGCCTCCCCGAGCCGTTGCCGTGGCCACCGGGCGGCGTCGCTCGGGCCGCCGCCATGAGCCTGGACGACGTGCGGGTGCAGTGGCTGCGGGACCGGGTGCTCGGCGCCCTGGGGCTGACCGATCCGGCGCCTTTCGAGGAGCTGCTGAGCCGCGGCGACGGCGAGGAGGCGCGCGCCGTGCTGCGCTTCCTCAACCGCGGCGACGAGGCCGGCGAGGGCGATGCGGCCACCGCGCTGCTCCTGCTGCGGGCCGAGCGGC
>NW_020447752.1:1551316-1630912 GCF_003343035.1 Apteryx rowi
CCCCGGGGGCTCCCATTTGCCCCATCTCCAAGTCCTGACCCTGTTCCCTGCCTCCTCCTGCCCTTGGTCTGCACCTGCCCCCTCCTCTACCCCTTTTCCCCCCACCCGTCTGCTCTCCCCTTGTGCCCCCGGCTGGGATTTGCGCCATCCCCGCTGCGGGGTGGCCGTATCGTGCTTTCCTCCCGTTTTGTGTGTGCGCGCAGACGCAGGCGACGAGTATGAGTTTGAAGATGGGCAGGAGGAGGAAGGCCTGGATGACTTCTTTCCTGAAGAGTTGACCGAAACGGCCTCCCCTGCAACCTTGGAAGGAAGTAGGTGGTTTGGGTGGCCAAACCGTGCTGGTCGCAGGCCTTGCTGCTGCGGGGGCTCGGCCTGACTCACTGACACGGTCCTAGAGCAGAGCTGCTCCCACAGGGTCAGTAGCAACAGCTTCTGTTCCCAGGAACACAGATCGGATTTTGTGGATAGAGTCCTAGGCAGCACGAATGGCAAATTAAGGTTTTCTCAAGAGCTTCTGCCTCAGGGTGTTCCTTTGCAAGATACTTTTCTCAGTTTGGCTCCTTCATCTTTTCCAAACTGACGGAGACTGACTGGGATGAACAACCATTCGTTCTCTTTGTCTTAAGAGCTGCAAGCTCTTTTCTTTATTTTGATGTAGTTTAATGAGAATAAAAGCGGGTCCTGTAGAGAGTTAAGATCAGTCCAGTACTTTAGCTGTATGATTGTACAGAAGCATTTAATGAACAGTGGAAAAATAAAGGAAAAGAGGTAGAAAGGGTGTCAGAAGAGGATGATGATTCTCTGTGGCTCAGATGCCCAATTCTCTTCTCTGCTGTTGATATCCATGTAACTCTGAACCTTCTGAAAGAATTATTTGTGGAATCAAGGGGTCAGGACCTGGCATTTTCTATTCATAAAAGAATTTTGTTCATACTGTGCAAAAAAAATAGAACCACTAAAGTTAAGTGATGATGTCTGGCCTGTGTGTAAGTGGACTAAAGGAATGATACAGTCCTATTCCTCTCCTACACCTCTGAACGGATGCAGCTGCAATGCTGCAAGTTAATGCTCAAAAGAGTAAGACAGAATTATTATTGCTTGATAATAATATAAGAACACAAAGGGGCATGACCTTTCCAGTTGTAGATGTGACTGAACCTTTTCCACTCCTTTTAAGTGTCTAGAAGCCTGTGCTGAAAGGGGAAGAAGACATACTGCACTTTTCAAAAAACAATGTAGAATAGTGGTCCTTGGCTGGCCTTGGAATTCGTACGGTTGTTTCTGTTACAGTGCCTTCACCATGACTTCTTGGGCACACCATATCTACAGACATTTTCCCCAACACAGCTCAGGGTGACAAAACCTTTAATTGTTTGCAAGGTTTCTTTTGCAAAGTGCTTTCATATTGAAATGCATTAACCCACTTATTTTATCGTAAAAAAATCATTTGTGTTAGAAAAAGCTAGAAAGGAGGTTGTAAATAAAACCCCATTAGCTGTGAAATGCAGCAAGGTCACTTGCATGCTTGGATCAAATCCTTCAGTAATGCTGCAGGGGAAAATTTATGATTAACACCAAGACTGGATGACTGGTTGGTGAAAGATGGTGCTGAAGGTGGACAAAAATACCTAGTCATTTATTTTGAGAAGATAATTGGAAGGATCTGTCTTAAATGCACAGAATACCTGTTCTTTAATTGAATTTTCTTGTGCTTTTTCTTAGGGATGACTCAGAAAAGCAAGACAGCCCTTCTGGAATCTTCAGCTGATGTAAGTGTGCAAGGTCGCATATCAGCTCTCTCTATTGGGTCTGAATCGAGTGATCTGGAGCAAAAATTTGTGACTGAAAGTATGGAACACATACCTCAGGTAAGGCTGTTGTATTTCACTCTGTTCTTTTGGGSATATGAAAATGCTGGGTTTTGGATGTGAATGTTTCAATAAAACTGATGGGGAAGTTAAAGAGGTACAATGCAGAGCAAGTACTGTGAACAGAACAGAACATTTTACAAGAATAGAAATTTTCTCCTGAATCCAGTGGTCTGTGGTGTCTGCCACTGCCTGTGACGTTGGCTGACATGACATTGCAAAGGAAATTTACTGGGCAAAATGCTACATTTTCAGTGAAGAAATGCAGTAGTGAATTACTCAGATACCACATTAGCTATTCCCAGAGTTGCTTGCAACAGGAAAGTTGCAGTTAGAATAATTGCTAGATAAAAATACCGTAGGAAGAGCATGTAAGGGACCGTGAGCAAAGGCTTTTGTACCTCTATTCTTTTCCCTAGTTAGATGATCAGGATGGAGTTTGGGCTTTTTAACAAAACTTGATTTATGACTGAGATGCAGGCAGAAGGGGAGTAGGTGCCTACGCATTCTCAGAAAGACATGATGGGGGGCATTTAAGTGTGTTCCTTTCTCTTATTTAAGATTTCCAGCACTAATACTATTAGTCCCATTAGCCTGGAAATTAACATTCCTTCTAAAGCTAATGATTTTTACTGTTAGCTTTGTGATTTTTAACATTTAATTTTTGTTAGTGGTTTATTTGGACGTCAATATGAATATAATGTACTCAGAGCTGACATGATTCTGTCCCATTGCTCACAGTAGACAAACATGTTTTTGCTGTTAAGAAATGCGGTGGCAAATAGTAATAGTTATATTCTTTTTCATTTTCTGTTCCAGTTAACAAAACAGAAGGCTGACAAAGTGTATTTCTATGTGGCTCTTGATGAAATTCCAGAAGAATTTATGTCAGGTGATATTGTATACTTTCTGAGAGACGCCGAAGGTATTTGCCCTGAATAACTGCTGGCTCTGCACTTTCAGTATTTGCATTAAGAAGCACTTCAGACTGAGAAAAGGTTGTAGTGACTGAGATCTAGGATAGTGCATGTCCAGGTTAATTACCTGGGCAGGAATACTCTCAGAGTAAAACCAGGAAACTAGGAATGTTTTTTATTTCAAATTTATGGAAAGTTACTTATCTTGAATGTTTTACCAAGAGGGATGAAACTTTGATGCTGCTCTCAGAGGAATTAAGAAGGTTTAGTTACTACGGCTCTGTAAAGTATGTTGTGGATGAAGAGCTGTATCTGAAAGTTAGGCTATAAGGTAGTGATAAGCACAACTGAAGGATCAGTCCTCCTGACCTGACTCAAATTCGGATACACAATAGCAGCACATGAAATGAAGATTTTATTCTGATAGTTCGTACTTTGTCATAAAAGCAATGACAATGGTCACCTATTTCCAGGAACTATCAACGGTCAATGTTAACTCTAATTTAGTGCCAGAGACTGGTTCCAGCATCARTGTTTATGTGGGCTCACCAAAGAGCAAAATGCATGGTTTTAGGTTACAAAGTATTTTGTGTGTGTCTATTATTTTCATTTTTTATAGAAGTGGGAAATATGACAAAAAAGAACATGATGGTAATACATTTGGTCATTTTTGGCAATTCTGTGTAAGATTTTCCTAGTCTCTTTGTAGAATAAGAGTTTGAATCAAGGCCTCTGTTTTGTTTGAACAGAAAACCATTGCTGAGCTATAAGGCTGGGCTGTAAAACTTAGATGACACTTAAATATTTTTTTTACCCTTTTTGAAAAGGCATCTACASTATTAAAACTAACACTAATTTTTTGAAGTGACTTGCATCAAACCTAGTTTATTACAAATGCAGTTTATTTTTTGGAGTTCTAACTACTATTTCTTTGTTATGAGAAAAAAAACCATTTACGGTATTGTTTTACTGATTGCTTTCTGTATCAAATAATTAGATTTATGCTAATTCCTTATATACTGTTTAGAAACGGTTTCTGAACCTAATGACCTGACTGAAGCTAATGAGGTTCTTCCTAAAATGATAGAGTTTGGCGTACTGACTGGTCACACTCTTTTGATGTTAAAGAATGTCTTCTCACAGGTAAATGTGTTACSGTTTTTAGGTATGAAGTCTTGAGTGTTTCTGTGAGTGATTTGCCTATTTGATATTCTTCTAACCACATGGATTGTTCATAAGAAATATTAAYATTTACTGAGTGAGCTTCATTTGCCAAAATGGAGCTTGTGTTAATATTCAGTTTATATTTTTGTTTCCTAAATTTTTGTGAAGATGTGGAGACAGGGATTATTCATTGAATTGCCTGGCCCTGTCTGAGAGATATTTAAAAATGTGACAACAGATACCTTTATTTTTGTACTGATAGACTTTTGTGAAAGCATGTTGGAGCTATTCCCCTGTAGAGCTTGAGGCAGAGAGAATGATGCTAAAGAGGTGATATGGAGAGAGACGCACTTAAATTAAGTTTAGAACAACCTTAAGTGAATTGCCAGTAAGGTGACTGGATTTTTTTWAAATGTGAATCCTCTAATTTATGATATCTGTTTGAATTGTAGGTGTTTTTGCCTGTTCTCTCCTATAATCTACAGCAGACTGAGGAAGCTTTCTTTCATCCAGATAGTGAAAACACAGATTCTGAAAGAAGGAATTTAACTGATTCTGAGGTTGCAAAAAGGAAAGAACAACCTGTGGAGTACTGTAATATTAAGATAATGAGGAACGAGTTCCTAATGAACATGCAAAAATTCTTAAGCCATATTCAACGGACAATGCAACAAATTGAAGGCAAGTATTCTGCCTCTGCCAGCACTCTGACATGTGCACTCTGACACTCTGACATGCGCGTGACAGTAGAAAGAAGTTCACCTAGGAATGGCTTTGTTTTGAATGCCAAATACATACAGTTTCTGGGGAAGCTCCAGATCTGATTAAAGTTTCTCATCGCTATGACAGTAACGTTTTTATTGCCTTCGACATAGCAGGCAGTATGGGAAAATGGACCAAATCAGTGATGAATATTCTTGCAGACATCCTGGAGTAAGAAAGGAGAGAGGATAAACATGCCTCATTGCTTGCCAATGTCCATGGGACTTAGGCCATAGCAGGATTTAGGAAATGGTAGACCAAATCAGATTTTCACATGTTCTTTAGTATCCGTTCTCTAACAGGGGCTAGTGTCATACCATTGAGCGGGGTGTAATGGCCTGCAATAGACCGACTGATAATCTTCTTCAGTGAAGTCCTAACCCTGATTCTTAATAGTCTGAGAGTTGGTTAAGGCTTGAAAACTGAGGGCTTTTCAGTTATTTCCAGATATATCTTTGTTTGAGCTGTGTTAACTTTGAAGCAACTGGACATGTTTTGCCTTATTCTCAAATGGCAGAGCAGCCGGTATGTTATCTRTCCTCAAGTCAGAAGGTGTAAGCTGTTTCTGGTATTTTACTTTAACAATGCTGCTGGAACAAGATAGTTAATTTTAGGTGCATTTTCTTCCAATAGGAGAGATTAAACTGGAAATACCAGATATAAATCTAGATGGAGAAGTGACTGTTCTTGCCACGCTTCCGGAAGTGGTTGAAACCCTGGAAAGTTATGCAGTGACCTGGCAAAAATTAATATCCACAGCTTTAGGGGAAGAACTGAAAAAGGTCCCACAGGTAATGTTGCCCGTAACACCAGCGTTGTTTTGCTCCCAGTGATATTTCTTCATTCTCCACAAGAATYTTTGGCAATGATTTGTGCTCATTTTTAATTTGTCTTCATGTTTGTTGAAAAGTCCTTTTGCTAATTCATGTGAAGGAGAACAAAGGTAGTGAGGAACTGAGTGAGTCTGGAAAATAGAATATAAAGCAATTCATGCAAATCCTGTCCAGATTGGAAACTGTGGAAAGCTGAGGCACTTCTATTAGCTGCGCTCTTACTTCTAAAACCTATGAGATAGCCATGAAATATTAAAAACTGCAGTGACATTTTGTTAAAATATAGCACTGTATTTTCCCTTGGCAAGTCATCTTTTGCAAATCAAAAAATTGCAACTGTAAGACACTGATTCTGCAAACAGTTATACATATGAGTAATCTCATTAAAAGTGATGAGACGTTTCACATCTACGAAGTGCATAAGCATTTGCAAGCTTAGGGTCTTMATTTCCAAATCTGGGATATACTCCCTATGATCAGTTCCTCAGCCTGTGTAAAACCCTTTTGATTTCAAGGATCTTCTTCTGTGTGATTTTTTTTTTCATGATTGATTCACATCTGTCTTTCTTCAGTATACAGCATATTGAAAAGAAAGAATAAATACAGTCCTTTCATAAAGATAATTTACGGTTTTTATTTTACTCCTCACTACTTGTAGGGTAATGGTCCACTTGCAGAAATTGATCTCTGGCGTGAAAGAAATGCTACTTTAAGTGCTCTGTCTGAACAGATAAAGCTTCCAGAAGTGAAAAAAATCTTGGCAGTACTACAAGAAGCTGAATCTGAGCATATTGAAAGTTTACAGAATGTCTTAACTGATCTCCGAAAACATCATGTGGAAGCTCTAGATAACGTTAGGTTTCTTTCAACTCTTGAGCGCCATTTGAAGGTGTGTATCCCTAAGAAAACTTTGGGAAGTTTTAGCAGGAGTTATCTCAGTTTGGTTTCTCTGTTGATATAATCACAGCTTGTTTATTTTTTATTTTTATCAGCAATAAAGATATACTCTAGTTTTTTATATTTAATTAAAATAAGATGTGCTTATTTTGTTTGAGATACAGTTGTTATAGTACTTGAAAGTAGAAGTAAGCACAGAGCTGTGAACAGCTTGGTTTATTAAATCCCAGCCTTGAGACCGTTGTATAGGATAGCTGAATTAATAAAAACAAGGATTTCTCTGCTCTATTTTTGAGCTAGCTTCTATCACTAGTTACAGTTGATGTCTCTTGTTATGAGCTGTTGAAGATCATTCAAACATCTGCATGGAGAACTGTGCCAAAACCAAGCTTGGGGCATCTTATACAGAAAACATAAAATTAATAAGACATCACCGAATAAGTATTCAGAGTGATAGATGCAGATCTGTACACCCATAACCATCTATGTAATTTAGATTCACCAGGGTGTTTGCTTGACTGGTTATCTATTCGCTAATGTCATGGATTTTCTTAACACCCAGGTATTTATAGAATAAATATTGGTTTATAGAATATATATATGTATATTTTCATGACAGCTTATTCACAATGTTTATAATACGCTTAATAGAATTTGACACATGGCACTGGGTTTAATGTTGTGTTGGATACAATTCCTTCACTGATGAATGCCCTGAGAATGGTATGGATTATCTCACGGCACTACAACAAGGATGAGAGGATGGTACCGCTCATGGAACGAATTGCATGGGAAATTTCCACAAGAGTGTGCAAAGTTGTGGATTTACGTACACTGTTTAAGTAAGTAACTAGATTCTTCTTTAGCTAGGCTGTACTTTTAAGAACTTTGTTTTACAGGAAGTATGGTAGATAACAGTTTCATCAGATAGGTTTCAGTGTTTTTTACTATCTGAAACTGTATTAGAAAAACTTAAATGTCAGTTTATTTTGTAACTTTCATACRTTACTGAATCAGCCCTGAAGAAATGGATGCTTGTCCTCTTTTGTCTTGAAAGGGCATAAATAAATAATACCAATAAATCCAATAGAATTATAGTGGTACAAAAGTGGCATAGATGTCATCAAAAKCAATCCTGAAATAATATCTCCTTTCAAAATCAGTCCTGCTGAAAACGAAGACCTCACAACTATATTTCAAGTTTTGCCTAGGTCTTCTTTATTTAGAAGCTGCTAAACCAGGGTGTATAAATCCAGTTGAGAAATCATTTTCTAGCCGTAGTGTTTCTATCTATGGTCTCTTAACTATTTTGATTTGGTTAATAGAGAGGATAGAACTGCTGCGAAAAACAAAATAACAGAAGCTAAAAGCACTCTTGAAGAATGGAAGAAATCTTATTTTACTGTTCGTGCCCAAATTGAAGCATCAGGAAGAGAGCAACGTTGGGAATTTGACCGAAAACGTTTATTTGAAAAAACGGATTATATGGCTTCAATCTGTCAAGATCTGTRTGATACTTTGCAGGTACTAATATAGACAGTAATAAAGAGGACTGTATAATCAGTTTCTTCTTTTGTAGAGGGGATTCTTCTGTATTATATTTGTTGAAGTGTTAATGGCCTTTAAGTTTTTTTTTTCATGTGCGTTTAACCTTAAGACCTGAACAGTGCCTTTGATTTCAACAAAGCTGCATTTATGCTTCAGATGAATTAAGTGCTTACATCTTCTTAGGATACTTCTTGAGGAAATGCATTACTGTGTACCCTGCTGTTATCAACATGCAAACTTGCACCACGTGTTTCACAGATTTGCCATTTTTATAGTTTGCTAGTTTAATGATATCATTTTAGATAAAATAGGAAGTGTAGTATTATATAAAATTTGACTATATATGGATCGGCATATCAATTGCAGGATAACTTATACGAATGGATAGATGCTATATTTAGGTCCATTTGAGGCAGGGTGACTAGAAATATTAATGGTCCATCAGTTGTTCATCAGATGCTATAGACTGTGTATGTAAAAACCCTAGTGGAATAAAAAGAAGCAATAACTCGGTATTATCTGTGTAACAACTACAGTGTTGGACCTGTACAGTTTTGTTCAATAAAGCTACTTAGAATCTTTTATAGGAATATATAAAATGTAAATCACAGCAAGAATTGATTGTTCTCTAGGCTATTGTTATTTTTTAAAGGAACTAATAACAGAAAGAGAACAGTTATATGGCAGAAAAAAAATAAAGCTTTCTGGTATGTTCTTCCAAATGAACAGGTCATTGAAGAGTTTTATAATATATTTGGTCCTGAACTCAAAGCTGTCACAGGTGATCCAAAGCGTATTGATGATGTATTGAGAAGAGTAGATGGACTAACTAGTCCTATGGAGCAACTGACTTTTGACCCTTTTAGCATCAAATGTGCACATCAATGGAAATATGTCATGAAAGAATTTAAAGGAGAAGTTTCAGTAAGTGTCACATACTGTAGTTTTCTTCTTCTTGTATTAACTTCCTATATAGAAATTCCTTTTAGAATGCCAGCATTTTCATTTAAAGAAAATATAATTTTGCAAAAWAAAAGAATAAATAAATACATACATAAATGAAAATGTGAAGAATTTGACCACATTTTTAAGCAAGTATTTTGTTTTCAAGTTGTTTTTGCTTATAATTCTACTTTATTTTGTGAACTGGTGAAACACACTCTGTTCATTGGCAGAATTGCTACAGTGTGAACAGAGGCTGCATATGACCTCTCTGTACTCATGTGCTGGCATATGTCAATCATGTCCTTCAAAGAATTAAAACTTCCTTTTCTGGATTCATTCAGCCCTTCACCCCTCAGCTAGTATACCCACAAAGCACAGATTGTTTGGATGCTTTTTGCGACCTATGTTCCTGCCCTGTAGACACTGGGTTAGCACTCATTTCCTGTGACTTACTGTAAAGCCATCAGTTTGTTAATAATTTATAATACAAAGACTAGTAAAAATATGCTTGACCACTATTATAAAAAGGTATTTTCATTTTGTYTTCCCTTCTTGGTTTTGCAAGATAAACCTCTAAGTGATAGGATTTCTTGGCCTTCTTCCTTTGTCTTTATTTAGGTTATTGAAAAAGAGGCCAAAAACTTTGTTGACGAATCTTTTAAGACCCTTCGGTCAGCAGAAGCTGCATTTGACATGCTGTTAAACTTTAAACACATCCGCTCTCGTGAAGCCATTAATAAGCAGATGATGATGAAGTTCAATGATATTTTGGACCAATATTGTAAAGAGGTATTTCATTTAAGGATTTCTTAAGGAATACACAAAGCTCTTTACCTAGTGAAAATCATAAATCTGTTTATCTATCTGAACACGTGTATAGTGTCATTCACCATCTGAAGGACTCACAAGTTTTTAAAGATAAGCGTAACAATTGTTCTCACTTTTTCTCAGCTTGCAAGAGGAGTGACATGGTTAATTTGCTGAAATGCATGTGTGTATATCTCTGTATATGTGTAGAGCCAAAGGATGTTTGCATGCTTTTTGTGCATGTTTGAATATAGTGAWGCTCGTGGCTTTAACTTGTGGGTGACAGTGCTCCTTCCTGAGAAGGGTTCATCTTTCATACCCTAGACCTTTCTTGTGCTGGACAAGTTCATGGTACTACCAAAAGGCCTCAGAGATCAACAGTGAAGGCAGAAATAATTTCTGACTTGCCTGTATGTTGGAAAGCTTTTGATATCACAGCATTTTTCTTGGTATTTCAAAGAACATTGAGTTTACCAATAAAATGTCTTCTCACTGAAAACATGCACAACAGCAATTCCCCAAAACACAGAAAGGAAAACATTCAATGTAATGCAATTAAGACAAAAGATGCATGAAAAAAGAAACTAATTGTTTTTATCCTGCTGCTGGAATTAGCTTCAGAGATTTGCTTTATACCTGGTTAGATACTGATCATGGAGAAGCAAGTGAAGTGATTCTTTGCAATATTTTATTCTTTTCTAGGTTGGAAATGTTAAGCAGATCTTTATTCAGAACCTCAAAAATCCTCCTCTGTGCAAGAATCATCCTCCAGTGGCTGGAGCAATATACTGGTCCCGATCCCTTTTCTATCGGATCAAACACACAATTATTCGATTTCAAGAAGTAGAGGAGTTGCTTGCTAGTGAACGTGGAAAGGAAGTATGTTGGTTCTATTGCTGTTTAATGGAAGAAATACTCTTCTCATACCTTTATTCTGAGGATGTGAAAGTGCTCTAATGTGAGCTGAAGTTCCAAGAATGTCTTKGTGCATTGTGATACGTTATAAATGGGAGGCTGACTGGGACCTTCCCGTTGACTCGTGGATAGGCAGTGGCAGAATCAGTAATAGAACACAAGAGCCTAAATTCTCCATCACCTGCATTAATTACAAGGCTTTACTTGCTCTCTCATCTGATAAAAATTAGAAACCATGTTAAGACAGGATAGTGAAATTCTTATTTCTCTTGATCTTTAAAATGAATTTTACTGAATTTTCCTTTGTAGGTAAAACAAATATATCTTCAAGTGGCCAAGAAGATGAAAGAGTATGAAGATCAGAAATATGATCAATGGAGAGATGGGACAGAACATATACTCCCACAATTATTGAAAAAAACTCTGCTGACTAAAGTTGTTTCTGCTGGGACTATAACACGTACTAACCCAGAGGCTTCTGAGCAGGTGAGAGACAGGAAGATAAAACACCAGACTTCTCTGTGGGAAAGAACTGAAATGAATTTGATGGTCAGTGAGATTTTTCTAAGAGTGGTATTTTAAGGAGGGACACAGTTTTTGGAAGGAAGATTTYGGTAGTTCTGAACTCAGAATTGTTTGCGGTCCTTCATAGGACRTTTGTTGCAGTTGCTGAATGACCTGGCAGATGGATGAATGTTGTTTCTCTGTGTGTTTCTGTGTGCTGTAATTCCTATTAATCCTTAGTATTTGCTGCAATGTCTTTGGGACGTTACAACAAAATTTGGGACTGAAGTTAGGTAGAGCTAGGTTCCCAGTAGAGATCCTGCAGAACCCCATTCTAATTAATCATTTGCTTGACTGTGAACTTCCTCTGGGCTTTCTGTTATAATTGGTTGCAGCAGTATGTAAACAACGGTGATTTGGTTAGTTTCTTGTAGTCAGCTTTCACTGAAGAGGTAGTTGTGTTTAATTTCTGAAATTAGAATGCTGAGTTCGCGATCTTAATTTTAAAGACATTTCGACAAGCTGTGAATGTCAGCCATTCTGTCCGACTTTTGCCAGCTGCCTTATCAAATAYCCCTGAGAGTTAACTTTTCCCTTGCTTTGTAACAATTTGGTGTTCCCCTCCTTTCTGCTTCTCTTCCTTTCTTGTATTGTAGAGCTCWGTAACAGACGAGCCTGTCACCACAGAGAAAACTGTCCATTTCAGTGTGAATTTTTCTCCCAGACTCCAAGAGATTATCAGTGAAACAAAGTACATGGAACAAATGGGGTTTCCAGTCCCAGAAATGGCAAGAAATGTAGCATTACAAGAAGACAAATATCTCAGGTAAGGCTATAACCAAATACCTCCTCCCATTCAGGTTTATGGCAGTGTTTCAAGTTATTTGACTCCAAAACATAATGGGCCCTGAGTCATCAAATTTTGGAAATACAAGATCTCTTAATGATTTATTTTTCATGAGTAAAATTACTAATGGCCACTTTACATTAGTAATCTTTTCTCTGGCGCTGTCTGCATCTTTCACTCTCTGTGACTTATGTTATACAAATAAACATCTATCAAAACTTGCAAGAAAAACAAGGAAAGAAAGAAGTTTGTTTTGCAAAGAATTGTTAGTGCCATTCAGATTTCAGGTCACATTCAAGGTCATGTTCTTCTTGTGCAGCTGTGGACAGTCACTTTGGCCCAAATTGTCACAGGCATTTAGGCACATGCATATGCAGATAACAGTCCCAGCTGGATTTTGAAGATCACTCATTGGGTTCACATATGTGCTTCAAATGGAGGCTGTCTTAAATACTTTTTCTGGATTGGGTTTGGAGGAGTTGGTCTAGTTACTGTTGGAGCCATATGGAATCTTTCATTTGTTTTCAAAGGGAAATGAACTGGATTTATAATCAATAAATATTCAGTGCTTAATTTGTTCATATTTTGTTTTATATAGAAGTCTGAATAGGATGATGAGTGGTCTGCATTTTGATCTGTGTTCAGACCTTTATTTCCAGACAATCTTGTTTTTTATGTTTTCTGACATGCTTTTCACACTCATTAGGTACATAGATGGACTGAAAAACATGCTGGATCACTATCACAGTTTAATGGGAACGTTAAATGAAGCGGAAACCAAGCTTCTTGATGACCACATTCAAGAGCTCTGGAGAGTATTCAAATCAGGACACAGGAGACTCAACTGGAACTCCTTAGGTAACAGATGCTATTTTAAAATGGCCCTAGATACTGATTTTCACTTTAAAAAATCCTCTTTAATTCTTCGTTTTATTTTTTGCGTCACATGASAGCAGTGTATCCCTAAGTAATATACCGTATTGTCACCATCAGAGACAAAATACTGGGTTAGATAGGGTCTGATCCAGGAGGGTGTTTCTTATGTTTTTATTATATTTAAAGGACAGTGCGAAAATGGATATAGAACGTTAAATAACAGAGCTGGAAGGACTCTCTCCTGTGAGAAATGATCTAATCCATCTTTCTGCAGAGTATCAGTTCAGTCTCAGAGATTTAACACATTTGGTTGTGGCAGTTTTGATGTGTTGGTGAAAAATTTGATAAGCGAAAGATAACAAATGTTTGTGATTTATTTGAAGGTATTAGTGACTTCATCGTCCGCTGTACACAGGCCATCGGGAAGTTTGAATCACTTATCCATCAGATTCATAAGAATTCTGAAGACATAAATAACAAACTTATGTTAATAGAATCAACAAATCTCTTTAAGTTTCCACCTTCAAAAAATGGTGATGAACTTCCTAGTAAGTCTTTATATTTTATATTTTCTGTTCCAAGCTCTATGATGTTTTATTTTGCTCTTTGCCTGCTACTTTGCAATTCTAGYTGCTAAGATCAACCCCTATAACAGTTTCCAAAGCAAGTTACAGTAGT
This sequence comes from Apteryx rowi, assembly GCF_003343035.1. Taxonomy (NCBI): domain Eukaryota; kingdom Metazoa; phylum Chordata; class Aves; order Apterygiformes; family Apterygidae; genus Apteryx; species Apteryx rowi. Next base: position 1,564,878 of record NW_020447752.1, read on the forward strand.
ATTGCACTGTGTAACACGTGAAGCAGCAAGCAGAGCTTCAGTACCCTAAAGCTGACAGTATCAATGAGGGAAACGCAGAGGTGGATGTACCTTACAAAGCTTTGCAAGCTTTAAAGAGGTTACTTTCACAGGTATTGGTTGCTATTGAATAATTGATTCCATATAAAATCAGAGGGCTGAAATATTAATAAATCAAGCATTAATAAATGCAGATTTTTTTATGAAAGATCAATTTCATGTTCACAAATAAAGTCCAGCTAATTATTCCATTTTTCAAATCTGTTAGATCTTTTGCAGTTAATGCTATTTTTTCTCTTTTGCAGAAGTGAAAGARTTTTTTGAGCATGTTAAGTGTGAAAGAGCAAAAGACGTGGAACACATGGTCAGAAAATATGTTGCTATTGGACCATTGCTAATAAAAATGGAAGGGTTGGTTGCCAATACAAACAGTGGCAAATCTCCCAAATTATTTTCCTATTATGCATACTGGGAAAATAGGATTTATCAGGTGTTGACACAGTTAATTCTGAAGTAAGTCTGTTGTTTGCTTTAATGAATGTCCTGTCTTTCATCTTCTTGTTTTTCCAGATCTGTTGGTCTAAATTCATATATACTGATACTCTGTTTGAACACCTCAATGATCTGGAGCTTGAGACAGATTTGTATTTGTATTGGCTTTGTATGCAAAGACTGGAGAACTGATTGCAAGGCTAGAGGAGAAACCCTAATTCTGAGAAAATGGATATTGGCAAGTTGTTGGCAGAAGAGAGGAATAGGATACGTTTTCTGTGGTGTGTGTAGTTTGCATATGCCAGCTTTGTTTTTAAAATCAAGGCCTTGTTTTACCAAAAAAGACAATCTTGAGAACTTGGCGTCTGAGTGCCATATGTGTCGTTGTAATGCAGGGAATRTCAATACAAGGACAAAGGTTTGCTAGGTTATACTTTACCTGTTCAGTAGCAGCTGGGGCCAAGGAGATTCCCGTGGCAGGACATTATAAAGACTTTTTACAGTATCTCCAATAGAGTATTTCAGGGGTATAGAAGCTTCCTAGACATACCTTCTGCACATGATCCATGTATTTGTAATCTGGTCCACGTTCAGCTGACATTAGTGTGCTTTCTGTGCTGGAGTCTTGCCTTGGAGCCAACCGTAGTCTCAAGGTCTTTTTGCACCAGGGTATCCTCTTCTGTTCCTTCTAATGGTTTCTTCTGGCCAGTGAAGCTTTTGCATTAAATCAGTCTTAGTGGGATAATTCTGCTCTCAGATACACATCTGGGTTTCCAGCTGAAGTTGGTATTAACTGACTTCAGATGGATCTGCTTACATATCTAAGTGCATAGCTGATAATTGCAGTCTCTGCTGGGCGTTTCCATGGTTGGCAGTACCTGATTATAACTTTGATATGATTTGTTTTTCTCTCCCAGGAATTTGCAAGCTTTTAATGCCTCCATTGTTGCAAATGTGCCACTGTTCCAAACAGAAACTATTTTGTCTGCTCCTGAGATAATCTTGCAACCTAATGCCAGTGAGATTGACAAAATGACTGTACAATGTATCCGAGACTGTGTTGAAGTCACTAAGGTGATTTTTGATTAAGGTTTACTTTTTGCTAGAGTTTCTCTGTTGTCATAATGAGTTAATTTTGCTTTGTATTTGGGCAAGTGTAAATGACAAAAGGAAGATTTATTTTGTCTTATCTTGAAATCAAAATATTCAGTACATTTTCCTAATTTAACAAACTGTTCTAATTTTACAAAATAATGAGACAAGAAAAAAAATTAGCCTAAATCTTCATACAGTTTTTGTTCAGGCAAAACAGCCTGTCATTCTTCAGCAGTTTTGCCTGTGTAAGGACATGATTTGGTTCTATAAATCAGCATACATCARAAGGAAGTACCTTTCAGCTGGCACTACAGAGATTGCTTTCTTATAGGTGAATAAGTTGATGGGACAAGAAATGTCATAGTTTTCTCTGCATTACAGCTCTCCTCAAAAGCAGCAGAACAACAGTTTGGAAAAAGTTAGGAGGGGAGCGTAGCTGCTGTATTCAACTAGGACAGCAGGTTTGCAGCTGAAGGAATTACCTAGCTTGTTGGCAAAGATGTAGCAATAGTTCCCTGAATGAGTATGGTTACAATCAACTTCTTTCCAGAAAAGAAGCCAAAAGTTGTGGCAGCAATGCTGGCCTGTACTGATGGAGAAATGATTCCAGATGTCACCTGAAATGAAAAAAATTAGGTCAGGTTTGCTTTCTACTCTCAGATTTGCTGTTCTGCTCCACTGCAGCAATCAGCCTGTTTAATCTAGTACTTGATTCTCTGTACCGTGCTATATTGTCCCTTAGAGGTGATTTTAAAAGCAGACTGAATAATGCATGGAAAGGTTTTGTTAGGATTAAATTTAACTCTCATTTCAAGTGTATGGGAAAGTACAACTTCTTTTTTTGCTGTCAGAAAAACAATAGATTTGAGAAATCACTCACACCATTTCCTTCTTAGTCTCTTAAATAATGGTAACCAATTTGATGGATATCATTTTCTTTACAAAGTAATTATTTTCCAACCCTGTCTTGAAATCTCTAGCATTTTGTGCGATGGATGCACGGCACATGTATTGAATGCCCTCCTCAGCGGGTTGAGGAGGATGAAGTTATCACCTTGAGTTTTTACAATGACATCTCCCAGAACCCTCTGGTAAYTGAGCAGGCTGTTCTCATCACTCAGAATGTCCACAAACTCCTGGCTTATCTCAGCAATTATTTGAACCGATGGAAGAGGTATCGTCTGCTGTGGAAATTAGACAAAGACATAGTCATGGAGAAGTTTGCTGCAAAAAAGCCTGCTTGTGTCACCTTTGATGAAAAGTTGCAGTTCTATACGAAGGTAGCTCAAGAAGTGACTCAACAGCCATTGGTTAAAGACGAGCGGTTTATCAGGCTTCAGCTGGGACCTTTAGCCTACACCGTGCAGGAAAATGCTAGAGGCTGGGTGCTTTCACTTGGAAAGTTGCTTAATGAGTCTGCAAGAGAGGAACTCTTCAGTCTTCAGGAGGAGATTGAGGTAGATGCTTTCAGTTCTTGTTGTCTGATACAGCTAGCACCGAGTAGCGGCTGATCATTTGAACCACTCTCCCAATTGATTGAAACTAGCTAGTGTACTCTGGTATGCCATGCATCAAAGAAATGAGCTGGCACTCTCTGTAGCTGGGAAACAGGAGAGAATAGTGACATGAAAAAACAGGACTTCTCTCCTGTGGTGGTGAAAGGTTCATACTGGTAATTCTGAAGTTCTGTTTAAACTACTGCTTACAACTTCTATTTTGTTGTAGCAAAAACATCCTTACTGTAGTGGTGTTTACTTTTTACTGATTTTTTTGATGTTATCTTTATCACATTGACTAAAAGTGAAAATGAATCTTCATGTTTGACTAATAATTCTGCTGAATTGTTCTGTCAGTGTTGCTTCTAGAAATTATTTTTGCTTTTTACAGAGGTTATCACAGAATCTTAAGACACCTCCTGATTCCCTGGAAGATCTCAAATTTGTCCTTGGTACAATTGCAGAGATCAAAGACATGTCCTTCAAGGTGGAACTGAAATATTTGGACATCCAGGAGAGATACCGAACTCTTGCAATGTACAGTATTCCAGTGAGTGAATGTTATGTCTTGTCTCATAAAACATTTGGAATTTGGGTTAGAGGCACAAATGCCTTACATGGGAATGAATAAATATTTCCCTTTTTCATTGAGGTTTGAAGGGAGCTCTGGAAATCCTCTAGTCCAACCTCCCTGCTCAGAGCAATATGTCCTTTTTAAAAGGACATACTGCATTTATTTAAATCTGATTCAGGTCGCTTGAATGCTGTTTTACATTTTGCAAATCTAATAATGTGACCATGCCTTCTTCACTTTCTTATGACTCATTATTGCTTGTGTGAGATGTTATTTGTTTTGTTTTAGGTAGCTAAAGAAGAGCAAGAGATGGCTGACAAGATTAGGGAAAAGTGGGAGACTCTCTTATTTGAGGCATCAGAAGTTGATCACAGCCTTGGAAGCATAAAAAGGACATTTACAAAGGTAATATTTGTAATACTGAAAAAATTAGAGGACATTTACAGAGGTAATATTTGTAATACTGAAAAAAATTAGAAATGGAAAGGCAAACAATTTAAACATTGTTCTCTTTAGATTACACGACAACAAGTTGGGGACTACAGTAAAGAGATAGCAGATTTCTTCCATAAATTCACAACAGAGGGGCCTGGCGCTGTTGGGGAAGATCTTGATAAAGGTAAATGGATTAATGTAGGTGAAGCGATCCTTTGGACAATTCTTCAAATTTTACGTTAAATGAGAAAATTGTGATTTCCTTATTAAAATACAAACTGATCAACCAGGAATATGACATTTTTAGTACTATAACTTCTACAGACTATATACAAGTTCTGTCTTATTTGTCCCTCATGATCCATAGGAGTGTTCATCTAGAAAATTTTCTCTCCTTTCCTAGGATTGGAACTCATGGACATTTTTGAAAAAGAAGCGGAAAAACTGGAAAAAAGTCATCAGGAATTGGGCAATGCTGAGAAACTTTTTGACCTGCCAATCACATTGTACCCTGAGTTAATGAAAGCACAAAATGATATGGAAGGTCTAAAGCAGATCTATGAAATTTATAAATTACAAAAAGTAAGTATTGCATTGTGTATGCACACACACACACACACACACACACACTTGCGTGCATGCACATACACACAGAAAAGAGGGGGGAGAGAGAGGACAGAGACTGTGTTGTCCTCTTACTGCTATCAACTCTGCTCCTAAGCCTTTGCATGAAATAAGCTGTGACCTTTAATTGACTATCACCATGATATATATTTAGTGACAATAGTACAGGAGTAAAACTACTGAAATAGTGGGCCAAGCACATACTTTTATCAGGTAGGAACAGATCCTGATTATTTTGGGTGGCGTCTTACTGCACAAGAAGTCCTGATGATTTCGGTGGGACTACGTGTACAGGTGACAACGGGTATCTCAGGCCTTAAATGATCTTAAAGAGCTATTTAGTAGATTTTATTTTTTCAAAATTAAGATACCCTAACTTTAAGAGCCAGACTGTTCCCCTGTAATGTATATTATGGATGTGCTTTCTGTTCTCCATGTTTCCTTTTGATTATTTCTTATACAACTGGTTGCATTTGGCTATGAATCTCTCTTGGACATGTACCTGTCTCTTCCTCTGTTTGTAAAATGTTAATGCAGTTGCATCCTCATCCTGACTGTGGTCTCTAGATCCTTTGTAGTGGGGAAAAAAATATATTTCTTTTGTCAGAACTAAAAGGGAATGTGATTTTTTTTCTCCTGATGGCTTTGCTCCCAGGCAGCTAAAGAGGAATGGTCTCAGACACTCTGGATAAACCTCAATGTCCAGTTTCTTCAGGAAGGAATTGAAGGATTTCTTAAAACTCTTCGAAAGCTGCCCAAACAAGTCCGCAGTATGCCAGTGGCCTTTCACTTGGAAGCAAAAATGAAGGCATTTCAAGACTCCATTCCTTTGTTGCTTGATTTAAAAAGTGAAGCTTTAAGAGAAAGGTTTGATTTGATTTATTTAAATCCATTATTCTGTATACAAGGAGATTTTGTCTGTTATGTTAGAACTTTTGATTTCAGGTACTGGGATCATGCTTTACCTTCTGTTTAATAAACTTCTGTGATAGCATGTAAGGAGACTAGGATGGCTAGGATACCTGGTGTATTCAAAGTATTAATTCTTATTAAATAGTAGAATATAAAAATATGGTTCCATTATTATGTATTAAATTACAGCTGTTTTCACCTTTACTGTGTCCTAGTGCCTGGTACAGTTTTTGATATGTCCGTTTAACACACAGGCATTGGCAAGAGCTTATGGAGAGAACAGGAACAAGTTTTGAAATGACAACAGAAACGTTCACTTTGGAGAATATGTTTGCTATGGAGCTTCACAGACATTCAGATGTTATCAGTGAGAYAGTTGGAACTGCTGTTAAGGAGCTTAGCATTGAGAAGGTAATTTTAAAAGCCATTATAAAACTAAAAAGACATAGATGATAACAGTCTGTGTCTTTATGTGAGGTATTTATTGGCATGATAATAAATTCTGGCATCTTCAGGGACCTGCTGTGATGTAACTGATGCTAACTAGATCAATAGCTCGGTTAATAAGCTACAACATGGCACAGTATCTAGCTATCTTGGCTTTGGCAGCAATATATTGGATTTCTGTCATTACAATAAATGAGTTTGGCCTACAAAAAAGGATCCGAAGAAGAATTTATTCTGTTTTTATCATGTTGTCTTGGCATAGGCACTTCTTTATAAACCAGAGTTAGAAAATATGTGCAAAAATTATGCTGAACTAACTAATTTTATTTTTATGCTAGGATTATAGTTCTCTGCCTTTTGAAGACTGAAGCGCTCACCTTTTCATGTTCATGTGCAGGGTGTGAAGGAARTAGTAGAAACATGGGAACACATGAAATTCACTGTACAAAAATACTTCAAAGGCACTCAGGAACGAGGCTTTATTCTGGGATCTGTGGATGAAATTGTACAGATTCTTGATGACAACACTGTCAATCTTCAGAGTATTTCAGGCAGTCGATTTGTGGGCCCTTTCCTGTTGACTGTTCACCGCTGGGAAAAAACTCTGTCGTTGATTGGTGAAGTAATTGAGGTAGGGAGGAAAGTGCTGGACTAAATAATTAATGTTTATTATTTATAATCAGGGCTTTCCATTGTGTTTTTTCTTTAATGGTAACATTTGACTTTCTTAGATCTGGATGGTGGTTCAGAGAAAATGGATGTATCTGGAGAGCATCTTTATTGGTGGAGATATAAGATCACAACTTCCAGAGGAAGCCAAAAAATTTGACAGCATAGATGTGTTATTTAAAAAGGCAAGTAACTGACTTGATTTATGATCAGARTAATGATTTAGTGTATTTTGCTTTCAATTCCATAGTTATCTGTAGTCTTCTACTCAGCAATGTTATTTATAACACCACTGATGATGGTGCGTTATAATGAATTGAATAGGAGATGAGGAACCCAGGAACTGTGTTGTTATACTTCACTTCTGCCATACACGAAGACTTCTCCTAACTTAGCTAAGCTGGGCAGAGTTGTGATCCTTAGCTGGCAGTACTGGGCAGGCAGAATCCCCTTTTCCTTTCATTAGATATACCTTTTTACCATGATATTACGAAGCTTAGATGTGTTTCTGTAGGTTGAGGAGCTGTGTCTGTGCTAAAAAGGCTTTGCTGGTATAGTACCATTGTTCCTATACTGAACACATGCTCACAATATGAATATGGCTTACTTTTCTTTTTCCCCTCTGCAAAATTGAAATAATACCGTGATTCTGAAATGCTCTGTGTGCTTTTCACTTGGATATCGCTGTATACTGGAGCAAAATCAAGTATGTGCTTACGTTTGCTTATCTTGGGATATAGACTTGTCTCGTTTACACTTGTGCTTATGGCAGTATCTCCTATTCATGCTCTCAGCTTTGAGAACATACCATCTCCATATGTTCCTATAGCACTGCAACAATAGGAAACCATATTTAAACTACCTCAAATTCACTTCTGTAAGAACTTATGTTGCTAAATGTAATTCGGTATAATCCATTGCTCTTCAGTATTTTCTAAACTTTCTTTTCTCCCCATGTAGATAATGGATGAAACTGTAAAAAAACCAATGATAAAAAAATGCTGTGAAGCCCCAAATCGACTGTCAGACCTCCATCATATAAATGATGAGCTAGAAAAATGTCAGAAAAGCTTGAATGATTATTTGGATTCAAAGCGAAATGCCTTCCCAAGATTTTTCTTTATATCTGATGAGGAGTTGCTTAGTGTCCTTGGTAGCAGTGACCCACTCTGTGTCCAGGAACACATGATAAAGGTACAATGTCCAGCTTTCCACAGTGCCCTGTGCTTTTAGGTGTTTTTACAGTTTAACAGACAGTACTGTACATGCTGCTAAGGGTGCTAATATTTCTTGCATGTAAAGAACATCCTGTCGGCATCTTGGAGAAACTTCTGAATAACCAAATCAAATCCAGTCCATGGTCTATCCCACCTCTTACACTGGCCAGTATCAGTTATAGCAGAGGAAGGTTCAAGATGCCCTGGAATGATCAATTATGAAATAACCTTCCTGTAGCTCTTGATAGATCTTTATTTTCTGAAAAAAATAAATGTAATTTGGGCCAGATTATCTGCTTGCTTATTCTGCAGTTGGGTTTATGAGCATTCATCAGCATTTGTATTTGATTACTTAGAGTTGGACCCATTTCTCTTTAGAGTCCATGGAAATTTCCTTTCAACATTCAGTGGGGGTTAGCTACCCTTAAATCTTAGAAGCTTGGTTTCTCAAATGCTAGTGAGTTTCTTTGTTGATGTATTTCAGATGTATGACAACATAGCTTCCCTGAGGTTTCGGGATGGTGATAGTGGTGAGAAAATTGCAACAGCCATGATTTCAGCTGAAGGGGAGGTGATGGAGTTCCGACAGGCTGTGGCTGCAGAAGGCAGAGTGGAGAACTGGATGACAGCGGTGCTAGCAGAAATGAGACGAACAAACAGACTCCTTACTAAAGAAGCCATTTTTCGATACTGTGAAGACAGAAGCAGGTGAAACGATCAGTGTGTCAAGGATAACATAAATACCATATATGGTATTATGAGCCTGTAGCAGTATAGGAAGATAGAGACTTTGTTTTTTTTCATTTATACACAGTTTAGCCTCTATTTCTGTGTGTGGAGGAGTATTGATACATGCATATATAGTATTTTAACTGACGAGAAAGAACAGCATGTTATCTATAGTATGTCATTTCCTAAGTCTTGAATATTTATTTTCGTGATGTGTGCACAGTGTGTTTTTCTCATTATRAATTGCACTTAGGCTTTACACATGGAATAGGTAGCTTTTCTATGAGAGAATTTCCTGGGCTTTCAAAATAGTATATCATACCTTGACAGAATTTTGTGCATCTCTCTAAAGTTCTGCCCATGTTGTAGTTACTGCAGAAATAGAAGGAAGAACTCTTTTTTTGTCCTTAGGATAAAAGAAGGCTTCTTGTAAACAGTAACTCAGACTCCCTCGCTATATGTGTTTCCCATAGAGTTGATTGGATGTTACTCTACCAAGGCATGATGGTGCTGGCTGCTAACCAGGTGTGGTGGACCTGGGAGGTGGAAGATGTCTTTCGGAAAGTGAAAAAGGGAGAAAAACAGGCAATGAAACTTTATGCTAAAAAAATGCATCAGCAAATTGATGACCTGGTTACCTGCATTACAAAGCCTTTGAGTAAAAATGACAGGAAAAAATACAACACTGTTCTTATTATTGATGTTCATGCCAGGGACATTATTGATACATTCGTAAGAGACAGGTAAACCCTCCAACCTATTTAGGAAAATACCAAATCTGTAATTTGTATTCCCATCCTTTTACTTCATGTGAGCAAGCCTCTCTTGTGTAGCATTCTGCAGGCTCAGGAGTTTGAATGGGAAAGCCAGCTGCGTTTTTACTGGGATCGAGAGCCGGATGAACTGAATGTGCGGCAGTGCACGGGCACATTTTCCTATGGTTATGAGTATATGGGTTTGAACGGACGACTCGTGATCACCCCACTTACAGATCGTATTTATCTTACGCTCACACAGGTATATGTTCAAGGAGATTTTTACTAATATGCCGTTTTAAAATACACTTCTGTGCAGTCACATAATTATTTTCTTGCCACTTTGCTATCCCCTAGGAGACAATGTGAACATTAATATATTTGGAATAAGTTGCAATATCCTTCTAAGGATCAGTTGCAATATCCTCAAAGATGATATAAAATGCATTCACAGATCAAAATTTAAGGCTTTTTATACCCAAAGATTTGTCAGTTTGTTGCCAACCTAATACAAATGTAATCCAAGCTTTGCTTTGCTTTTTGGTTTGTCTCCAAAGGCTTTATCCATGTTTTTGGGAGGAGCACCAGCTGGGCCAGCAGGTACAGGGAAAACAGAAACAACCAAGGATCTGGCCAAAGCCCTGGGCTTGCTGTGTGTAGTGACAAACTGTGGAGAAGGCATGGATTTCAAAGTGAGAGTTAAAACACTGTTTTCTCTGATAAATTGCCAGCTACTGCCCTTTCTGGGTGCCCAGGATATGAACATATCCTGAACTTCTGAATTCATACTTTGCTTGGATGAAGTGCAATTGATAATGAAATATAGTAAAAAATGTCTATTTTGAATAAATTACTGAAGGAATTTCAGGATTCCATCTGTGCTTTCAAGGAAGGAGAGCAATGACTAGATGATGTGCGTCTAAGCTCACCGTGGGCAATCTGCACGTGGCAAGTAATTGTTGGAAGACCCTATGACAGATTGCTAGCTCCTCTATAAAAGCTCCTTGTCTATAAATATCCAGAGGTTCTACCCAGTTGTTAAGAGTTTTAGCATACCCCAAAGTTTGCTGATGCTGACTGTTTTATATACTCATTGCTGAGACTTTTTTCTTGTTGTTGTTTTTTAGGCAGTTGGTAAAATTTTCTCTGGTCTTGCCCAGTGTGGAGCATGGGGATGTTTTGATGAATTCAATCGTATTGATGCTTCTGTACTTTCAGTCATTTCTTCTCAGATTCAGACTATTCGAAATGCTTTAATGAATCAGCTGAAAACATTTCAGGTAAACACTAACAGTCAAGACTAAGTGTGAAAGCTGGTCTTGTGCTTGAGGTTAAGATTCAGGGCTAAACCCCATCACTAGGTCAAAGGACTGCTTCTTCTGTAACACATTTTTGTGCTGAACATTTCAAACCGCAGAATATGTGGTCTCAGTTTCAGGCTTATTAAATCCTTTTGATTTTTTAGTCCTTTGCTAGGTTCCTTCTTTGTAAAGAGGGATATTAGTAAGCTTATAACAGTAAAAGGGATAATAGTAATTAGGGATAAAAGTAACTTAACTTGATATTGGTTGTGAGGCTTAGTTTACTGATGTTTATAAGACATCACGATTCTTAGACTGAAAATTTGACTGAGAAGTGTGAAACGTCTTGATGATTATATCCAGGATGCAAATAGCCAGATGAATGTATCCAGCTAAATTTTTGGAATATTTTAACCTAAGTGGGTTCCCCAGTATTACTGTTTTTCTCTTTTAGTAAATAGTGCTATTTCTTTTGATTCCAAATACACGTTGTTCTAACATTTCCTTATGGTTTTAGTTTGAAGGACAGGAAATTACCCTTGATAACAGAATGGGCATTTTTATTACTATGAATCCTGGTTATGCTGGCCGGACTGAGCTCCCTGAGTCTGTAAAAGCTTTGTTCAGGCCTGTGGTTGTTATTGTACCAGATCTCCAGCAAATCTGTGAAATCATGCTCTTTTCTGAAGGGTTCCTTATGGCAAAGGTAAGAAAATTGTGTTGCTATCTTTATCAATGTAAACACCTGTGTATACGTGGTCAGTGTTTGTTGTGACTTACATGCTTGTGATTCTCTAACTGAACTCTCCAAATAGACCCTTGCCAAAAAGATGACGGTACTATACAAGCTGGCTAGAGAACAACTTTCTAAACAACATCATTATGATTTTGGACTGCGGGCCCTCAAGTCAGTGTTGGTGATGGCTGGAGAGCTGAAAAGAGGATCAGCAGACCTCAGTGAGGTAGACTTGTGACTTGGTTACCCTGGACAGATCATCTTTTTCATTAGGAAGAGGATGTGATTACACATCTGCTCTAGTTTGTATGCCTTAGAAATAGTAGCACTTGTATTACTTGTCACTGTTTTCTTGCTGAGTTTCATCACCACCGAGTTAGCATCAGAACTCAAATCAAAGTAGGGGAACCTRTAGAAAATAAGGTATTTTACTCCTTGGTGTGTATTTTATACGTGATCTTGATGTTAAATGCAGGATACAAATAGGCAGATGAATGAATCTGGATAAATAGCCAAAGCTAAGTTTTTTGAACATTTTACGCTAAGTAGGTGCTCCAGCCATGCAGTTGTTAATTATGTAGCTCAGAAAATATAACATAATTATAAATGAAGGTTTTTCATGCTGTGTTGATTATTATGGTTTTCTTTTACACCTATTTTTTATTTCCATGTTGGCAGTTATGATACTCAATTGCCTAGAGAAATTCTTATTCAAATTTTTGCTTAAAAAATTGGAGAAAGCTAGAAGAAACTCTCCTATAAAGTTATGCACAGATTTGCAGGTTGATGGGAATTTGATGTTAAATAATGATCTCAGGGGGACTACAGAGCTTGGGTATGTTCATAAAACAGTTGTTTATTTTAACGTCAAATCAGGTAAGCAATGATGTGGGCCACTCCAGCCATTGTCATTTGGCATTTGGTTATTAGGATAGAAAAAGGCAATATATTATTCTTTAGCTTTTGATCAGCCTAGTCCTTATAAAATGGTCTTTGTTTCCAGTAGTAACTGATGCCAAGAAAGCATTCCCAAAGCTGTGCTAAAGTAATCAGTCAATAACTTTTTAGAGATGTTTGAAATTACTACATATTAGATAATTGGTTAGCTATTTGGTAGAGATTGATTCTGCTATGTTTTGTTTAGGATGTCGTACTGATGAGAGCTCTACGAGATATGAATCTTCCTAAATTCGTGTTTGAAGATGTACCTCTCTTCCTTGGCCTAATCTCTGACCTGTTTCCTGGCCTGGATTGCCCTCGAGTCCGCTACCCTAACTTTAATGATGCTGTAGAACAATCGCTGGAAGAAGGGGGTTATGTTGTTTTACCAGTCCAGGTAGAAAAAATGTTAATTGCTTGAGTTTTTGTCATAAACATTACGGTGAATCCCCATTGCTGCACTCTGGAATGGCTCCTGCAAAATCAGGAGAGCTTAGTTGGTATAGTCCAGTTGCTAATCTGGTCCACAGATGATTTASAGACAGCAGTCTATTGAATCAATATGTATTTTTCAGGTGGATAAAGTAGTTCAGATGTATGAGACAATGTTAACTCGTCACACTACGATGGTGGTTGGACCTACTGGAGGTGGCAAGTCAGTTGTCATTAATGCTTTGTGCCACGCTCAAACCAAGTGAGTATAGAATTTGATACATGGAAATCAGGTTGTAAAATGGCACAGTCTGTAGGCTGCGTTATTCAGCCATGTGTAGTCATGGTAGGATCTATAGCTGACTATAAGATTTGCTTGGGTTAACATGAGATGGTATGGAAAAGCAATGTTAATATTGCTTTTATTGCTGTGTCTCTAGGCTGGGATTACTGACAAAGCTTTACACACTGAACCCTAAAGCTATGAGTGTGATTGAGCTGTATGGGATCCTTGACCCTACCACACGAGACTGGACAGATGGAGTCCTGTCAAACATCTTCCGGGATATCAACAAGCCTACTGACAAGAAAGAGCGAAGGTAGACAGCTAGAAATCATCATGATGATTTTTAGATACTCTTGAGTTTTATGTTGATATTTTATTGTTATTAAAACATAAAATATTTGATATTGCACAATTTCAAAAGCAAATGTAAAATGGATAGAAAGTCTCTAAGGGTCTGTCTGTCTTCTCTTGTGAGTTTCCAGCCTCAGTGAGATGAATGGAAGCTATTCAAGTATCAAAAATGCACAGAAGGCTTCAAAACACATGGACTGACACCTTTGATGGAGCATCTGTATTCTGAAATAAAAGTTAGTAAAATTAGAGAAAATCAGTCACTGTGTCCTTGACTTCTGTGTCCACAGGTACATTCTGTTTGATGGAGATGTGGATGCTCTCTGGGTGGAAAATATGAATTCTGTGATGGATGACAACAAATTATTGACACTGGCAAATGGGGAGCGGATTAGGCTCCAGTCTCACTGTGCTCTGTTGTTTGAGGTAAGCGATGACTGTACAATCTGATACATGGGAAGGGTTAGATCCAGCTCAGTCTGCAAAGACTGAAAAGCAGTTGCTGTGACTGTTCTTCATTGTTTAAGTGTATGATTATCCTGTATGATTATTTCATAGGTTGGAGACTTACAGTATGCATCTCCTGCCACAGTATCCCGCTGTGGAATGGTCTTTGTAGATCCTAAAAACCTGAAATATAAACCTTACTGGCAAAAGTGGACCCAAGAAAGAGGAAACGAGGTGGGAATTTTTCCACTTGATCAGAGTATCTGTATTAAATACTGAACTGTGGACAGATGTTAAAAACCTTTGTAAAGGCAGTTTGATTTTCTGAATTCCCTTATAATTCATTTGTCGTGAAGGCCCCTGTCACTGAGTTCCGTTACGTGTGTAAATACCAGCTAGCCCTCCCTTAATTTTTGTAATGGAATCATTTTCTGTTAGGATGAAAGCAGTGGGAGAGGGGCTGATATCTAGAATTAAAGGCAGAAATTAACATAAATGCAAACCAACTGACATTAAAGAATATTGAGCTTATAGCACTTTTATATGCAAATGGATGCTTGTTCTGCAGAGTTTTGTGTTATACTATGACAAAAATAAAATACAACAAACTGATGTAGGATAATTTATTCATAGGGAAAGTTTGTGCTCTTCACGAAGTTTAATAGTACCTATAATCTTACAGTAAGCTCAAGTATCCATCTTCTCCATCATTAATTCCTAAATTGATTTCCTAATGCATTAYTAATTTATTTTTTAAATGTGGATATTTTAATAAAAATTACAAGATTAATTAATGATCTTTCATTTTTGTATGACACAACTTGCTTTTCATATAGATGAAATTTAAATTTTAATATAAAGCAATCAATATAAATCTAGTATGAATTATAGTCATTTATAGAATAAGTATCTTTTGTGCAAACAAATATGAACGATTCATTCAGCCAGCTGCTGGGACCTGAATAGTTGCTGTTTACAGCAGTTTTGGCAGCTTAGGGAGAAGTGAGAGTCAAAGGCCTCCATTCATACCAGCAATTCACACTTAGCTGGAGCATGGAGGTCAGGAGAGTAGTTGCCTTAGACCTTCTCCCTAGTCTGTGCAGAAAGACAGGCACCTCCAGAGTGTTGTTAGGATCTTACTGGGAAGGAATAGCATGTTCCCTAGAGGTATCTGTCTGTCTCCATTATCTAGGGGGGAGCATAGTGCAATTATGATCCAAATGTGTGGACCTCAGCTAATTGTTTACAGGCTGGGACAATAATAAATCTGATCACCAGGGCTGCAGCAGAGGGCTATCACCTGATGATTGTAGATCCACACCTGCTGAAAACCCAGTCCATACAAGTGTCACATTTCTTCATGTAACTGTACCCTGTCTTTGGTAGAAGTGAGGCCTGCAAGAACAGTCGGAGCTGGTTAATGAAGTAGTGATGAGAAACATTGCTGCCACAAATCAGCTTTCAATGTTTCTATGCACTGAATTATTGTCCTTTTCTTCCCTCAGCAAGAGAGAATTGAATTGAATCATCTCTTTCAAAAATATGTGCCCTACCTTATTGATATGATCGTAGAGGGAATTGTGGATGGCAGACAAGGAGAAAGGCTGAAGACCATTGTTCCTCAAACAGATCTAAATATGGTGAGGAATACAGAATAATGGTTGAAAAAGTGAAACTGAATATTAGAGAGAGAAAAAACCTCCCAAAGAAGATGCAAGAGTAGAGTCCATGCTGAAACATTAGTTTCCTAGTGATGAGCACCAGGAGACAATAGAAACAATCGGTTCCTGACAGTGCTCTTCTATGGTCATTAATACTCATATTTAATAGATAACACCTGTAAGGACAAAAGATCATTAAACACTCAGACAGCTGAAAAGATATTAAGACTTTTCATGCGCTTAAATGTCAATTCTATTTGCATATCTTGTCTCACAACAGGTGGTGCAGTTGACTGTGATGTTGGAAGCTCTAATCGTGGTACAACCTGATGACCCTGAAGTTCTGGAGTGTTTTTTCTTGGAAGCTTTGTATTCCTCCCTAGGTGCTGCTCTTCTTGATACTGGAAGAATTAAGTTTGATGAAGCAGTTAAACGTATTTCCTCTATGTCTACTGTTCATGATGACAACATCCTAGCTAAGCCAGGGGAGCTGCCAGGTAGGATTTTCTCATAATTTAGTCTGATTCCCTTTGATTATATTAATAAAGCCTTCATTTCCATGAAGGCAGAACATTGTTCTTCCTTCCAGCTAGCTATCCTGCCTGCAAAAGATGTTTGATGATCTCTGAAGAACTATCACTGAAAACCCTGCAAAGACACTGATGCTAAATGACTCTCAACTACTGGTCTATCCTCAAATAAACAACATTTTTCTTTGCCAAGCTGAAGAGATAGACAGTGAAAATCAGTGGAAGGGTGCTTCAAAGGGGATGATGTGATCCAAGTGCTGGACTAGAAAATTCTGGTTGATGTCTTATTGGGTTAAATAACAAGTAAGGTTGTGGAGTCTCCTTCTCTGGAGATATTCAAAACACACCTGGACGCAATCCTGTGCAACGTGCTCTAGGTGACCCTGCTTGAGCAGGGGGGTTGGACTAGATAATCTCCAGAGGTCCCTTCCAACCTCAGCGATTCTGTGATTCTGTAAATGGGACACAGTGTTGTACCACTTGGTCCAGAATCTTACCCTTTATTTTCATCTCAGTCAGATTATTTTCTCATGAAATATTTCAGTGTCCTAGAAAATCTCCAATTGCTAAATGCTTTGCAGGTCAACTACCAACTTTGTATGACTTTCATTTTGATGGATTTAAAAAAAGGTGGATACCTTGGATGAAGCTTGTTCCTGATTATATTCATAAACCTCAAGAGAAATTTCTTGACATTCTAGGTAAGATAAAATATAATGATGATGTACCTTTAATTTATAATGTGCTGCCACTGAGTGGTGGGACTTTGCATGAGACATCTTCTGTCTGTATTGAAGGTCATCTAATCAGATTCAGCTTCTTGTGACAGCACAATTCAATTTTTTAAATGATCTTGTCATGGTAGTTCAGAAGGAGTAGAGCTGAGCTTTGTAACGTTGTGTAATAAAGAAGTGAGGAAAGAATGAAAAACTTGTTTCAGTTATTAAGGCTTATTAGGAATGAACAATACCTTTTACAAGCCAGAAGAGCAGAAGATAGATTCACAGTTTCCTCTACCAAAAAAGCTAGAAGAAGTCTCAGATCACTGGTTCATATGCTCAGTAGATAAAAAATACATTCTTAAGGCTGTTATCTGTTGTTACTTCAAGCATTCCCTAATGGTGACAAGTGCTTTTCATAGTTAATGACAAATTAATAGATGTTATTTTATAGTAACACTTCAGCAAGCACAGGTTAAATTCACAGACACAAGAGATATGATCTCTAAAGTTGTTCCTAAGTGCAGACTATTCATAAAGAACAAAATTCATCTCTGTAGAGTACCAGGAATATGCTTATGATCCAAAAAAATCCTGATTATATCCTTGAAATAGGGATTAAACAGAACTTAACTGGTGCATGACCCTACTATATGGAGGAAAATTTCCTTTTTAATATATACATATGGGAGAAAAGATCCCARTGCGAAAAGCTCAAACAAGAGGTGGTTGAGCAATTAAAAATTTCCTTCAGCATTGTTAGTAAGTTGATATTTCTTATTATACCTTTGTGCATCTGCATGTTAATACCTTGGGAGTCTGATCCAGCACTGTTCTATAAATATAAATCCCTCAGCTGTACTGCATTTTAGTGTAACCTGCTATCATATTCATGATCTTTTTCAGTGCCTACAGTGGATACAACACACACTACTTGGTTGCTAGAACAGACGGTAAAAATAAAACGCCCAGTTGTTCTTGTAGGTGAATCAGGTACTTCTAAAACTGCAACTACACAAAACTTCCTAAACCGTCTGAACAAAGACCTTAATGTATGTATGAGGCATTTCATGTTGGTTGTAAAGCTGTGTTTTCATTCCTTGTCTTTTTCTTAAATTTGCATTTTGAAGCCTGAGTCTGTGGGTAGAAGTACTGACTCTGAAGCCTCACATAGGTACAGAGATTGACTGCAAGCTCAGACCCAAAGCATGTGAAAGATTCCAGAATCCTTCAGGATCAAAGACATTTTGTTCTGTTCTACCACATAGAGATTCAGTTTTATAAAGTAAATATATACTTACCAAAGTGCTAAGAAAAAGAATTTGACTTTTTTTCATCATCTGTAATTGAAGTGAATAACTAGACCAGAGAAATGTTTCCTCTGTTAGGAAGAATATTTTCTAGAATGCTCTTGTCAAAAAAAGAGGTAAAAATCTATTCTTATTCATTTCCTGTCCTCTGCAGCTGCTGCTAGTAATTAACTTCTCTTCTCGTACAACATCAATGGACATTCAGAGAAACCTAGAGGCAAATGTAGAGAAACGGACTAAAGACACTTATGGCCCCCCTATGGGTAAACGTCTCCTTGTTTTCATGGACGATATGAATATGCCAAGGGTAAGCTGCCAGTGTATTTGCAAGGTAATATAGCAACATGTGGCGTGGCACTGATGTGGTTCCTTCATACACAGCTACAACTAATTACAAGTCAAGGAGATTCATGTCAAGTGCATAACTGGATTTCAGCTTAGGATCTTCAGAAGAGTTGAAATTGTGTGCAATAGGGATTATTTCTGTCTATTACAATATTTGTCCTATATGTTAGAAATATCTCCTTTTGGAGACATCCTTTTGGATCATTTTTTTATGCCATTAAAATCATGTCTTTRTGGCCTGATACTGGCTGGAGTCGGTCTTCTGTAGAAACCATCCTTTCCTCTTTGCGAACTGGGCAGGAGGGTATTTGTTTACCTTGGAGAAGAGGCATTTTTCCCATATGAAACGTTGTCATGAATGTTCTCAATCAGTGCTAGAGATTTACAAAGTGTCACTTAGACCTTCTAAAGTTCTGTCAAGTATGGAGCTCAATATTTCCACATTTATAGCAGTCATTGTCAAGCTGGTGTACTGTACTCTAAATATCTTGGCTCTTTTGCATTACAAAGGTTGATGAGTATGGCACACAGCAACCCATTGCCTTGTTGAAGCTGCTGCTAGAAAGAGGTTTCTTGTATGACCGCGGGAAGGAGATGACCTGTAAAATTCTTCGAGACCTGGGTTTTATCGCTGCCATGGGGAAAGCTGGAGGAGGTCGGAATGAGGTTGACCCTCGATTTATCTCACTCTTCAGTGTTTTTAATGTACCTTTTCCTTCTGAGCAATCACTGAATTTGATCTATGCCTCCATCCTGAAAGGCCACACTGAGGTAATTTCATTGTATTTAAAAGGCTGCTTAAAAGGCTTACTATTTTTAAATAGACATTTATTTTCATATTATCAAAAGACATGAAATCCTCTTTATCAGCTTTCCCTCCTCTTGTTTAGAACCTCATGAAAACCCTTCCTTTCCTCTTCCCTTCTCAAGAGATGCATTTATGCAGAGTTGATAAATTCATGAATAATACGTAAACTTTCAATCTAGGAGATAATTTGTAAAACCAGAGCTTTTCATAGCTTAAAACCTATGAACCATTTGGTTATGGTTCTATAACCAGTTCCCAAGTTCAGCAAACTCTTTCCTGAATGAGAGTGAAAAATTTAATATAAAGCAGTAAAGTGCATCACTAAGCAACTAAACTGCAATATTATACAAGAAAAGAGCAGTTTATTTATTCTGTTATGGAAGTGCTGTAGAAATCCCAGTCACAGAGCGTGACCATATCATCTTCAGCACTGTGCAAGCTCAGGACTGGAGATGGACCTCACCCAAAACATTTAACTGTAGGGTGTCCATACTACACATTAATATGAATTTCTAAAAATGTTTGCCCTTAGTTATTTGAAATATGACAAGCAGGGTTAAAAGCTGTAAAGCAGAATATGTTTGAGAGCATTCAGTACTCTGTGGGCAATCTCGTGAAAACATCTCTTCTTTCTCATGTTTGCAGATGTTTCATGAGTCTATAGCAGCCATTTCTGACAGGATGACAGTGTGTACTTTGGAGCTTTATAAAATGATTGTCCGTGACCTACCCCCTACTCCTTCCAAATTCCATTACATTTTCAATCTGCGGGATCTTTCCAGGGTCTATAATGGACTTATTCTTACAACCCCAGAGAGGTAAGAATAGAAAAATTGTCTTCAGTGGCCCTACACCCATTTATATTGGATGAATCTGGGCGAAGATGAGATAGCTTGATACATGAAAAATAGTCGCAGTTGGTCACTTTTCACAGAACCATCACCATACAGTGGGAAAATGTTCTTTCTTAAATACAGTATCTGGAGGTAAAGATGCAAACAAATTAATTATTCTCCCTTATGAAAAGAACAAGAGCAAAAAGAGGGAAAAAAAGCCAATCCAGGCTTTGGTCAGTGTTGTTAACCACATGGCTTTAGGGATCTTATTGACTCATTTGGTGCAGTCTGTTATTTTGATGTTAATGCAGGTTCCAAACAGTCGCCCAGATGGTGAGAGTTTGGAGAAATGAGTGTCTGAGGGTTTTCCATGACAGGTTGATTAATGAAGCAGACAAGGCATTGGTGAGTAATTTCTTTCATTTTTTAGTAGTCACTGACTATATTACTAGAGCAACTAATTTACAACAGCAACATTACCAACTGTTGCACTTACTTCCTGCAGTCAGACTGCAGACTTGTCTGACCACTCTGTTGCTCCATTAATTTAAAACATGGTCCATGGAGTTTTTTTTTCCTAAAATAAAGTAGCTGTGGAAGAGTAAGTGAGCAGATCTGCAGAGGAACAAAAAGTGTCACTGGATTCACTGGTCCAGGAAAAATTGGTTAGTAGTGCCACAAGTGACATAAATGAAGTGTGAGAGCAGTGCGGGTGAAAACTCAGGAAATCACTTCCTTCTCAAGTCAGTATCTTCCTTTGGGAAGGATTGTGTCAGAATGTGACTATACAGTCAAGGAGGGGAAAAAAAGGGGTAAGAGCTGAGCTCTTACACAATGCATTCAGTTGTGGCAATTATGCAGACTGGAAAATGCTCCAAATTACATCTTAAAAGAGAGAAGGAAGCCAGTTTTATATCTTGAGAATTAGAGGAGGATTTGGACAAAGTCTGTGTTTATATAAGCAACTTGCTTAGATGGAAAGAGGTAGATTTCAGTGACCTCAGATTTTCCTGCTTAAAATTTCTCCTCTAACATAAAAGACACATTTCCAGCTCAATTTTCACAACTCAGAATAATTATACTGCAACTTTTCTGTATTTGTACATTCATTCAGACCTTCAAGATTTGTGAGAAGTCTTGGCAGCAAGACATCAATATGAATGCTGAGAAGGAAGGTTGATTAATATTTATGCCAAAATACAATAATGTATTTTTTGTAATAAGYTTATTCTTTCCTGCCTTAAACTTCTGCAGTCCACTGGCTTGAATGTTTCCTGAACTGTTTATTAGATCATTTTAGATCATACACAGAACATATTAGGACATTGTGATCTTTGGGCTTTCTAGTGACATCAGTATCCCCTTGAAATCAGTTGATATTTGACAAGAATTTGCATCATCACCCCTCTAAATGTTCCTTCTTTGTTGAGTTGCCTGACTCCATTTCATATACTTGAAGGTACAAGGCCATATAAAACACCTGATTGAAGAGAATTTCCCAGATGACTTGGAGCAGGCCATGAGGGATCCTATTCTTTTTGGAGATTTCCGAATGGCACTGGGTGAAGGAGAACCTCGTATTTATGAAGATATCCAAGACTATGATGCAGCAAAAGCTCTCTTTCAGGTAGTGTGCTTCAGCTTGGAACTGTGCCTGATTCTGACCCTGTGCATGAGGAACCAGCAGGAGCCTGCCTCAAACTGTAAGGAAATCCATTCTTCTTCTGTGTAGACATAGAATTTTCACTGTTACCCTTTTGAGGTCTGCAGTAA
The DNA here is from genome assembly GCF_003343035.1 of Apteryx rowi. NCBI lineage: Eukaryota > Metazoa > Chordata > Aves > Apterygiformes > Apterygidae > Apteryx > Apteryx rowi. The sequence continues at coordinate 1,586,815 of NW_020447752.1, forward strand.
TGAAAATCGAGGATCAGCTAAAGACTCCACAGTGCTTTCCAGTGATTTATGTTCCCTGGGGATCTTTTATGCAGTATGGCTGCTAAATGGGTTGTTATTTTAGTAATGTTATTGTTTCCCTGGTCTCCTAGTAACATTCTGTCCACCTTTCTCTGCAGGAGATTTTAGAGGAATATAATGAAGTTAATATTAAAATGAATCTGGTTCTTTTTGATGATGCTTTGGAGCACCTAATCCGTGTACATCGCATCATACGGATGGATCATGGCCATGCCCTGCTCATAGGAGTAGGAGGCTCAGGAAAGCAGTCTCTTACGAGACTGGCTGCGTATACAGCTGGATGTGAGGTTAGTGACCCTGCACCTTCACAGTGAAAGCATACAAAGAAAACAATATTGATATCAGGATTAAACTGGGATGGTGGAGGAAGGGGAGAGAAAGTCAATCAAGGTAAGATCAGGGTGGCACCTGTTCCCTGTAAAGAGAGAAATAGGGTGGGGTGATTGCCAGGAGGTCTAAGAGGACAATTTTGTTGTCAGTACCTGAATCTGGGGACAGAAAGCAAAGATGGGTTTGGGGGTGAAAAAYTAATAGTCCCTAACTACTGCTTGTGTTACTTACCTGTATTATAGCAGCATTCCAGTGCTTCTTGAGGAACCTTATTGTGATTGATACAGTAATATTTCAGATAGGAATTGTTCTTCTTCCAAATGTGCTTTCAGTCTCTTACAGAAGCTGGTGGCTTGGAAAGGAAGAACAAAATAGGAGGAGGAACACAAAGCAATTTTGGAAGTGCAGTTGTGCAGGGTTGTACATATGTAATTGTTTAAAAAGAATGCAGTGCATAATTTTTTTTGATATTATACATTTATTAATGATAAAGGAGCCAAACCAAAACCCTTGATTGAAATCTAACGGAAGTTGAGTTCCAGATTTACTACCATATCTTGGGTCCATCTGTGTCTTCTCAATATATGTTTGCATCCTTAGGTATTTGAGATCATGTTGAGTCGAGGATATGGAGAAAATAATTTCCGAGAAGATTTGAAAAAATTATATCTGAAGCTGGGTATTGAGAACAAGTCAACGATCTTCTTGTTTACAGATTCCCACGTAGCAGAAGAAAGTTTCCTGGAACTCATCAACAACATGTTAACTTCAGGTGACACAGGCAGCCTGACTGACTGCCAATCAGTATCTGCTTGTGACTCATAATCTCAAAGGCACCCTTGATCCAGCTATTAATGTTTCGCCCTGTGTCTTCTGCTGCTTTAGTTTCAGCTTAAGGACAGAAAGTTACGCCTTTAAATACTATCTGAAATGATCTTGGCCTTGATAATAGCTTTTTGGCATCTTCTTATGGTTATTCATATGCATCTAGAAAGACCGTTGGGTTAGTTCACTCCAATCATGGTGGTTAATGCAGAAGTCTCAGACTTATTCCAAGACTGAGGTAAATTTTGGTAGAAACATTGTCTTGGGGACATYTTCAACTGCATTCAGTCCCAAGCCCACCTCTTCTTCCATTTGCTTTTGAATAGCATTCCCCTGAACTGCAGCAACTGCTTACGTACTTCCTAAATTGTAGTTCAGTATCTTTTATTGTACGCAGCAGCTGAAAATGAGGAGTAGCTGGTACTGTGTGATCAGCCTTTCTGTAGAAGTTCCTACATGGTCTGATTTGAAAACAGATGTGTTAGATCTCACCTTTTCCTTGGTCAAGTTTTCCCTGGTTGTCTGCATATGTAAATGTAAACACTATCCTTCCTGCCTCTGGATCTCTCCCGTGCTCTTCTGATGTCTTTCTCTCATTCTATTCCCATTCTGTTTGTATCAGTCATTAGATAACTTATGCAGTATTAGCCATGTGATTGAGAGAATTAAAATATGAATTGATGATTTGTAGACATTAATGAAGTTTTTCGTTGCAGAGTTAAAAGCACTTTGTGTTTTTGTGACATTTTGTATATGTTGTTGAAGCCTGAACAAAAATGAAATAATTATTCCTCTAAATTCCCATGTATCATCCTAAGTACTTCCTCTCTATTTTCCATGGAAAGAGAGAAGAAGCATGGAGAGATTAACAGGTTCAAAACTACCCAGAATCATTTTTGCTGACCCTAGGGTTAGAATTCCTGACTCTCTGGTTTCTGATCTGCCCTGTCGCCAGCCATATGGTTTTCTGTTACAGTCAGCATAGTTCTCACTAGCATTCTTCTGTTCTTATGTTGCAGGAATGGTGCCAGCCCTTTTTCCAGATGATGAAAAAGACACCATATTAAGTCAGATTGGAGATGAAGCTACTAAAGCTGGAATGAGCCCAGCTAAAGAGAGTGTCTGGCAATATTTTGTAAATAAATGTGCAAGCAACCTTCATATTGTCCTGGGAATGTCCCCAGTTGGGGACACCCTGAGAACGTGGTGCAGGAATTTCCCAGGTATCAATTATATACAATGCTTGGTCCCTTCCCTGTAAGATACAGGTTTGCAGGCAACAGAAGGTCTCTAGTGGATGTGCACAGATGTTTGGCAACTAAAGCTGAGCAGAGCAGGTTTCATGATTAAGGATTTGTAGTGTGTCATTTTTTTTCCGCAGTTAATTACCACATATCAGTGGGAATTATTGATTAACATTTACCAGATCAGTTCATTTTCCAGTTGAACAGCTAGAAATCAATTGGTCATTCTCACTGAACTGGAAATGTACAAACAGATGGCCTGTGCCTACGGCCTCTCTTCTGTAGTTTACAGAAGAATGTGTGGTATTAAATCATTATGAAACTAAGACGGTGGTAAGAGAAACACATACAAATATCCAAAGCCAGGGTCAAAGCCAGAAGGACAGGGTGAGAGGGACACTACTGAGAACAAAAGCACCTGAGCCTGCTGGGTGCTGCTTCAGAACAGGTGGCTGGAAGCAGCTCTGGGGGAATCAACAGACCCCTGAAAGAGGGGTGCTGGTGGGAATCCCAGCCTAGGCATGAAGATATCTTGTTACATTTCTGTACTGCATCCTGTACAATAGTACATCCTAAAAAATGGTACTTTGGGGTTAGCAGGAACAGGTGCAAAGGTGATTATTTACTATTAAAATGGAGTTATTGATTTTGTGGTAAATCTTGTTGCTAAGCAGGAGTCAACTAAGACAGATCCTGTGAATTCTTGATGCAAATAAAGTTAAACACAGGCCTTTCTTCCAGATTACAGGCTAATGTTACAAAGGAATTGTTCTGATAATATTATTCTTTTATTTTAAGGTCTTGTCAACAACACTGGTATTGACTGGTTCTTGCCCTGGCCTCCCCAAGCCTTGTATGCAGTTGCAAAATCCTTTGTCGGTATGTAAAATGTCAGTATTTTTAACCTCTTRACTCTTGGGATAGTCCAAGAAATACATTCTTTACTTTGACGGTATTGTAGATCTCATGATTTGTTTTTTCATTGGGGTTGTTAYCTTGACTCTAAACTGGTGATGCAAAATCATGATCAAAAAGCATTTTCTTATGGAAGTTTCTTACTCAAATAGATTTAAAATTTTCTAAAATTCAGTATCCCAACACAGGAGAAGGTATGGCCTGGCTACCAGCATGCCTGGGTTCTCTTCTGAGCTGTGCCTTGACCTGTTTTTTGCCCCGGAAAGCAGACTTTTTTGTGCCTTGACTTTGATGTACATAAAAGAAGGAAGATGATAATTAACATACTCTTAAAAAAAACTTTGGAATTTTTTATTTCTCCTGCCCAATTTTAGGAACTAGCCCACGTGTCCCATCAGAGAGCTCGAAGTTGGTGATTGAGCACATAGTCATGGTACATGAATCTGTAGGGGATTTCAGCAAGAAGTTTCTGCAGAAGCTGAGACGTAGCAACTATGTCACACCAAAAAATTACCTTGATTTTATCCATACTTATTCAAAATTGCTGGAGGAGAAAAATGAGTTCATTTTAGGTAAGGCTGTGTAGATGCTTTCTCCTTTTTAATAAGTGATTTAAATGTTGTAAGCAGAAAAACATTTTGTGGTGAAAATCCCACATATTACCCACATAATGCAAAAATAATTTTATCAATTCTATCTCAAGTGCTGTGCTGGATTCTGGTTTTGACATTGGACCAATATCCTTGCCACATGTGAATGTTCAGGCTTTGTGTCAAATAGTGGGCTTTCCCCAAATTCTTTTGTAGATAAACCTGAGCCAGAATCTCCAGTCCAGACACTCCTCTGCTTGGGGAGAGTTTGATTAGATCTGAATATACCAGCTCAGTCCAACTCAAGGTTTGACATTCTTCCTCAAGCAACAGCTCTCATTTATAAATCTGTGGGCATTGAAATATGTGAAGAGGATAAAACATGAACAATGTCATATGAAAAGGAAGCCATGGCACAGGGCCTCTGTGGGATGGCTCAGATGGCATTAACACCATCTTGGGTGGGAGACTTACGAAAGGAAAAAATCTCTTCCACTGATCTTCCTTTTGTAACCTAGGATGCCTGCTGCAAAGTATAGCTATAAGCGTATCTGCTTTCTGTGAGATTGTCTATTACTGTGTGATAGTCCCAATGAATCACTAATATTTCTCTCTTTTTTTCTACCTAGCACAATGTAAACGGCTGGATGGGGGCTTAGATAAACTGAAGGAAGCCAGTATACAGCTGGTTGAGCTGAACAAGAAACTTGCAGAGCAAAAGATTGTATTAGCAGAAAAATCAGCTGCCTGTGAGGCTTTGTTACAAGAGATTTCAACAAACACAGCAGTAGGCAAGTAGTTTACAGCTACTGAGGTGTCCTGCAGGGTAAGCAAGGCACACATAGTCTGTGTTGGGTTGGGAGATCCTGTTATGAGCTCCAGGTGCTCCAACAGATGACCCTCTTGTTCTGTCTCTGCCGATCCAGTGTCCTACTACAAGAGCAGGTATTCTATCCTACCCAGATTGGCATCTTTGCAATGTATTTGGCCTACAGTACTTTATACTGATGATCCCACTCAGTACTGTGTTCTCCTGCCCTTCTCTTCCCTTCCCAAGGCATTGGGAGCGATGGAGAAAAGAGGCATTAGCATGAAAAGGACTTTATTGATTCTGTAAATGACCGTTAGAGGAAAGACACAGGGGAGGAATAGGAGGAAAAGTGATTATGTGCACTCTTATGTGGAACACTAACAGTGTTCCTAACCAAAAAGTGATGGGAGGAGCCCTGTACACATTGGCAAGATACCAACGAAAGGGTACTGAGCTGATGGTAATTTCTGATTTTGAGCCAGGAGCACATCTATTAGTATAAGTTCTGGATACAGATTTGAATAATCCATTTATGTTTCTGCCTTTACAATTCCTAGCTGAGGAGAAGAAAAAAATGGCTGAGGAAAAAGCTGTAGAAATAGAGGAACAGAATAAGATTATTGGTGTGGAGAAGAAGGATGCTGAGACAGCCCTGGCTGAGGCCCTGCCTATTTTAGAAGCTGCCAAACTGGAGCTGCAGAAGCTTGACAAATCCGATGTTACTGAGATCAGGTGATTCATTTGGATCTGCAGTAGTGTAAACTCTTGGATATTTACTGCGGGACCCTTGTTTGCAGGGGCTGAGCCTTAGCCTCTCCTTCCCCACCTGCATTGTGTGTGGGTAAAGGTCAGGACATATGTTGTCCAGATGCAGAGGTCACAACAAAATCCCCTGACAGGAATCAGTCCAGGACTTCCCCACAAGCCTGTWCTTCCAATTGTACATTTGGTGTCTTCCCCATAATTCTCTATCTTGCGTCTGATGCACTGGGAACTGCTATGGGTTTTGCCTAAGCAGTGGCTGTTCGAATCGCTTTATTCCTCCTCTGTTTTTATTTTGCGTGAATAGGAACACACAACACTTACTTTTCAGGGATGCTTTGATAGCATGAAAATGTATTTCTTTGCTGAATTACTTCCTGTGTTTTTATAATACATCTTGTATTTGGGGACAGATGTAAAGGTACATCCAGTCCTTGGCTGTCTCGGAAATAGCAATGGCTCTCCCTTCCCTGCCACACTTTTTGAGTGTCCTTTCTCTTGTAGATCTCTGGATTCTTCCAGTACTGCTCCTCCCAATGGACAGCTGCTTCACTAGCCTAGGAAAGAACATCATGGCTCAGGATTTTAGGCCTTCCACAATTGAAATACTTTAGTCTCTTGCTGATCAAATTGTCCGAATAGAATAATTGTTTTTGATCCCTTGTCTAATTAGTCTTCCCTTGTCTGTCCTGGATTATCTTTTTCACTTTGTGTACGACAATCTTGTCGTATCGCAGTGACTCTTTTAACAGGAAGTATCTGTGTCTGGTATCATGTGCTTTGTCTCCTCCATTGTCTCCTTCATCTATTTTCTAGATCTTTTGCAAAACCCCCTAAGCAGGTGCAGACTGTCTGTGAATGTATCCTTATAATGAGAGGGTACAAAGAATTAAACTGGAAGACAGCCAAAGGAATGATGTCTGAGGCAAATTTCCTGCGATCCCTAATGGAGATAGATTTTGATGGAATTACTCAGAGCCAAGTGAAATCCGTTCGAGGTAAATTACTGACCTGCGTATGTGGAATGAATGTAGCATCTTCTTAATGTGACCTCCCATGTCATCAGCAGTCCTTCCAGCATTGTCAGGGAATGTGGGATTCACTTTGTGCAAAGGAATGGCGCTGTCCACAATGCTGCAGGTGTTACACTGTTGGGGTGACTGGGTTTTTCAGAGCACAAAGACCTTTTGCTACTTACTACATCCAGTTTATGTCTTAACTAGGGTCTCAGGCACTTCTGCTTAGAGGGAGCAAGAAATAAACAGGACAGCTGAGCAGGACTGTTGTCTGCTTTTAGCCACTTAGAAAGTAGCATTACCACCTCATCTGTGGTGGCGATTAAGATGTGATATGTACATAGTGGAAAGAAGATAAGCTGCATCTAAAGCTTATGGGCCAAACCTTGCCCATGCTCCCATGAGTGTAATCCAGAGTAATTCCATTAAGAGGGGAATTTGGCCCTTTTAACAAAATGGCATCTAACTGCTGCTCAGAAAACAAACCAGGATCTTGAGGCATGCTGAACAACTCCTGAATGCACTCGCTTCTTGGACAAAGAACTTGAGAAACCGCTAGCAATATCATGCTTGTATTGTTATAGCCCACTAGCTTCATCTTAAGGTCAAAGTCTCTTTAATATTCTGACAAATGTTTCATATTGGCTATCACAGCCTTGCTCCAGGACTACAGAACTAGAGTGGCACTTCAGATAATGCTGGTGGGGAAAGCTATTTCTCTGAGGATTTCTGCACTGTAATTCAACTCACTTGCAATATTTTGTGTTTCCCCATTTAGCTCTGTTAAAGAATCTTAATACTACCTTTGAGGAAATGGAAGTTGTCAGCAGAGCAGGACTGGGAATGTTAAAGTTTGTGGAAGCAGTGATGAGCTACTGTGATGTAGCTAAAGAAGTCAGGCCAAAGAGAGAGAAGGTAGGGTGTGTGGATTTGAACTCACAGGAAGATGAAGCATGACTCTGATGAGAAGAATAACACTTGACAATTTCATAGGCTGCCCCATTTCTCCTCTTCAAAGTGCTTAAAAATAGGTGTTTAGTAGAACCACTGAAGTTATGGTTGAGCAGGTACACAGTTAACTGCTGTGTTTGTGTCATGAGGCTGTTGTAGGATTTCCCATTTGGGCCAATGCTTGAAGCAGGAGAGAGGGATCTGTTCAGGTGGAGTTTTGTAATCTCACATCCARCAGATGATGGGAAACTTTCTCTCARGGAAAGATTCTTATATACAGCTGACTACTGAGAAAGTGTATTTGTCGAATGACAGGTCTAACAATTTTTAAGGCCTTAATATCTCTGTTATTAAGTGGACTAACCTCCTATGTTGTCACARGATGACAGTCCTGCTTACCTCCGATGTCAACAGGACTGCTCACGTACTTAATATACCTAGTGGGTACAAAACCCTAGTTTAGGAGATTTGTCTACTTTGAAACTGCTGATTCAGACCATACTGAATATGTTTGGGATGGGGAGAGCTGGGTGAGAAACAGTGCTGGCTATTTTGACTTACACTGTTTATTACCAGGGTGCCTTAAAATATATGAAATAGCCAAAAGAAATCTGAGAATTTAAGATTTCTCTCCAAAACCTTTCTTTCCTCTGATACTCTTAATGATTCCTTCATAATGTAGGTGGCTAGGCTAGAACGGGACTATTACTTAAGTAAACGGGAACTGGAAAAGATACAGGCAGAACTGGCTACAATTCAGGATGAGCTGAAAGCTTTGGGGAGCAAATACGAAGAGGCAATAACAGAAAAGCAACAGTTACAAGAAGAAGCAGAGATTATGCAGAGAAGATTAAATGCTGCTGACAAGCTTATCTCTGGCTTGGGATCTGAGAACAAGAGGTAAGTCTAGACCCAGAGAGAAACAACTTTGACATTAAGGATCATGTGTCAGAGTTAAAGTCTACCAAACTGAGACASTTTTGGAAACATCACTTCCTGTGATGTTTGTTTCTGCGAAGCAGCTAATATCCATTAGTGCTTGAAAAACAATAAAAGCGATTTTTAATGCAGAAGGAAAAGGTGAGCTCAGACTAAAAGGAGGAAGGTTCAGATCAACTCAAATGTCGGTGACTATCATAATGAGGAGAGAGCAACTGATTGTAAGTTTGAAGTTCTATCTCAACCTTCAGCTAAAGTAGAAGCAGTTGGAAATTCTGCCTGTAACCCTCACCTCTCTAGTACAGACTGATCCAAGATTCCTGTATTTTTCTATCAGGTGGACAAAGGAATTAGAGGAATTCAAAATACGAAAAGTGAAGTTGCTTGGAGACTGTCTGCTCTGTGCYGCCTTTCTGAGCTACGAAGGAGCATTCAACTGGGAGTTCCGTAATGAAATGATCTATCAAGTGTGGCAAGAAGATATCCTTTCACGAGAGATTCCTCTCAGTCAACCTTTTAGGTTAGAAAGCCTCCTGACTAATGAGGTGGAAGTTAGCAGGTATGTCCAGTCAAGAAGTCCAGTGACTACTGTATGTGGAATTGTGAAGTGGGAGTCTGGATCTAGATTTGTAGGATAGAATTGKCATTGTGGGTGGTGGTGCACAGTCATTCCAGAGAGAAACCATTTTACTTTCATGTCCCAAAGATAACGAGGAGACAAATCATTTTTCTTCCAGTTAACTGGGGATGTTTGTTATAATAAACCATTGTATTTTGCACTCCAAGGATATTCACTGAACCTAGACCCGTATAATGCCTTTTTAGAGTTTTTTTTTTTCTGTGGGGCTATCTACAATATGTGTTCAACTCAAAGTGCAGCAGGAGTCTTTTTGTAGACTTCAGTGAATTTGGAATTAAACCTATTCTCAATTAGTCCATATTTCTGCTACTGCAGGATTACTCACCACAGCAGTGTGTTGGGTAGTGTAGTTATAAATGACTCAAAACCAAGTCAGTCCCTGTTTTGAGACTGTTTCACAATCACGTGTGGTTTGTGTTTSCCTGTATTTCTGATAGAGTGCTCAATGGATTGCATATTTTCACTGACAAATGAAATGTGTTGTTCTCCCACCAAGTTTTTTCTCCAGCCTACTCTTTGATCCATTCCCTTCCCAGGTGGGTTTCCCAAGGATTGCCTCCAGATGAGCTCTCCATCCAAAATGGCATTCTGACAACATGTGCAGGTCGCTTCCCACTTTGTATTGACCCACAGCAACAGGCATTAAATTGGATTAAGAAGAAAGAAGAAAAAAATAACCTGAGGGTAAAGATAAATATCTGTTACCTTGAACAGGGAACCAGTTACATATTGAAAAATGTGGTGACTATTTCATCTTAATATAGGTAGTTGAGTATCACTGTTCACATGACCTTCAGTTTTTTGAGTGTGATGTTTTGCTTAGGATCTTGGCTAGCCTCAGTACCTGCAAAAATAGTGTAACAGAAAGGCCAGTGTAGCTTGTGTTTTATCTCAGCTCCAGGATACAGTTTTTGTGTTGGACAATAACACAGTTAGAGGCATAGTTGGAAATTTGAAGAATAGTTCTCTAAATGGCAATTGTTCTCAACTGATAGAAAAAAACATGCACCTTCATTGTTTTGTACGAGGGCAGTTTATTTCATCTGTAAGGGGAAAGGCAGATCTGCGTCAACAAGCAGCAAACTTAATTAGTGCTTGCAGCTATTATAAAATCATAATCTTCAGCAAATTGAATATCAGTTCTGTTTTCATATCTTCGCATTATTCTCTTGCAGATGGCTTCCTTTAATGACCCAGACTTCCTTAAACAACTAGAATTGGCCATAAAGTATGGAAGCCCTTTCTTGTTCCATGATGTTGATGAATACATTGATCCTGTGATAGACAATGTCTTAGAGAAGAATATCAAAGTTGCACAGGGGCGAACGTTCATTGTCCTGGGTGACAAAGAAGTTGATTATGACAGTAATTTTAGATTGTACTTGAACACCAAATTAGCAAACCCGAAGTATTCTCCCTCCGTGTTTGGCAAAGCTATGGTTATCAATTATACAGGTAAGCAAAAGCATGCTTTTAGTAACAAACTAGTGATTGTGCTGTAGTACAAGTTTAGGGCCTTGGTGCTTATCTGAAACAATAATGAAACCATAAAAAATTCCTAGTCTCTCTTATAATTAGAATCTGATTTAATACAAAATTCTTCTCACTTCTCTCTCTTTATCTGAAACAGAGCTAAATAGCTCTTCTTGTACCTATCACATTAGAAGGCACTGGTAGAATTAAAATACAGTTATTAACCAAGTCACTATGTTGCACAGCTGTAGTTTTATAAGATGATCAAAATGAAATAAGTTGCCTAAAAGCTGTCCTTGTTTTTAAAAAAAACCTGTCTGCTGTCTACATATTGTATCTGTAGTTACACTAAAAGGCCTWGAGGATCAGTTGCTCAGTGTCATTATGGGTTTTGAAAGAAGAGAATTGGAAGAGCAGAGGGAGCATCTCATACAGGAGACAAGTGAGAACAGAAACTTGCTGAAAGACCTTGAAGACTCTCTCCTTCGGGAACTGGCAACTTCCACAGGAAACATGTTGGACAACGTGGACTTGGTGCAAACCCTGGAAGAGGCAAAATCCAAAGCTACTGAGGTACCAACTCTGGGCTTTTAGGAAGGATATCTGCTCGTAGAACCTCTTCTTTCCTTTTCATTGTGCTTCATCTTCATTCATCCTTGAAGCTAGGAATTAGCTTGAAAGGAAATAGGAGAGTTTTCTCATGAGTAGTCAGATACGAGAATTCTTGTAAACGCACATCTACCATCTGTATGGAGACCAAAAACCTACTTAATTCTTGAAGAACTTGCTGTGTATAACTTAAAAGTCACACTCTTAACTTGAAAACATCAGTCCATAAGATGTGGTATAAGTACCTCAACTTACCTAAGTGCCAAGTTTGTCTTAAGAGGCTCTGAAACATGTTCACAGTTACAGTGTGTTTGCTTGACACTATGAGGGTGGACCAAATTTGGAACCCTAATGTATCTTTTGGTATTGGGCAGTATTTTATTGCATCAGAAAACCAAATCCTATCTTTAGGAAAGTCCTTCTTATTAGGACCCAAGTAATGGTTGTTTACAGTGCTAAAACAGAGTAGGTGATATATTTCTTTCAGATCTGAGACAACAATTGTCCTGTATTGTATCAGGTCTGAAATGAAAAATGAATACATCTGTTACTCYGAGAGGATATAGAATCTACATCCTTGGAATTTTTCTGGCCTTAGTTGGGCAAAGTCACAGCTGACCTGATCTAGTGGTGGTGATAGTCTGGCTTTGGGCAGAAAGTTGGACTCAAGATCTCCTGAGGGCCCTTCCTACACTATTTCCATGATTCTGTGTAAATCCTTCCCTTTATTTTTCATAAATACACAGAGTGGGATTAATTTACTGTAAATTTTGATGTTTATAATACAGACTTCTTCCTTTTGAGTTACCTGACCAGATTCCCTGTACAGTCAACAGAGAGAGACATGCACTGTTACAGCGCAATTCTTCTGACTTAGTTCAAATATCTGCATTCAGATAAGATAAATCGTGTCTCAGCAGAGTCTCTTTCTCTCCACAGACTCTAAATGGACATGTAGGATCCAGGACTAGCCTGGATCTCTCCACAGAGAGCTGTTTCCCTTGCTCTGGGAGACATTTTACCAATACAGTATTTAAAGATCACTTGCATTTTTACTTAAATATGGTACTTTTTAAAGTAAATGTACTTGAATAGTGGACACTACTAGTCTTTAGTAACTTGCATCCTGGTGTTCATAGGATTTTAATGCATGCTGTTACTTGCAGTCATTTTAAATCCTAAATGTTCACAATTGTTTCAATGTGCTTAGCAATAGAATAGCTCTGTTTATTGTGATATAATATACATACTATGGATCAGTGCAGTAATTACATGTGGTAAGACCAATGTCTGACTAGGTGACTGAAAAACTCAATCTGGCTGAGAAGACAGCGGTGGATATTGATCAGCTTCGAGATGGCTACAGACCAGCTGCCAAGAGGGGAGCCATTTTATTCTTCGTTTTGTCTGAAATGGCACTTGTGAACATCATGTACCAGTACTCACTGGTCTCCTTCTTAGAGGTTTTTGGACTCTCTCTTCGGAAATCCATGCCTAGTTCTATTCTTCTGAAGAGGTTAAAAAATATCATGGATACATTGACTTTCAACATCTATAACTATGGCTGTACAGGTTGGTGTGGTTTGGTGATGGGCTGATACTGTGTTGGGCAAATGCTTGTTAAAGGCTGTGCCTTTGCYTGGTTTACGTTAATCAATCTACCAAACTGTTCAGTTCCCTGCAGTGTTTTGGGGTTTACTCTCATTCCCTGCTATTTCTGTTTGAAGAAACTATGCCTACTACCAAGATAACTGTTAAAGAATATTTTTTTCTTAATACAATATCAATTACAAGTAGCAAATCCAAACAGTGGATCTCACATCCTTGGATGTTGCTCACAGATGCCACTTTGACTCCAAACTTGTAGTTGATCCATCCTTCTGTAAGGCCTGATCCAAAACCCTGTCTTTGATCAATCTGATCTTTGTGGGGTGACCAGATGCAGGATCCGGATTTAAAATTTGCTCTAGTTCCACATGTTTTATCAGCAGATTTTTTAAAAATGTTGTCCTTTTAATGTAGGCTTGTTTGAGAAGCACAAGTTACTATTCTCCTTTAATATGACTGTCAAGATAGAACAAGCTGATGGCAGAGTTCCACAAGAAGAACTTGACTTCTTTTTAAAAGGTAACTTGAATATTTCTATATGAATATATAGCTATATTCAGCTATAGCTAAAAGATCTTTTGCAGATAGATTTTGATTAGATATAATTGGCTGTAAGAGCTAGCATCTAGAGAAACCCACTGAAGTTAGCTGAGCTATATTGGTTTACAGAAATTGCGGAATTTGCTATTTGCATTTGTTTTYTCTTTGTCGAACCATGAAGAGGCTTATCTCCTTTCACTGAACATGTTGACTAATCTCACATTAGCTTTGGACAATTAGGTTGTTACCTCAGAAAATACTCCTTAGTGATTTTCTGACTACGTATAAATGGTTTTAGAAATGGTTGCAAAAATACAACTTTGGCTTTTGCAAGCAATGTCCTCTTTTCTTCAGTGTAGCAATTTAATCTTACTGTGCTTCCAGAAACAAATTTCCAAGTGGTTCCCCCTGCGCAGTGGGACTGTATGTGTGGTCATGTATTGGAAAATTCATGCCATGAACATGTACTCTGTTTTCTGAATGCAACTAGGCAATATTTCCCTGGAGAAGAGTGCACGAAAGAAACCGTGTGCTTGGCTTCCAGATCAAGGCTGGGAAGACCTAATTCACCTGTCTGAACTATTTCCTGAGAAGTTTGAATCTCTTCCAGATGATGTGGAAAAAAATCCAGATGTATGGAAAAACGTATGTGCTTTTCTGCAATCCTGTTTTCTCCCCTTGTTTTTCTTCTGGTATTAAATGTTCAAGTGTGATGCAATGCACCACAGCACGCCGTCGGAGGCATGTGACCACTGGCTTTTTCTGTCAAGGCCCTGCTTTTCATCTTGACCTCAGTTAGTCAAGCTTAATCCTGGCTTATTTAAAGAAGAATGAGGTCTCTTATTATTTAAAAAACAACTCCTCCCCCCCCCCCCCAGTTTTCCCTGTTACACTGTAGGTATTCTATTTTCCAGACAAATGCCTTAGGTTCTTTGTCCTGTTGAAGACAGTAGGATTTTTACTGTTGATTTCAACAGATTTCATTTTACTTTGTGCTAAATTGTGCTTTGATCCTGTGGCASTGAGTTCTGTAGTCTAGTTACAAACAAAGACTTTCCTTTGTTCTGCCTTTAGTTTCATTGCTTGTCTTCTTGCTTTAAAGAAATCTTTCTGTAAGCAATCTGTCAATGCTTTTTGCTCAAAATGCTATTTTCTGTATCTTAAGAGAACTACTTGTCATAAAATGAAAGTATGAATGTGTTTCTGGACTGTAGTTTTTTTATACTGAAAAAGTTGAATTTTTGACATTCATTTAATACAATCTTTTAATATTTCTTTACAGTTGATTGACTTTCTTCTTTGTTCTCCTCATGTCTCTTGRTTTTAGCCCCTTGTTAATCAAACTGCTTTTCTCTGCCTTTCCTAGTAATTTCACTGATAGATCCATATGATTAATTTGCATCATCTCCCATCTTTTTTCACCAGTGGTATGATATAGATGCTCTGGAGCAGATGCCATTCCCCATGCAGTACCAGAACAATCTCACAARCTTTCAGAAACTCCTACTTCTACGGTGTTTCCGAGTGGACCGGGTATATCGGGCAGTAACAGACTACGTTACTCTGACAATGGGTGAGAAGTAAGTCACTCTCTCATTACAAATCAGAATCACACTGTTCAGGTATCTCACACAAAACTGGAGTTGTCATCAGTTATATAAATTATGTAATTTGTCTAAACAATAGAGCATAGTTTGTCTCTGTATCATTTCCATATACATTCTGCAATAAACTTTGATGTGAAGTGGCTGCTTTTGTATAAATTAGCAAAGCAGTTTATTGTGCTTCCTTTCCTGCCAGGTATGTGCAGCCCCCTGTGATCAGCTTTGAAGCTATCTTTGAGCAGAGCAGTCCTTACTCACCAATTGTTTTTATCTTAAGTCCTGGCTCTGATCCTGCCAGTGACCTCATGAAACTGGCTGAGAGAACAGGCTTTGGAGGGAACAGACTCAAATTCCTAGCCATGGGACAAGGCCAAGAAAAGGTAATTTCAATGGGAGGGCAGGAACATGCTGTGTACAGGAAGTTAGTGGGTGAATTGCAAATCATATTCCGAACATTATGGGCCTGTCCAAATTTCCTTTCCAATGCCTGCTCCATTCCGAATGGAATTACTTTGCGGTTCAGACCTGACATACAATTTGCCAGCCTGGGAATAATGCTTTTCCATAACTTGCAGGGGGGCATTTGGCTGGTTGGCTGATTTTACAGTTTGGGTAAGGGTGGATTCAAAATGATTTTGTCATCTGTTTTAAAAAATTGTTGAGTTGAATAGATATTGCTCTGTAGTCTTTCCAAGTTTAATCAGTGACCCTGTCTCTCTGCGTATGGACATGAGTTGACTGGAAGTCACATGTTGGCCAAAAAGACACCCTGCTGCTCTTTCTGTCCTTCCTGTCCACTTCCCTTTTTGTTACAGACACTAAGGCAGGGATCTCCAAAGCTTAGCAGTTCACTGAATTTGCTGTGATTTCAGCCAGTGGGAGAACTCCTGTTAGCTTCATTTAGAGCACCAGCTCTAAAGCTCTCATCACCACCCTCTTCCAGCCCATGGAATCATTGAATGCTTTGCATGACTTTCATTTCAAAAGGAATTAATGAAATAAAGAGAGCATTTCAGAGCAACTTCTTGTGGTAATAGAACAGGTCTGTTCTTAATGAGGGGCATTCTGGTAAGTCTGCTAAAGCTAATGAAAAGGCCGAGTGTGCTTGCTTATAAGAAGAAATTCACTGCACTAACCCATCAGAATCGGTTTGCTTTCAGGRTAAAGGGAGAGTTACTCACAGGCAATTCTTTCCCTCTCCTAAGCTTGCTCTGCAAATGCTGGAGAACGTGGTGGCTCGTGGACTGTGGTTAATGTTGCAGAACTGTCACCTGTTGGTGAGATGGCTTATCGATCTGGAGAAAGCGCTGGAGAAGATTACGAAGCCTCACCCAGACTTTCGCCTCTGGCTGACGACGGACCCTACCAAGGGCTTCCCCATTGGAATACTGCAGAAGTCCTTAAAGGTACTGAGCAGTGGGGAAACCCCAGTCAGGAGGACATGTCCTGCCACTCTTACTCAGCAAAACAGACTGGTTTTGGGAGGAGCAGGACTTGAATGCAGCATGCTGACTTGGAATCTAGGAGCTAGCCTTTTGCCTTTGCAAGCCAAATCCTGTTTTCATCAGCCTATTTATTTGATGGTGATTTTTCCTTTAGGTGAAAACTGCTCAGCAKCGTTTCTCTGAAGCAGTTATTTCAGAGTGGAGTTTTGTCAGCAAACCGGGAGATGTGACAAATGCTCTTTAGACCCAAATGCCACCAGAAGTGAGGAATAGCTGGAGAGACAGAAATAATCCTGTCAGTCCTGATGCTGAAGTGCAGAACTGAGGTCTGTGTCTAGCCTGGCAACAGTGCCAGCAGAGCAGACGCTGTAATAGGATAATGGTTTCCAGCTGTTACTTCAGGCTGCAGCATTTATCACAAGCAAGCTGAGCTGATTTTTTTGAAGGCACAAGCCAGGATGCTGTCCTAATGTTCTTTCTGTGGTTGCTTTATTTCGGTTGTGGTGAACCAGTCCTGTAAACATAATCATTTTGTTTCACAGATTTGAAGGCAGTGGCATGACAGATCCGCCCAGTATGTGCTCTACTGTATCAGTGACAGGTCTAGAGTATTCRCCTCTGGCAGTGCTTAATGCCGCAGTGGGGAGAAGAAAGCATGAACATATCTTTGATTAAAGACTCTAAATACCCACTTTCTAGGTCTAGCCATGAGCAGTGAGGACAAAGGCTTTATAGCACATTGAACGTGTTGCCGGGAAGCTGGCTCTGCCTTAGTTTGATGATCAATAAAGCCGTGTTAAAGACTGTTTAGCCATCTCACTGTAATGATGTGTATGACTCACCAAAATGGGCAGTCAGACTACTGATAATATTTCAATAAATTAGATCTTCAAGTATGATAAATATCAATAATGTCTGTCCAGTAACATGACTATTTCTAAATTAATACCAAATTTCTCTTTACACGTATATGTTTAGCCTGATAAAATAAACAGCTCAATGTCCTATCTTTACATAAGAAAAATTCCCATATTGATATGAATTTAGAAAGCTGATCAGATTTTTAAAGCTTGCATTGTATAACTTACTGAGACAGCATGGTATATTTACAGTATGTATTCTTGAGGCTATTCAGTAATTGATGGCTTCCCTGATTACTTTGATAGGTTGTAACGGAACCACCTAATGGTCTGAAACTGAATATGAGAGCCACCTACTTCAAAATCCCCCAAGAAGCCATAGAGCAGTGCCCACATCCTGCCTTTAAATCATTAGTCTACGTCTTGGCATTTTTCCATGCTGTGGTTCAGGAGAGAAGGAAGTTTGGGAAGATTGGCTGGAATGTACCATATGATTTCAATGAATCTGATTTCCAGGTAAGAAGCTAATGCTAACGGCTCTTATATTCTTGAGTTGCACAGATTACTTTTGAAAACATACAATCAATCCAGTTTTAATTCTCTCTCACACTAGTATTTTGCCCCTTTTTTCTGCTGCTGTGGACTCATGTTCTTCTGTAATGTCACTTTTGGTCACAATAAGGCCTCTAAAAATGAATCAGATTGCCAATCCTTCCTGTTAATATTGCTTCCCTCCTAATTTTTTTTTTTTAAACAGGCTTTATACTGAACTTTTAAATTATTTGAGGAAGAACTGCTTGTTAGTTTTCAAACAGGAACACTGTTATCTATGGATGTATGTAGCTAATTTGTGAATCTTCTTATATTTCACGTTCTAATAACTTTATTAGGTCTGCATGGAAATTCTCAACACATATTTGACAAAAGCTTTCCAGCAAAATGATGAGAAAATCCCCTGGAGTAGTCTCAAGTATCTTATTGGTGAGGTGAGTGCCTAGAATCTCACTGAGGAACATTGAGGATAAAATAATCTGGATGAATGAAGATTCCTTTCTGCATGGGCTGTATCAAGCAAAGCTGGCTCAGAATCTCTCCTGGGCTGTCTTGAAACGCCTGTGTAGCCCTGAGCAGGTCACTTAATCTYATTGTCTCAGTGAAATAGGGCCATTGTGTGTAACTGCACAACAGGGGAGTTAAGGTTATTAATTAATTCTTGAGTGAGAGGGCTCTTGGGATCCTCTGCTGAAAGGTACCACCGAACAGCACAACTTCACAGTGCTATTAGCACAGTGGGTTATTACTGATGTGAGAGCTGTACAAACAGATATATATAAAGCTCTTGCGGATGTGCTGTGTAGCAACCAGCCAGTTCAGTGTAGCTGCAGCGGCATGAAGTGCTACAGGAAATTGTTATTTTGCAGTGCTTAATCACAACTGATYGTGAGCTGGTATCCTAAGGAAGTTATTGTCGCACATAAATCACCAAGGCTGGTTTTYAGGAGTGGCCCAGAGCCGCTGTCTCTGGACTGACTAGGATCCGAATACTTCCTGCCTGTTCCTCCTTGAGGGGGGGCTAGAGAAGATGTGGTTGGAATCCCTTAAGGGAGACAGTGTTACACCAAGCAGTTGTTGCAACAGCAAAGCTGTTGTTTGGGACCTTTCAGCGATTTTCTTAACTGTATTTGCTGCCGAAAAAGCCAGTGGTTTAATATTGTTTTAACTAATTTCTAGGTCATGTAYGGAGGGCGTGCAATTGATAGCTTTGATCGCCGCATTCTGACGATCTATATGGATGAGTACCTGGGCGATTTCATATTTGACACATTCCAGATGTTTCATTTTTATAAAAATGATGAGGTTGATTATAAAATTCCAGAAGGGACTGTAAAAGATGACTTTGTTGGTAAGAAATATTTTTTTCTGCCACATTACTTAGCACTTAAAAAAAAAAAGTCTACTTACAGTACAAATTTTTTTTTATACRTGCATTGCTGAATATGAGCAGCTGAAAAAAATGTGTGTGTGTGTGTGTTGCAGTGTTATATAATGGATGATAACACTCTTGCTTTGCATGAGCAGCCCTTGGTAACAGCATGTGAGCTTAGCAGCCAGCTCCTCACATTTCTTTAAAAGAAATCCCAATTAAACAGTTATAATGTATGCTAATTTTTTTAAACATCAGGTGATGTGTGTATATATATGTATACACACGTGTGTGTGTGTGTGTGTGTGTGTGTGTGTATTTAATGCTTAGAAACGTTTGTTCAATCCTTACAGTGTTTCAGTATCAACATTTGATTATTCAGGTGAAGCCAAGCAATAACGAGACGAGCTCCTTGTAGTCTCTGCAGCATCCTTTTCACCTAGTAGCTGTGTCTTAATATATTGCATTTTGATGAMGTGTGTTTTTGTATCGTAGAGGAGATAGAATCTCTGCCGCTTGCCAATACTCCAGAGGTATTTGGACTTCATTCAAATGCTGAGATTGGGTATTATACGCAGGCAGCTCGTGATATGTGGGCTCATCTCCTTGAGCTGCAGCCTCAGACAGGTACAGTTCTCTGTCGCTTTGGATCGTTTGTGCAAATAGGAAGTAACAAGGTGCTGAGCTCCGTGCTGTTGGGACCGTGATGCCAGCCACGCCGCTGCCCAGCGCAGGGGTGCCTGGGTCCTGGCACGGACGCCGCAGCCGCTAACGCTGCCTGAGCGCACCATGCGCGAGGAGAGCTGGGTGCTGGCTGGGGATCCCAAAGGCTGGCGCGGGGAGGAGGGTTTCGGCGGGGGCACGGGTGTGGTGTGGGGGCCTGCCCAGCCCGTGGGTCTGGATCGTTTAACGATCTGGCAGAGCAGAGACTGAAAACCAGCAGGGACCAGGAGGCRAGAAAGCAGCTGACCAGCTTTGCCTTGCCAGAGGGAGGTAATCGAGCGCAGGCCCAGAAGCACAATTTGAGGCACATGGGATCTGCTGGTGCCAATGTCAGTGCTGCAGGGGGTGGGCAGAGAGTTTGATGCCAAAAGCTGAGTCAGCCTGCTAAGTTCTCTTATGGAGTTAGTAATAGAAGGGATAAATTATTCAGCTTTAGTCTTACTAAGCCTTTTTTRTTTCAGGTGAATCTGGTACTGGAATTAGTAGAGATGAATATATTGGGAATGTTGCTAAGGATATAGAAAACAAGATACCTCAAGTATTTGATCTTGACCAGATACGAAAGGTTTTTGGAATAGACATATCCCCTACAACTGTGGTGCTATTGCAGGAGCTGGAACGTTTTAATAAGCTGATCATTCGGATGGCAAAGTCATTGGCGGAACTACAGCGCGTAAGTAAGAGCACTACTGCAGCAGCTCACAGGTACTAGATGAAATTGGTCAGGCTTTAACCGCCCCTGGTCTGGCACTTGCACTCTCACTGTCTTTCCAGGCCTTGGCTGGGGAAGTTGGAATGAGCAGTGAACTAGATGACGTGGCTCGGTCTCTCTTTAATGGACAGATTCCTGGTATCTGGCGGCGGCTAGCCCCAGACACACTAAAAACACTTGGAAATTGGATGATTTTCTTTAGAAATAGGTATCACCAGTACACCACCTGGGTAAGTGGGAACTTCTAGAAAGCTTTTTGTTTTGTTAATCATCTGGATTATATGCTGCACAAATCAGTGCTGGGATGCAGAAGTCAGTAAACACACACTGCTTTAAATAAGTTTATTTGAACTAACTAACTCCAGTCACCACCTAGAACGATAAAGAATCATTGCAGGATTGTCGCGTGAAAGGATTATGGACGTAATAAAGACTAGCGACGGGCCAGTCTTGAAAGGATTTGGCATCAAGGCTGAGTACTGGCTCTGGTGGAAGAACAGACCAGGAGCTGCAGGTTGTCTTTTGTGATTGCAGGTTAACGAGAGTGAACCTAAGGTTATGTGGCTCTCAGGCCTGCATATTCCAGAATCTTACCTCACAGCTCTCGTTCAAGCCACCTGCAGGAAAAACAGCTGGCCCCTGGATCGGTCCACCCTCTACACGGAGGTAACAAAGTACACTACGGCAGAAGACATCACCGAAGGGTCTGCACAAGGTAGCTGTTTGTTTTTCTGATGCTTTGAAAAAAAAAAAAAGGAATTGGTCAGAGACCGAGAGGGAGCGAGAGCGTGTACAATGCCTTTGTAACAAATTGCTTGGCCTAACGAGTGGGATTATTTAGATTATATCTCCACAGACAATATATTTGGTTATGCGTTTAACAGTCCGCATGACTGACTTAGAGTTGTGAATTAGCTAGGTTTAGGTTTCTCTTTGCTGCTCATCTGTACACAAAGTATGATTTTCTTTCTTCAGTTTATTTATTTATTTATAGCTATTTTCTTTAATGTTGAGAACATTACTAGTCCTAGCATATTTATAAAGATATATTTTTACAATGAATAATATATTAAAAACATTTAAACAAAAAGTAAATATATATCTAACTTATTGTATAACTGTATCTCTATAAACCTTCTAGGACTAGCAATGCTCTCACTACTAAATGTAACAAACTTTTTGGGTAAAGGGCCAGCTGAGCAACTCTTGTGTACTAGACCTGTTTGGAAACAGAAGAAGTGGAAAAAAAMCCTCTCTGACTATTTGTGCAAAATTCAACTTCCAGTTTGAAAAAAAAGTCACTTCAGGGGCTTTCCTAGGCTATTCTTTATTTACTAATGTTCTATCAAAAGATCTTGCTATTGTACTAGAACAGCTCTGTCCCCACCCTTCACCTTTTGTCAGCATGCTAGAACCAGAAGTCCCACAGGGTTTAAAAAGCTCTCTTATAGCTTTGCTATTACTTGGGCAAGTAACCAGGGGATGTCACGCACTGTGGGGAGGAAAACTGCAAGCAAATCAGCATTTATTCCTGAAAATGTTTATCATGTGTAGTGCAGTTGAGCCAATTTTCATTTGAAAAGTTTTTTTTCCCTCTCAATGCTGGAGGTCATTGCTGAATCAAAAAAACCAACCACCACAGAAAAATAGACTTCTTCGTATTTGCAGTTTGAAACAATGCAGAGTTTTGTTGCGACTCTGCAGTATCAAGGCCTAGCAATTGCAAGGACAACAGTTGTCTTAAGGAACTGATTTTTCAGTAGCTTGATTTAAACAAGATGCTGCATTTCTGTCGTTACAGGATGCTTTGTTTCGGGTCTGTACCTGGAAGGCGCAGACTGGGACATGGAGAACAGCTGCCTTACAAAAAGCAAGCCCAAAGTCCTTGTGGTAGATTTACCCATTCTGAAGATAATTCCCATTGAGGCACATAGGCTCAAACTCCAGGTACTTCTCCTTTGGGGGCACACCGGTAGATTATTTTATTAATTTCCTTCTATTATTTTTATATCTCAATAGCTGGTAGTCCTTTCCCTCTTACAAGAAGTATATATTCTCTTGCAAGAAGTATTTTATTGTTATTGGTAATACATAAAGTATGCAGTTTAACACTTCTTACATTAACTTTCCCTGTCACTTAATTTTTTTGGTTCTAGAGGTTGTATCAGTTATTGTTCTTTTTCCCATTTAGTATGAAATAAGCAYCTTGGGAAGCTCTTCTAATCCCATTACTCTTTTCTTTAGTTCCTATTACCAGTTAATGACATAAATGAAGTTCAGATTTTCTTTGTTTAAAGTTTGTAAGAAATCCACACTTTAATTAAGACAATCATCTCTCTTAAAGGCCTGTCTTAGGAATTCTAGTTTCAGTTTCATGCGGTATTTCAAGCGCTTACTCAGTGTCCTCCTTTCCTTCCATGCTCTTTTAGAATACCTTCCGGACACCCGTGTATACAACGTCCCTGAGGAGGAATGCGATGGGGGTCGGCCTAGTTTTTGAAGCTGATCTTTACACCACAAAGCACATTTCCCAYTGGGTGCTTCAAGGTGTTTGTCTCACACTGAATGCAGACTGAGTTTGAAGTTCAGCACTGGATTTTTCCACACAGCATCCACTGCTGGGAAAAGGATGCTTTGGGGACAGTTGGGGGGGGGGAGGGGGAGGGAGAAAAAGAAGAAAACAAGTCAAACTAGGCAAGGATTCCGCATCGTGGGGTGGGGAGTGTTCTTTTAAAAAGGAATAAAATGGCACCTGACTTACTTTAGAAAGGTATGTTATGACCAGGCTGTTGTATCACTTGATTTAGTATTAATAAATACATTTGAAAAGGAAAAAGTTTTTGATCCTTTGTATTTTCTTTTAGGAACAGTCCAGGTTGGTGTATCTATAGGAAGAGGCAGTAAGTTAGTCTCATACACACACACACACACACACACACACACACACAAAGACTAAGGTTTGCGTGTATGGTTGTAAGAAGTGTTTTTAATTGCCCGAAGCATCACTTCTGCTGTGCTTAGAAGAGATGCCTTCCATCATCCTTGAACAAGTGGCAGGGTAGTTCAGTCATACAATAGATCACCATATAAATATGGCAACAAAAAAGTCAAAACCACTGCTGGTTAATGCAATACACTTAAAAATAGAAAACCATAGAATCACAAACTTTCTTTAACCAACCATTTTCCAGGAACACAGCTTTTCCCGATCCCTCCTCACCATTTATAAAACAAAACCTACCACACAACCGGCAAGGTGCAAGACCAAAGAGTGTTTCCTGGGCTTCAAAATGTCAAGCGACTGAGTCGTGAGGGTGCACAGGGCTTTAGGGCTAGTGGACATTCCAAACCATCACTGATGGGGAACAACCCTGCTAGAAGGTATCATGCTGCACAGGAAATTTAGCAGTACCACAGTTAGCTTCACTCCTGCCAGTGCCTTTGTTGGGAAAGCTGACAAATAGTTATCCAAGGCTCTGGGGCAGGGGGGGAACATCAACACACAGCTGCAGAAAAAGCTTAAAAGGGGCAGACTACAGCTGGCAAGGGGCAGGAAAGAGGGCAGGGAGGGATCCTTCATCAGCTTTAACAAAGATCATGTGTTCCAAGTTTCTGAAGGCACATCATAAGCTTAGCAGCGGTTGGGAGCCGTTGTTTCTCACTGGTCCTACTCAGAGGCTGTGGACAAGAGCAAAGCAGAGGTGAGCTGGAGATGCAGATCAGAATTTAAGGACAATGGTCAAATTTGTGCTCCTCCAAAATTACAGACTCACACAGCTCTCAATATGCCTTTCTTCCCTAGCAAAACAAAATAACCAGGTGGTCTAACAGGTGTTGGGGCTATCAGCTGCTTACCAGAAAGGCATATGGGAATAGGGCAAATGGAAGACAAGTCCTTCCCAATAGACAAGGATAAAAATCAAGGATGCCAGGTTTTGTTCCTGTATGAATTGGTTAAGAAGTCAGTTAAATTTAAAAATAAATACACACATTTTAAAGAGACATTTCAGGCACACTATAAGCTTCTAAGCTGTTACAAGCCATCATTGTCCGATTATCAGGAAACAAAAAAATAATCGCTTCACCAAAATATACTACGAATAAAAAAAAAACACCAACCAACCAAACAAAATAAAACCCCCAACCCCCCCAGCAGGTTAGCTCATGAAGAACCATTTCTATATCAGATAGATAGCCAGCTCTAGTTGCTCTGGGAAAGGCGCTCAAGCTAGTACRGAAGGTGCCACAAGTGCCATTTACTAATTAGTCTAAAATGCATAATGGAGCCATTCCATTTCAAAACACAACAGTGTTCATATTCGTTCCATGAGGCTCATATTAGCCATTAAAAAGAGTGCTTCATAACCCATCCCCCCCCCTTTTTTTTTTTCCTTAAACAAAGCCACAAACCAAAGTATTTAGGATTAATCAAGTAATACTTCCTGGGACTCAGAATTTTGAGAAAGAGGAACTGTGAACAATTTGCAATTGAGAGCACATGAAGAAAGAAAGAAAGAAAAAAAAAATAGTCCTTAGTTCTTTTTAAAGTATATGTACATCTGCATTACTTTCAATGCTACCATGAGAAAGGCTTTGTCATGAAAGTTAGTGTTTGTGTATGGAGTGTTACCAGTGAAGACAAAAGAACCACTGATATTTTAAATGGTAACAGCCAATACATATTGCTGCAGGTTTCTAGTTATGTTTCTTTTCCACTAATATTGATTAATAATGCAAACTGCAGCCTGTGCCTTTGTCCACGTGTGTAGTTACAATAAATGGAGCAGTGCTCAGAAGCAAGCAGTCAGGTACCCCTGATTTGGCCACAGCATTTAGTAGTTATATACCTTGCCATATGAACACAGTCATATTGGGTTTCATTAGAGGAGAATAATCTATTAGTGATGGATCTGGAAGAAGTTTGGCATGCATAGGGCATCAAAAGAAACTTTACTGCAGGTGCTATTTATCCTATAGGATCACAGTGCATAAACAGCAACAGAATAGAGCATTTCATCAATGATTTTACTCAAACAGTTCTGTCTGTCCCTGAGTGCTTTCTGATCACTTTGCTTCCGTTGACCTGATCCACTGCCAGTGTTTCCACCTCTGGCTGGGGCTGGGACGGTGCGACATGGTGAATTCGATGCGCCACCCCAATGTGGGCCTTGTGCGGCTTCTCTCGGGCTGGACTGTGCGATTCACCAGATGCACGGTCTGAAGCAATAGGTGGAATAACTAATGGCCGCTCCTTAATAAGATGGACCTCTGCCGTTTCCCTGGCCAATAAAAATGGAGTGGGATCAGGCATGGCATCCACAGGCTCTCTTAAGAGCAGCTTCCGGCTATCTGACCCTATTCTGTAGGCCTCTTCAAACTCTGGGTTGAGCGGTGTCGACAGACTCTTCTTCATTCTGCGTCGTGGAGTCTCAGGCAGTTTATCTTTGGGAGGGGCTGGTTTGTAGTTGGACAATACTGGACTGCCAGAAGGGGTCCCCTCCGAAGTCCCGCTTGAACTCATCAGCTTCTTCTTGGTAGCGTGCAGTTGAGAAGTTAAATAAGCAATGGTACTCGCTCTCTGCTCTAGTTCACTCGACAGCATATTTAGCTTATGGCTTTTCATTTTTAACTCTTCTAAATACTTCTTTTCTCTCTCTTTAATAGTGTTTTCCAGCACCATTATCATTGCATTTTTTTGTTCAAGTTCTTTCAATAATTCATTATTTTCATCCTCTTTGACTTTCAGCTGAGCTTCAAGTTCTTCACACTTCCTTTTAAGCTCTTCACTTCTTGAGCTACCATTTCCTAGAAGAACAGCAAAAGCAGAAGTGTTTCATGTTAATTATAGCCACTAAGTAAAATAGTGCAATGGCAGTTCCTTCCTTCTGACATCCTAAAGCCATAAAGAAAATCCCCAAAGACTAACATCCAGAAATACACTAAATCACTTCATCTTCAGAAGTACCAGGACAGCTCTTACAGGGAAAGATGAAGAGCTAGTGCCACTCACTGTAGTTTAAAAGAAAGCTATTAATACTATGTAAAAACAGAGGTGCTTCACATGCTTAGGGAAACAGGGATTACAGGAACAATGCTTGCTGAACTTTTTGTAAGTCCTCTGGTTGTTAACAGAAGCTTCTCCCCTGCTATGCAAATGCCAGACTGGCCAGAACACATGATGGAGCAGCTGTCGCAGCTCGCCAGGAAGACATGCAGAGGCCCAGGCCTTGCCCTTCCACAGGCAGTTGAAGCAGTTGACTCCATAGGCAGAGGTGTTAATCTTCACTGGGAATTTGTCACTGTAGAAGTCTCTCTTGGGATGAGGTGTCCGAGCCTGTCTGCCTTTTCTTCACAACAGGAGGCATTACCCCGTACACCAGAAGTTCTTGCACTGGTGAATGCAGGCTGTTTGGCACARGGATGCTGATCTCTCTCAACACCCCTGCCGTCAGGCTGTAGGGCATGCTGGGGTCATTTCTGTCACCTTCTCCTTGGGAAGCTGTTCAGTTGTAACAACCCACTATTCAGCACAGATCTGCAGCCTGAATTTCTCCAGTAATAGTGCTCTGCCTAGGGTGCTTGTTAACTATAAAGTGTTAGACAYCCTCTTCTCCAAACTGGGGAGCATACAAGTTTGGCATAGTATCAAAACACTGGCAACACTGACAGATCACCTACTCTGAAAATCCTACGAGGAGAAACACCTAAGCTACACTGCAGTATCAAGAAACAAGTACCGTTCTGGTGAGCATATGCGGAGCTGCTCAGGTTGCTCTGCTGAATTTGCCCACGCTCCCCATCTCATCTGCAATACACCATGTCCCACCCCACGCTATTCCTGATCCAGGAGGCTACTCCCAGGGAGTATTTCATTCCCATCCTTCACCTGTTGATACATAATACATCTGAAATAATTGGCAGTCAACCTTTTTTTTTTTTTTTTTTTTTTTATAAGTACAGTATTAGCTGAACTTTAATAATAGTGTTAATCTGCCTCTAAAACTTGTGTCCTCTGTTCCCATACAGCATACAGGGAAGTGATGGTCTGGTGGTTGAAGTAATGGAGAGGAGTCAGCAGTTCTACACTCTATTCCTGGCTTTTCCAAAGATTTCCTATGTGACCTTGGTTAAAAACTTGACATTTACTTCATAAATACTGATAAATCTGGAAAGCAGAAAACAGCTCTTATACCTTTGGAATTTGTAAATTCAATAATTCAAGTGCAAAGTATTCTCACCTACTTGTAATGGAAAAAGTACAAACATTTTGAAACATGAGAAAGTGTAACATGAACATTAAAAGAAGAATCTCATATACTGTTTTCCTTACCTGTCAAATCTGAACTTTTTACAGTCAGCTCATAGGTTAAATCTGAGAGGGGAAAAAAAAAAAAGTTGTTTATTTTTGTTAGAATAACAACATATACCCTACCCAGTGAGCATATTTACAATGGCATACTTTAATAAAATACAATCAGCTCTTCCCCCCCAGCTTAAGCAAGGGTAGGAGATCCACTGCAGATTATCAAATCTATAAAACAACCAGAACAGCCAGGTGACAGAGTAGAGCAGGGTTTTTTTGTTTTGTTTTTTGAGAAAAATCCTTGCTAATGATGACAAAGTTGTGCTCTGAACTATATTCTGTAAAAGTAACATCAGATCATCCTAAATATACTGTGGTGGAGGGCTCTGTTGTGGAGGTTTGACTGCTGAAATAAGAAGCAGTTACCACATTCTTGTAAGAAGAATTAAGTTCACATATTCAGTCTTCTTCATAGGGCAACTCTGCACGTGCACGATTCATCAAGTTACATTGGGTTATAAACAAGAAATGGTTCTTCAGAGGATTTCGGAGAGAGAGAGAGAGGGGATTCAGGATTGAGATGGCTCCCAAGCCTGACTTTCTGGTTTGGGATGTGGGGTGATCYAGAGTTTGAGCACTGCATTTCAGAAGACCTCACCTCTGCCTAAACCTGGTGAGTAATACAGACAAGTCCTCAATCTTTCTGTTGTCTTGGTTTTCCCTGTATAGATGTGGAGATAAGGGTACCCTCCCTTTATAAAGCACTTTGATATTTATCAGCAGAGCACTGTCAGCATTGGCACCTCTCCCAAGTTACCTGTGCAGTGCTGCTGCAGGCGCCGAATCTCAGCATGCAGACCTTTTAGTGTGTTGGCATGTTCGCGCTGGAGAAACAGTAGGTTCTTCTGGGCGCTGTGTAACTGGTTCTCCAGGTTTGAAGTTGCCATCCTGACATGCAGGTACTCTGTTAGTAAACAGACATAGTCAATTATTGTGCAGATACAAATATCCTGGTTCTACAGCCTGGATCAACAGGAGTAACTATTCTACTATTAAAGAACTGATACGCAACCAGGCTAATGCCCACATAAGTAAAACATTTTCCTGTTTCATGACTGTCTCAGCTATAAGTGCTTTAAGTTCACAGAAAGCCTGATTACACTCTAGGCCAGAGCAGCACAGGAACTCATTTGTTTGGAGTTAACACATTTAAAGGATTAGTTTCAGACAGGCTTTAGGTCACTAATCCTATTACAAGATAAAAGTGGAGTTCTCGGAAATGGGCTAGTATGTCCCTCCGTCTTGTTGAGGGTTTTCCATTTACCTCTCGGGATACAGGAATGAGTAACTCCCTTAAACAAAAACAAGGAAGAAAGCTCTAAAATGCACCACATCCAAAGAGACTGTAAAACAATCTGCTTTTAATAAACAGTTGAGCCCAACAACGCTGCCAGTGCGAGGATCACCGATGGGGTTGCTACGGGGTGCCTCCGTYGAGATGTATACACTAGAACCCGCATGAAAGAAAGCTCTGACTTGTGCCGCAGCTATTGTTTCCTCAGCTGTGCGGTACTACAGATCCCATAACTGGTGCAGGCCCCRCAGCACTGGAGACCGGCTTCCCACAGAGGTAGAATTTCCAGGCCCCAATGACATACTAGGGAGCAAGACAATGGACAAGCAGAACGTTTCATTTAAAGAGAAAACAAATAGGTTTCTTGTTGCTCAGGTTGGGAGTACAAGGAAAACTGTTACGCCACTTGATTCTCTTTGTGCAGCAGCTCAATAAAAGTAGGGCCTTGACTATTACAGTGCTCAGATTCAAATAAAGATGGAAACTGTTAACTGTACATCGCTGAGAGGAATCTTTAAAGCTCCCTGCACTGCTAGCGTTACTACTGTTCCCAGTAAGGCAGTAATGGTTTTAACTATACCCACAGGCCAAACTACTGAGAAAAAAATCAGTCTAGTAGAGTTGGAGATACAGACTCGGAGGTAAACCATTCCCTGATAGAGGGGGTAAAGGTAGATCCTCAGACCGGGCACAGGCTGATACTCTTTATGGGGAAGCACACACTGTGTCCTGGGGCTCTTTTCTGCAAAATTTGAAGGAGTACCTGGAGGCTGGAGTGGCAGGATTCACGCTCCATGGCTACGAAACCCAGAAGTTACCAGGCGTCTGTGCATAGTAATATCTAATCGCTACGTCTGTCGTGACCCTCTGCTTTGGTTTATTGCACTGCTTGCTAGTGAACTTTTTCAGCTCTAAAATAAGTATGCTGACAAGAAAAAACAAAGATGACAGTATGCAACCCTTCTGCAGCCTCAAAGCACTAAATCGCTCAGGCTACACTTTCAGCAGTTCTTGAATTTCACTGTATTACCATTACCCCTCTCTCCATACACAACAAAGCAAGCTGCAATACGAGTAACGCTACTTAAGTCAGGATGCATGGAGCTGCTCCACCCACAGCTGTTTTATAGCTGCTGCTGGATTTACGTGAAAAGACCTTTTCAGAAACACATGTCCTCAATACCTCTGCACTGCGAATCTTTGGAATTCTCTAGCAAGAGAACTAGCAAGCTTGGGAAGCCTTCTCAAAGCTCTGGAAAGCCAGCCTTTTCCTCTTCTTCTTTGGACAGCTCATGAACACAAAGACAGCACACAAAAATAGGTGTGCAGAAGAAAAAAAAGTCTAGAGAGACAGGTTGATGGGGACACCAAAGTGACAAGCAGTAGCACATACTGGATGGGAATCTCACAGGCCACGGCTGGGAGAAAAACCATCTCCTCTGGGAACGTTGCACAGGACAGGGCCTCCTGTCCTACTCCGGGGAGTCACAAGGAAAGGATTGCCAAGTGCCTCTGTGCCTAAGGAGACTGCAGACTGATAAAATGGTGACCATGTTGGGTTAAACAGTTCTGGAAAAGCAATTATAGTATTTAGGCTACTAAGTTAAGTAACAAGAAGGGAATCTCAGTTGCCTGGACAGCTGTCTGCGATGGCATTACAGCTACAGCCTGTAATGACAGGATCACGCACTGTGCAGGAGCTAGGCCTTAATTCTCTCCCTTGACTGTCTCACCGGCAACCTTAACTGGTTGATCTTGCCATTTAGAGTGTTCTTCATTGGTCTCGTTTTGGTATGTAGTTTTATGGCAAAAGTTTGATTCTACAAATTTAAAAYTGGTAGGACGTCCACTCAATGAAAGCAACACACTTAGACCGTTCATAAAGATAATACATCCCTGCTTTTTAGKTTTTTTTACTCCCCAAAGGAGCAGAGACTCTTAGTGCTTCTATACCTTGATAAAACATTTGAAAATAAAAAAACCTAATAAACAGCCTTCCTCATTTCACTTGTGACCTTAACAGACATCATTTCCAACTGATTTATCCCTACAGAAGCATGCATTTGATTGTCAAAATAAAGTGAATGTTAAAAGACTTCTGAGGAGTCCATTTCCATGCAAGGAGAAAAACAGAGCTTTTAGTTAACTTATAAGCAAGGTCAAAGATTTGATTCAGTGCTTAAAAAGAATTTGAGGTCAACAGTGGCAACTTGGGCTTTGAGTGGAATGGGGCATTAGCAAGCAACTAGATCACCATTATCCACAAACAAGCAAAAATTATGGACCAAAGGTACTCTAAAAAGAGGTTTCTGGGTTGGCTAAACAAGAAATAAGCTAAAGTGTGCATGCAGGCTCTTGTGTAACTATAACTTCTGAATAACGGTTCATCTGAGCCATAACTGCTTTTCCACACAAAGGCAAAAGATTCACTCAAGAAACTTTCCATAACTACCACAACTGTACTCTCTCGCGGCCCACAGCATCACATGATTATTTTAAGATTGACTGCTCAGGTCATAGCAGTTACTGTAGGGCACCATTAATTTTAAGGCTTATTGATATTTTTGCTGCGTTACATTTTCAAAGTGACATAGTCTTGCTTGCAAAGCTGACTTCAGACAGACAGAAGCTTTACTGAATCATCCAATTTCTTAAGTGCTCATTATACTCTTATCGACTGAATAGGACAGCAGAATAAAACCTGCAGAGTCCATTCCCTCAGCATAGCAGGAGCTTAGACTGCATGGAACACCAACGCTCAGAACAGATTTTTATTAATAATGAGAAATACATTTTATTAAAAGAAACTTCTCTAAGCACTGACAGTGCTATGTGAAAGAAGAGCATGCATATAATATTCTGAAACCTTTATTATCACAGTGGTTACTAATAGTAGCTTTATGCCTGCAACTATAATCTGAACAGAGAAGACAATCACCAGCAACAAACAGAACAATAAGAAATGTTTGTATCTCAAGCCTTGTTAAAAAAAAATAAATGCATTTTTAAAACTAGTTCTGTATGTTAGAAAAAATAAAATGAGGCTGTAACTATTACTGCCCTCCAGTTATTTTTCACTTTGCTCCCTTGCATCTCAAAGATCACACTGGGATTACCTAGACTGAAGAAAAATAAATCAGAGCCAGACTAGTCATATAGGCTTAGGAAGAAAACAAAGATTACCAGCACCAGAACATCATCTGCCCTGCAGCACTGGTAAGTTAATCAGTGAAAGCAATTAAATTGATACACTACAGGTTTTAGATGCAGCCCCCTTGGGGTAAGTATTTTTTACTCTCCTCTGAGGACAAGGGATCAGAGGGCTAGCTTTCCCACAAACCCTCTGCAAGCTTCCTGTACTCCGCTTCCTTACAGCAATGTGTCACATAGGCAGCCTTGTTGCTTGGCTGTCCTCTAGCCTTTCCTTCAAGGGAAGCGGAAGGCCATCATGAAAAAGCCAGTTTTTACAGAATTTATGGGCAGCACCTTCAATTCAAACCCCATTCCACCCTGCCCGTTGCATATTCTTACGCAGCACAAACGACACTGTGCAATCTGTGCACGTGGTCTGGAGAACAGGCAAAACTATCCACCATAAAGGGAAATGTGCGTCTCGCAGAGACGGTCACTACACAAAGATGCTTCACTATGAAATCTGCTTAAAACATGCAACTTAGGATTAATAAGACTATATTCCAAGCCACTATTCACTTTGCAGCTATCATTACACTGAACCAGAAAACACAGAAATATACCTAATAATATTAAAGTTTGAGATCTGGATGAAATGGAGTCCAACTCAATATGCATCATCTGTCAACTCAGGCTATTATTGCAATATTAAAAATATTTTTGAGTGTTTTTGCAGTCTAACTTATGAGGAAGTTTCTAAAGCACAGAGAGGGAAGAAAAAAAAATATTCACATCTGCAGTCTGAATAGCCTCTCAGATACCAATGGATCACATTGTGTTTCACCCAGCCCAAAGTTCTGGAATATTTTTCCCCAGAGAGACTTTCAGCTAGTGCCTAACTAGAAAGCTGGCCAAACAACTACCAAAGCAGAAGCCAGCTAAAAAGAAAATATTAATTTTCCTAGAATAACATCAAATTGTTTTATGCCCCGAGAGGTAATACAACGGAATTGGACACAAGAAGATTAAAAAAAATGGGTAAGATCTACAGTAAATCAGGCCAACAACCTAGCCCTCTCTAACCAATTAACTTAATCTGCTGCTGGGCAAGTTCTTTCTAAACAGACTATTTCTGAAGATCAGAAACAGTCAGGAGGAGGGAGAAAAACCTCCAAGTATAACATCCCAGAGCAGTGCTCCTGAAAGCAGAAGACTCCCGGAGCTGGACACCACCGGCACTCCCACCTGGAAACATTATATTACCTGTCCTAACAGGTATGCATGTGCTATTTAAAGAAGCCATTACCGTTGTTCAGGATGCCTTTACTACACCACACTATTTATACTGCTTGCACAGCTTGTTCCTAATTCTTCAGCTACGGCAGTGGGTTTTATTCTTGCCTTGCTGGTGGCGGTGTGTAATTTTGGAATCGTTTACTATACTAAAAATTTTGCTGAACAGAACAATTGCTTTCACTGAGGAGTTACTCAACAATCAATATGAAGGACTCGAGAGTTTCCTACAGAGAACACTGGCACTACCCTATAAAGACTACTTTGGCTATTATTCTGCTTCCGAGTCGGACCTGAGAAATACCTACAAACACCTGGATAAAGATTACCTTAAAGAACTCTGAGACTATGCATACTTTGTAAAGGGACAGAAGCATGGACAGAAGCACACTTACTCACTGATGAAAATACAGTTAGAAAGCAGGCATGATCCCCCCCAAGCAAGCACAAGAGAACTTATTCCAGAGAACGTTACAAAATCTCGGGAACGTGCTCACTCTCATAACCGGCACTGAGCCTGCACGGTTCCCTCCGGAATGCTTGCGTTCACAATGCGTCTGCATGACAGGGCAAGAGGGGACATTACTTAGCTTCAGCAGATGCTTAATGCTCACTCTTTGACAAATTTTTAATGATTTTTTTTTTTTTGAGTGGCAGCCTGAAAATATGCTGATTTATGACTAGGATGTCATTTGAATACAGTCAATTTTCTAATACAGTTAGCTCTGAATAATTTGGATTATTAACAWGCTGCAGGCTGGCATGCTGAAGGCGTTTTTCTGTTTTTCCCCTCTTACAGCCAGGTTGTACATTTCATGACATTGGTAACATTTTACATCTAATCAATCTCCTTGTTTATATACGTCTTTTAAAGATCAAAGGATTGAGAAACTACGCAAATATATAAACTATTTTTAAAGCCACAAACACTGACAATGGTCACAAAGATAAGCCATCTATTTAAATTTTAAAAAGCTATTATAAACTAACAACATTCCTTTAATTCTGCATTTTCAAGTATACCAATAAAATCTACTATCATTGCATTATTAATTAAAAAAAGAAGTTTCAAATTTGTTAGCAATTCAAAAGATATGATGGAAGTGAGACCTACTGACCCACGTGGTCTCGTCCAGGAAGTTTTTAAAATGGGAATAGACATCACAAGATTTAATAAGAAACAAATATAATCAAATAGAGATATTCCTTTCTTTTAATATAAGTCAATGAACATTTTCTCACTAATGCACCAACTATAAAAGGCAGTAAAAAGAGCACTTTCATATACAGATGCTTTAACTTAGTTCCAAGGGAGTTTTTGGTCACAGTGGGATTTACATCTGCTCCATGCTCCTTGGCAATTCTTAACTCCCTGTTTCTTGATGCGTAGCATACATAACCACAAATCGGATCCAACAACTGCTCTTAAGGGCATGAGAAAGATGGTCTTGAGAGGGGTCAGTTCTACAATCGATTCTCAGGTATGTCTCCCACTGGCGTTTCAAAGAGGAAATCCTATAAAGCAGCTTCAGGATTGTGCTAAGGTTATTTTATTTCCTGCTTTCCCAAAGAAGGGGGAATATGCCAACAATACAGTCAAGAATAAGGTTATGTTGAAAAAAAGCACAGGAAAAAAAGGCAAAATTGCAGAAATCAACTGAACCCTTAACAGCCCAGATGAACAGTCTTCACTCGCTCACCATGGGAATCAGTAGGACAGCTCTCAAGGCAACCAAACTCTCTGGCTGGATTTCATCGGATAAATTAAGCCAATGCTGGGAAGAAAACTATAACTGCATACACCACAGAACAGTTATGTCACTATGTTGTTTTTTTTCTCCCTTGTCTCCAAAGCAAGCTTTTTTCATGCTTGCTAGGTTCTCATCCAAAAGGCATGGTGAAATGCAGAGCTAAGCAAACTCCAACTAGGAATGTGTATGTCCTTTCATTTGATAAGGATAATAAAAATTAAGGGGTGCAGTAACAAGTCAATGTTCACCACTGCAATGGTAACACATCTCCTGTTTTACAACAGAACTAGCACTAAGCACTAACAGTTTCCAAGCTGACACAGTTATGCAAACTTTATTTGGAAAATATACTGCATCCCATCCATAAATATGCAATATTTCTCATTTCTCAAGATCACAAAATATTTCTAGATACAGCTAAAAGTGTAGATCTGGAGACAGCTTGAAGATGAAACCTCACGGCTCCAAACAATGGATTTTCAATTTCTCTTGAATATAGTCCAGGGAGGAACAAATGGAATGATTTAAAGAGCATTCCCTCAGAGCATTAAGTGTAACACTTAAAGCTTTGCTGCACCTACCTAAGTCCTCCCTTTCGGTAAAGGGGAGAAGATAATTTAACATTCTTGGAGCCCACCTTAGAAAGGAACCATTCTGTCTCTTCTCTTACAAGTGCATGTCAATGATACTACACAACAGACTGCAGTACAACAAGCCCAAACAGACATACTCAGCAGCTCTTAGAGGGCAAATGCCATCTTTTTGCAGGATACTGGGGGTAGCTAGTTTGGGTCCACTTACTAATTTTTCCTTAAAAGGGGAACAAAACAAAAAAACAAAAACAAAAAACATATAAATTGAAAATTAAAAAATGAAACAAGAATTTCCAAAATGCAAATACATCATGTGCTCACAGTAAACAGTTGTTGACCTTTTTGACAGCCAAATCTTGCCGTGCAGGTGATGTGCAGGCTCCAGGCCTTTTCTGATCTTAAGTATTTGGATGCAGCTCAAAATACTTCTAAGCGATGAGCATCATTTTCTGGCTGTGTATTAGGCGCCTGTGCACAAAACTGAAGTATCTCTATATCCCATTACAAGATAAGAAGAGGGAGATGCTAATCTATGATTTAAGATACAACCTAAAAAGAACTGCTCGAATGAAGTCTAACCAACCATGGTTATTTAACATTTTCATTCTTGTTTGGCAGAGGACCATTAAACAAACAGAATAATCTTCTTTTAAATGGAGAAGGTGACTGCTGTCACCTGAGAAGTTACTTTAGCTCTGCCAACACATATTCAAAGCTTCCACTGAAACATGCCTAGAGAGGCAACTGTCTTCCTCTCAACCAGTATCTAGCCATCCCCCCCCCCCAATAGGACAAAAGCTGCTTTTTGTATGCTGTACAAAATATGATTTCAAGAATTAATTAAGGACACAGGAATCCTCTTGGAAGAACCTTCTAAGTTTTAGTCAGTCCCAGTTTTAAAGACTGTCACTGAACTGACCCAACACTTCTAAATAATGCAGCTCTAATGGTAAAAATGCCAGACTGACAGACACTTAGAGGTCCTTTTGCTTAGATCAGCTCTTCCATCCCCAAAGACTTATGCCATACCAAAAGTGTTTGTTCAGCTTATTCCTAAGGACCTAATAAAAGAAACTCTACAGTCTCCACAGCCAGCCTCAGGGCTTTGCTATCCTTCTGCTTAGGCATTTGCTTAAAGCCTCCCCTCTAACCTGATACCATTACTCCCTCTACTAACCACTGCAGAGCCAGCAATGACAACACAACAGTATAACGGCAGCCCATTACACAGTTTCAGATTTATGGTCCCCCTCATTTATCTGTTCATTAGACTAAACCACTTTACCTAGTTCAATATTTCTTTTACTTGTGCTTTTCACACGATACGCTAGGCCTACACAACTACCTTCTGAATGTCCTTCCCCTTCTCCAGAGTTCTCTTAGCAGTATTAAAGTACATCTTACAGCAACAATTCTGTCCCCCTCTTCCTCCGCTATCTATGTTAAAGTATAAAAAGATTTATACATGTAACTATTGTCCCAATAAACTGCTTTCACATTCTTTTAGGCTGTGTCTTTAACCCAAGCAAAATTAGCTCTTCTTTCCTGGAGACTACTGATAGGAAAGAGGAAACGTGTCATTCTCCTCCCCGAGGACGGATACAATTTTGTTTTCTCATGTCCTTTTCCAACACTTTTTCATACTATTTTACTGGGTGTTTCTCTACCCTACTTCCCCTTCATCTTCTGATCAGATATTTCAGCTAACCTCTGAATGTCCCTGAGGAAGTACAGGTTTTAGTATTACTGCAAAAGTGTTTTTTTGTTACTATGACAGTGACTAGTATAGGAGCAGGAAGAACAATTACGGGGGCACGTTCCTGGCAGCAGTGATTTAATACCTCCAGATGCTTTAAACAAACAAGCTGGTACTTTGGGCAGAAATCACTGACATCTTGCAAGTACGACTATCGACCTTAAGTCGTAAGGATTGACAGGAATAATTCAGATTGAGTTTTCTCTGCCCTTGAAACCATACAAGCCCAGAGCTGTCACAATGAAAGCAGACTAAAAGTAACCTGAGCTTCTATTAGATCAGAGAAATACCAGAGGCATGTCTGAAATGTTTATGATCACTAGCATGACAGAGACTGTTAGAGAATCAAATCAAAAGCAAGTGGTTCTGCAGTGTCATTTCATAGCCATATAATTATTGTGACCATACCAAGGTATACCGATGATATGGCTCTATAGCTGTCAGGGAGAAAACGCTTGCTCTGGCTGATAGCACTGAAAATGACTTAATTTTGGCATAATCCACTTCAAGGAGAAGAGGATGCTGTCATTTAAATAACACTGATTACTTCAGAAAAACCCACTCTTAACAATGAGGTTCACGTAATTTTTTTTTAACGTTTATTACAACAACCCTCCAGCCCCCTATGAGTAAGGCTATACTGTATTTTAGTGGAATGTGTAGGTTCTCTTCCGCTTTCTAGTAGAAAAGCCACTCACCAGGAGCTTCTATTCCACTCCTTCATTTTGAGGATGAAATAGTTTGTTATTTTAACATAGCTTCCATCAAAGTTTTAAAGACACAGAACAAAAGGAATATTACTTTGTACCCTAATCACAATCAGTCAGTTATAATATTGCAGACTTATGCTATTCTTTCTATTAGAGACAATTTCTATTGTCAGAAGGGGAAGAAAAAGGAAAAATCAATACTCGGTTCCACCACTGGACTAACAGAATCAGTGTTACACATTAGGATGAGCCTGATCCTATTTCTTTACAAGTCATTAAGAAAGTTCTCCAGCTTCAGTTAAAGCTGAATCAGGAATTAAGCCTTTAAGCCATTAAGGTGGCAGTGAAAGTTTTTTCTACAAGGATATAGTAAGTATTACTTCAAGTTTATACTTAGAAATGATACAGTATTACGGAAAAGTCAATATTTTTTCAGATATCAATTATTCCCTCATGACCACCACTTCATGTTAGCTTTAAGTGTAGACCGTTTGATCAGTAATGCATGAATCACACGAGGCATTCATACAAATAGTATTTGTGTCATTTAAAAAAATTTCCAATTCTGAATACTTAATGAAACAAACCAAAAAATTACTATGACTGTTTTAACATAAGAGACTCGGTTGGACATTGTTTGCATAACAGGA
The DNA here is from genome assembly GCF_003343035.1 of Apteryx rowi. Lineage (NCBI taxonomy): Eukaryota > Metazoa > Chordata > Aves > Apterygiformes > Apterygidae > Apteryx > Apteryx rowi. The sequence goes on from NW_020447752.1 coordinate 1,625,938, forward strand.
GAAGAACCTGCTGCCACACAGACATGCATCGATTTAGCTACCCAGCCTAGCCGGGAGCTTGTCGCACCCCTCCCGTTTGCATACACTGAGCAAGAGTTTACCGTCAGGTTTGTCAAATGCTTCAGAAATCACCTTCTTTTACTGGTCTAGTGATCATACAGTGAACCAGGTCAAGAAACCGGTCCAGTTGAAAACTAACCCATTTTTTCCACTGGTTATTTTTCAGGTGATAGGTTTACTGGGCAGCAGCACAAATGCTTTTGTGGCTGAAGGGGGAGTTGGAAAATCAGTAACCAGGGTGGTGGGGGCGGGAAAGGCACAACTGCTTCCATGGCAGCAGCACCAGTTCCGGGCATCCAGCCGAGCTCTAGCTCCTGCTGCAAGAACTGCACTGAAAACATGATTTTCAGTGCAGATCTGGAATATTTGTGAAACATGTCAAAAGGAACAGGCTGGAGCCTTACAGCAGGCTAAACAAGTTTGTCCTTCTAGGAAAAATGCATTTACAAACAACAGATATTTGAACAGCAGCTCTACTGAATAACACAACTATTTTTCAGGCCAGTTTAACATGCTGAGGAGTATGCGTGTTCCTTAAAATTTTCTGTGATACTGTTTCATAAACCACCTATTATTATTTCATCACAGTGACTACAGTCAAACACACGAAAATTTCTGCCTCTGCTTTGCTCAAAGTAAAGGTTTTGAGAGCTCCTGCTGAAGGAGATATAGCGGTAGTGATTACCTATGTGCAAGTCTTTCTTTAAGCAAGATTTGTTTGTTTGTTTGCTTTTTTAAGAAGCTGGTAAGACATAGAATTTCAAACCCAGGTACTCTATACTCCTAGCTTATATGACCTAGATATCTAGAAGATAGTAAAACTAAACAATTTGAATCAAGTTTTCAGGAGGAAAGCAAGCAAGCAGGCCCTCTTTTATTACACAAAAAAATTGCCACTTGTGACATTATTAAAGTGATTTTTTTCAGAGAGGGGCACTTCTTAAACACAAGGCCTCTACTCCACAGAGGTGGAATATATGGCACCATCTGCCCCCTCTGTCCAGGCACTGACTTGGATCACAGGGATCTACTGTTCTCTACTGTATTTCCAGCCTTTCTAGAGGCACGCATCAATCTGTTTGGATGGAAGCCATAAGATTTTTAGTTTTTTGTCAAGTGATGTTTTTAATAACCAATCTTAAATCTTGGCTCCCAGCCCAGTAATTAAGACTGACAAGCAGCAAGATATTTTAGTGTTTTAAGTACAACCCAAAAGGTCTTCTAAAACTTGAAATGTAGTAAACGGGCTCCTCAACAACAGGAAAGGTTTTCAGCAATATTTTGTTATGTCTCTACCTTTTAGTAGCAAATAAATGTATTGGTACTGTTTATAGTATGGTGCTCATTAACATTACCAGAAGTAATGAGCTGGTTGAGAACAGTAAAATGTCCTTAGATAAAATTATTCACTGATCACATGAAGATACTGACCAACACGGCTGGAAAGCCTCTTACAGAGGAAAGATCATTTTGATATCACTTAAAAATGAACACATCAGAGCCTGCGATCAGCCCACGTGTTCACTGAAGATACAACAGCCAGGTATATAAAGACTGCCAGGTCACATCAAGCAAGCGCAGGAATCAGGTGAGATACAGCAAATAACTGTCTGCATGCTAGCATTTCAACTAAGCTACGCTAAATTCACTATTTATCATCATTTGCTTCTTCAGATATTGTATTAGATGAAAGCACAAGAAAGGAGGAGACTGTTTTGACGTGCTGCAGATGCAAAGGAAACCRGAGCTGCAATGATGAGATCTCTGCCGAACAAAGGGCGACCTCCCCGCTTCAACTCCACCCAGGCTCTCGGCAGCATCCGTCAGTACCATTGCTTCCAGGAATGCGACAGGCACTGCCAGAGACCGGTTCTGACAGTATGGATTATGGTTATGCAATATTAGCTTATCGCAATATATTCCTATCAATAGCAGAAGCGTGGAAACTGCCATAAGGCAAACAAGTTTATGTCTGTGCTTTTCTACGTTTCACAGCAACTCTAAGCATACCCAACATTTTATTGTGTACTGCAGTAAAGCGACGTGAAAAAGGTTGCATACCCATAGGTATCTTTTTTTGACACCAGAATCGTTCTAGAGTCCTTTCTTCATCCGTGACTTTGATTTTTAAGCCTTCTTAGTTTCAGCAGTAGGAAACAAGGAAAAGCTATGGACTTATCTAGTCAGAACACACCTATTTCCCCTAAAGCATCAACAGTAAGACATCTGATTTGGTGATTTTTCAGTAAGTCACTGCTCTTCAAAAAACAATGCTGTTACTGACAAACATATATACAGAGATAAACAAATATATATAAAGAAACTGTCACCTGTTTCTTGTCAGAAAAAAACACCTAGGTACTGTAAACAGCTTCAGAAATATGAAGGTGGCAGTTCTCTGTGCAGCAAACTGAACTATGAACAGTTTGCTACTTAAAAAAAAAATTATTATGAAAAAATGGTGAAACGGGAATAGACTTGAGCAAAAATATAAATTACATCATATTAGTCTGCTTACACAAGTAAGCATTGTAATACATTGTAAATCTTGAGGCTATAAAAGAAATCCTTCCATATTTTGCTATTGTAAAACACACTTTTCTATGGCTTAAGAAACTATTGAGGGAAATGTAGAAATGAGAGCCTAACGTACTATCAAAAGCAAACTTGAAAACTAGTTTATTACAACTATATTCCCTCTGCTATACTGTATAAAATATTCCAGAAATATTTTACTTTACAGCCTACATTTTGGAATAAAAGCATGGGGGACTTTTTCTTCTGCCTATTACTGTTAAAGGATTGACTAACATGATAAAAGAGAATGAACTGCCCTTAGTACCTAGAACCTCTTGAATTAGGACACACAGAAGAGTTTGATTTCTGTAACTCTAATGATAAGACATATTTTATATATATATATACACACACACATATATCATTTGAAAGTAAAGGAAACAAAGAAATGAAGTAAGATTACTATTTTAGGGTTTGCAACAATTGCTGGACTCAAAACTAAATACAGTGTTTGGGTTGGTCGTGAGAGCTTTCTCTTTCCCAAGAGGCTGGGGGAAGAATTGTAAGCAGAAACACGGTAATCAGATGAAAACAATCAGTTATGCATCAGTTTAGCCAATATGCTTATTTTCTACTTAAGCAGCTAATACTTTGTTATGATCTCCCCATCGCTGTTGTTTCAATAAAAATGACTGATGGAATCTCAGCATAACCAAAGCCTTGAAAACAAAATCTAAGAAAACAAATAATCAGCATTATTACAAGCATTTCATTAGCCATTTATAAAGCACTTGCTTTAAATGGTCAAATCAGAAAGCAACAGACCATTACAGTGCATAAGTGTCTATATTCTGTCTAGCCTCTCTCAGAGGCTCAGTCATAATACAGCTCTATAAAATTACATTCATTGTCAAGGAAGTTATATGGAAAAAGGCACTGTATTAATGGCCATACACACYGGATTTTTTTTTTCTTATTAAGGAGCATAGTTTCTATTGCAGAAGCATCAAAAAGAAAAAAAGGAAGAAAAGCAAGAAGCGTAGGCACCTCACCATCTAGGCAAAGCCAACAAGTACCCTGGATGTTTCTTATGCACCTGCAATGCAGATCAAAATGGACAATTCCACCCTCAGGGCTGCCTCAGCTTCTGTGCTTCTATTTACCTTCACAGTCTCTGCTTTACACAGTTTAATATGGCAAACTCAAACGCATACCGCTGTTGTCCACGGTGGCAAGGGCCCCTCCTTCCTCCCTTCTGTCCCACCCCAGATCCTGTGCAGGGAAAGAGAGCATCTGTGTGGCTACAAGACGCTCCATTTCGGAAGACAAGCCGTGCACTCCTTGCTGCCATGTCCACAGCTGACAGGCACCCTCCTTGGATGGAAAAACCTCAACCGAAGATTACTCCCTGCCCAGCCCAACATGTATGCAGTGCATCCATCCTCCCTCCCTTTTCCTGCCCCGCAGCTTCGGTGTTACCAAAGAAGATGATGTTGTCACTTTCTGAAGTGAAAACACACCAAAGAAGAAGAGAAGGTGGAGGATGAGGGAGGATGCGACATGAAACCTGCCCAAAGAGGGAAGGGACTCAGCAGCTCCACTGAAGCACATCTGAATTTTCCAGACGCTGACTCTGGGGAAGGAGGGGGCCCGTCTCTCCTCAGCTGTGATACCTTCGCAACCAGAAATCAAAGCAGTGCCCTTGCCCCGAGCCAGGGCCGCGCGCTTTAGCGAACGAAGGGGCAAAACGACCTGCAGGATAACCAACCCCCTTTCCTCCCCTGCTGCCCCAGTGACCCGAAAAAGAGCCTTTTACGCTTGCTCTTGAGAGAGCAAAGCGGGCGCTGTGGTCCACACCCGCGGACAGAGAGCGCGCCCAGCCTGGCTCCTCACTGCCTCACCCCAGGCTCCGCAGCCGGGCTGCCCTCGCCCCACGACCGGAGCAGGAAAATTATTATTATTATTATTATTATTTTTGCCGGGAGGCATCGCTTCGGCACTGGCGCGGCCGCCAGGCCCCGGATCGCGCCCCCGGCAGCGGGGGAGGGCAGCGGGGCGGCCGGACACCTCGCCCCGTCCCCTCGCCGCCCTCCCCGCGGCGGCCGGGCGGCTCGCGGCCCCTTCCCTCGCCTCCCGGCGCGGCGGCCCGGGCCGGGGGTGCCGCCACCCCGCTCCCCCGGCGCGGCGGGACGAGGCCGTTACCCGCCTCCACAGAGGGGGGGGGGGGCGACACCCGGCCCCTCGCGCTCCCCCTCCGGCCTCTCACCTGTCTCGCCCCTCCGCGGCGGTGCCGAGGCGGCTCCCTCCCGCCGCGGGCCCCTCCTTGGCGGCGGCCGGGTCAGCCGCTACCGCCGCCGCTCATCGCCCCGCGGCACCAGCCCGAGCGGGGCCGGCACTT
>NW_020447752.1:1631188-1791859 GCF_003343035.1 Apteryx rowi
GCTGCGCGCGCCTGCAGCTGCGGGAATTTCCCTGCCCGCGGGAAATGCATGGAAATGAAACGCTCCTGCATGGAGCCGTATGCCTGGCAGCTGCACGCAGGTGCAGACCAACAGCGTGCGCAGTGGCAGAGGTGCCCAAGAATTCCCACGCAGCTAACGAGTACAGCAAGATCAGGGCAATTAGGAGTTTGCCCATACCCAGGACGTTGCCCCTGTGAATAGGATACTTAGGAAAAAACTGAGAGGATTTATGTCGCATGCAGTATCTTTCCTGTGTTTGTAATGGAAAGAAAACACTTTATTACAGGGGACTTCAAAATTAGGAGATGGAAACTTGATTTTTGCAAGCAGCCAACAAAAAAAGCTGTTTAAAGTTTATACGAGTTAGCGATAGTGATTTTCTAAGGAAAAAAAAAAAGACACATTACACCCGCCACAGGTAACTATTTTGGGCCTTGTTAACCAAAAATCAAATTCAGCAATAAGCTGAGGTCAGTGGGTCTACGTACCTCCGACACGATTCTGCTCTGTGCAAGTGGAAGGCGCCTGTAGAGGTGCTTCGTACCTGCAGGCACCTACAGCTGGGGAAAAGGAAGCACAACATCACTTGGAGAGAAGAATGTGAATGGAACTGGAAATACTTACAGGGAAAAAAAAAACCTTATTAGTCGTTAGTTGGCAAAGCTAAAGACAAAAAGAGGGTGTTTTACCCATGCAGGCGCTGGCTGACAGGGAGTGTGTGCACACTCGCCATGCAAGGCAAGGCAGAACTCAAATATGGGTCTGCAAAATCCAGAGAACGGCTCTCTCCCTATCTATCACAGCATGGTCTTCCTTCTATTTTATCTCAGATCCATTAAAGCAGCTTGTTATATATAATGTGCCATAACAAGGTGGACTCTTAATTTAGGATCCCTTTAGGTGACAAAGCAATGRTCTGAGAAGCTGATTCATTCCAGACCTGCGCCAAAGGAGAAATGCATTTGCCATTTGACTCATCCCGGCAGGAATGACAGAAGGATGTTGAATTCAATATTAGTCCCTAATAATGTAACACAGATGGAAGAAAAAAAAGAAAAAGAAAAACCCAGCTGTGTTGCTGGAAAGAAAATGCTTCTTATTAACTGGGCTTAGAATCTGACATTCATATAAAAAAAATAGACCCCTGAAAACAAGGTAAGGAAAATGTGTTGGAACAAAGGGCTGAAAACACATGCCTTTAGAATAAAAGGGAARTAGTCCCTGAGCAGCATTTTAAGTGTGCCCCCTGGTTTCACTCAGGTTTTCAGCTCCGTGGAGTTTCAGCCTGAAAACGTTCCCCCAGTTTGCCATGCTTTAAAACGCYGGTCTGCTCTGGCATCCTCCACTGTCCCTTGCCCGGGGAGCCGCACGCACCGAGCTGCTCCACTTACTGCGTGCTCAAAGTGGGAATATCTTCGTTTCRCAGGGTGCTGCGAGCTTGTTAATTATGTGTCATTAATATCAGCGAAGCCTGTTAAAATCCTGAAAAGGGAGGTGCTGTGCAGGACAGTTAATTATAGCTCAGTGACACCTCTCTGCAGGGAGAGGGAGACTGGAGGAAGCTCTGGCCCCAGCCCCAGCTCCCCGGCTTCAGAGATGGCCGTGGGCTTTCGCCCCACTCAAATCCCTAATCCAGCCAAGCGCAAATGCAGGGCTCCGAGACGCCAGCACCCGAGAGCAAAACCTCACATCTGCACCCAGACAGCAGTTCACAAAAAGCGGTTTTAGGACCGCTTCTCTGCTGTCCTGCCTGCACGGCAGCGGTCCCCAAGGCCTTGCTGCATCTGTGGCTGTACCGCCAGCGTAATCACCAGTGCTCCTTGCAGTGCCACTTTCTGTGCAAACTGCGGGTGTCCTTTCAAAGTCAGGCTCTAAGCAACCACCCCACGGTCAAATAGAAAATCCATGGGGAAACTGATAAAAATCCACATTTCTTTACTCCCATGATTTGCCAAGATCAATCAGAAAATCTGGGGAGCAGCCACCAGATCTGAGTACCTCCAAGTCCTGGCCTTCAGTTCAAAGACCAGTCTCCCTTTATGGCTTATTCTTCAGCCATATGGTCAAGCTCTGCAGAGCAAAGGGCTCCTTGCACTGGAGAATTTGCATGGATTTGATGGGATGCAATCCTCTGGACACATTGCCAGTACCTTGTTGCTAAGCGGAGAGTTGCAGGTTGGCCGGTCTCTCTCAGGATGGGCTGGAGAAGAGCTCTGATCCCCTGCCACGTAGCCACAGATGCCCTCCGCACGCTGGCCTGGCCGCGTTGGAAACGTGCCACACGTTGCTCGCACAAAGCATCTGCAAAGTTTATATATAGAAATAAATCAAGTGGCCACAAAGCCTGAGCAGACAGTTTAATGCCCAGGGAGGAAGAAGAGCTCCCAGCAGCACAACTGTCCTGCGCCGCCGCCAACGGAGGGCACGGCACCCGCCAGCTTTGGGCCTGAACAGCCTGCAACAGGAGACGTGGGCTCTTTTCTTCCCTTGGGAGCTGTCTGGGGAAAGAGAGAGGGAGCAGGTAAGAGAATGAGTGAAAACTGGTGTGGTGCTTAGTGGAGGGGCCATGCATGCTGTAAAAGGTCAGTGCTAATTAGTTAATGAGAGACTGGTGCAGGAAGGTATTAGGGAGAGGCTGGGGCAGGGGTGCTCCCGCCTGTGGCTGTCTTGGGCGATYGGGACCCTCTCTGTGGTCCTGGGTGTGCTCCCCGGGGCTCTGCTAAGAGCAGGGGCAGAGATTTGCCAGGGCGCTAGAGCCACCTTCTGACTCCTGCTGCCTATTTGATTTTAAGGTGTCTCTCTCATTTTCTTTTGCTTGCTTGGTTTTTCAAGCAGCACCAGTTACGAGGACAGGAGACAGCAGCTGGCCACAGAGCTGGAGGCAGGCGAGGCCCGTCACCTCTCCTGTTCAACTCTGCACAGAGGCTGTTTCTTTTTGCTGCAACATCTGTAATGGCATGCACAGCTGGCCAGGTTGTTTCCAATAAGGCACATCTAAATCTGGGACCTCCCCAGGTCCCACAATAAAGCCAAAGGAGTTACTATTCATTAAATCCATGTGGCTGAGATGAGAACCTGGCAGTAGCTTCCCACCGACCCTGTTGGGCAGGAGAAGGCAGCGCTGCCGCGCTGCTGGTGCCGCAGGTGGCCGGCCGAGTCCTGTCTCTCGACAGCAGTGTGGTTTGCACTCCTGGGCGAACAGCGCACAAGGCTTTCCCAGGGCAGAGTCTTCTCCGGAGCRGGGAAGATCTGGAATGCAATTCAACCAAACTGTTAAAACCTGAGGGGTGATATGATCTCTCCCCATTCCAAAAGGGAAAATTTTTAAAATTGGACCTGAATGTATGTAAGTGTGTGTATAGATAGAGAGAAACTTCTGTACTAACCTTTCTTTATACCTTCACTATCATACATCCGATTGAGAACCGTCAGCTAAAATATCCAAGGTCCAAATTTGCTCCGTGGTGCCAGCCAGGCCATCGTTTCTCATGCAGGGCTATGCTTGAGCACTGGCTTTGGTCCCTTCGCTGTTTCTTACCAAGAACCTCTACGATAATTAGCAGTCATCAGATGCGATCTAATTTTTAACAAACTTCTCCCCGCATGGGAGAGGGAGGAGGAGGCTTTGTGAATGGCAGGAAAAGTCAGTGTCAGGGAGCGACAGCAGCTCCTTTTATCATCCTCTGAGAAACAGTGACATTACCAAGGATTTATTTACAGAAGCTGGGAGAAATGAGGGAGATGCTGTCAGCTCCTTAAGGCAGAGACTGGTTTTGGTTATTGTTGGTTTTCCTTTGTTCACGCAACGCTCAGGACAGCAGGGTTCTTGGTGCAAGAGGAAGCCTCCTGCTGCAGCACAAATAACATCTGATGACAAGCGTGGAAACCAAGGCTCAGATGTCTCYTGTGAGGAGCAGAACTGGAGAAAGCGGGTCAGGATCGAGGAGAGGCCTAATCTGGCCTGACCTGCAGGGCTGGAGGAGCAGAAGGAGGGAGCAGGCTGCCGTCAGCTGGACACGCACCATGCAGACACAACCCAGAGATGTCTTGCAGCTCTGCTGCAGCGGGACTTACCGCTGATAAAACCGTGCTGAGCAGAGCGTCGTCAGCCATCTCCCAAAGGCAGCACATTGGCCCACGTGGCCTTAGCGGTCATTTGCTCGGTGTTTGTTTTTAGTGCAAAGYGTCATCTCCAAACAGCTCTGCCTGGGCTTGCTCTGGAAGTTCACGCGGGCAGAGGCAGCCCCCGCAGCAGCAGGCAGGCAGGCAGGTTTTTGCATCCTTGATATCATATATTACCCAGAAAGCTAATTTACTGTAAGCTGCCCTTATCTCATCCATTAAATGTGCAAGTGAATTGACCTATTCCCTGCATGTGAAACATTGCTACAATTGCTGGCTGGGAGAAGGCCTCAGCGCCTTACTGGATCAGCTCCCTTATCTCCACTTTACCAGCCAGACACTTAGAAAATCCATTATTTTTCAGCATTAATTCATGAGATGGATGTTAGCCAGAATTTTGTGATTGTATGTATCCTAACAAGAGCAAAAGCAGTTCCCACCTTTCATTTGTACCATGAGATCCTGACTGGGCTTTTCCCAGGAATCTCACCCATTTGGTTCCTATTTCAATCAGAAAGGGTATGATTAATGCCCAAAACAGCTTTCAAAAAGCTTTTTGACTAAGCAGCTAAACTTGAACAATCTGTCCACAAAAGACGTAAGACAACTTTTGAATAGTCTGGGAATCAGAGAAGAGCACACATTTTTTTTTTTTCCTAGGGCAAAAGAAGATCTGTGACATCTGCATTTTGTTTTTAAGGCTTTTATATATATAAAAAAAAGCTAGCTCTAAGTATATAACTAATCACTGACAGGTTTATGTATGTGTGCCCAGGCTCTGCCTACCATATTCTATCAAATATCAGGAAAAATGCCAGCTATGTTCATATGCTATGTTCAGGGAGCAAAACACCCAAAGAACCTTGTCTGTTTTGTCAGACCTGCTGGATGTGCTGTAGCTATAACCATGCATTTGCTCTCATCATATACATTTATACACAAGCCATGATTACTTCCCTTCAGGTTGCTGGTAAAGTGGCTTTGAAGAAGCAGTTTCACAGTGGGGGATGTACCCCTGGGCCACAGCATCGTTAAGCCATCAGCATCCAGAAAGCTACCGCAATGTGACTTGACAGCTGTACGTTACTCAGCTGAGGCTGTGTTTACTCTGGACTTCTTGGTCTGGCTTACACTGGCCTTTTTTTTTCTTCTTCTTCTCAGTAATTTCCCATCATTGCTACCACATGGGTTCATGTCCATTGCAGACAGAAGAGACGGTTGTCAATAGTTGAATCAGGACATCAGGTCAGCAAGCTGATGTCTACCTCCCCCACTGATGCAGGCAAACGGGTGGACAATTCAAAATCCTGCTGTACCTGAGGACAGTAAAATCAAGCACATAAGAAAGTGCTAGGCTAAACAGTCACAGGCTCAATTATACAAAAAGGCCAAACATACCTGTAAGACCTCTGCTGAATCAGGGCTTTGGTGGAGCTCTTGTGCTGCAGTAAAAGGAGGCATGATCCCTAGACTCAGCAGCTTTCTGTTCGCTGTATTTGTGTGCCATCCCTATATTTTACAGGAAAATCCCCTTTATTGCAGCCAGGTGTTTATACCAGATGTATAGCTCTGCTGGAGCTGTTCTGCTTTGCTGGTGGCAGGGGACCCTCCAGCCCTAGAGGAACACCTACCTGGTGGAGGCGTTCCTCTAGGACACCAGTTGGTACCCCATTCTACCCATAGTATTTTTACACTGGTGCAAATGTGGTTGGACAACAGAGACAAAGGGTCCAGAAAGGCCTCCAACAAACACATTCTGTGCCCTACAATCTTGCTGAATCTCAGCTCCCCACCAAATCGCTGGCTGGCTCCACACACGCTCTCACAGCCAGCTCAAGGTCTGACTCACCTCACGCACAACTAGTCCTCTGCTGACACAGCCCCCTGTTCCCTCATAATAATAAGCAATGTCCACCTTGAAGGGCTTTAAACCTTGTTGGACAAAGGGTAGGAGAAATACAACATTCATTTTGCARATGGGAGATTTAAGATGTGGAAATATTAAATAACCTGCCAGAGCACGCTGGGAAGCTAAGCTACATTGCCTGAGGGCCTGCCTCACATTTTAAGAGAGATGATCTCTATTCCCAAGGAACAGAACAGGCTTCCTGTTAGCTAGGAAAGCACAGATACTTACAATCTTACTTGCAAAGAGGACGTGTTTAAATGATCAGGAAACAGCACAGAGATCTGAACTTGCTTTGTGAACCTAAAATATGTAGCTGAGCAGAAGTGCAGCATTCTGACTCCCCACAGCTCAGCTGCTCCATGTTCTCTAGGTGAGGCAAAATGAAGCAATTTCATTTTATCTTCCCTGATGGTGACTGGTAATGACCTGCAAATTGGTGTCATGTGTGGCTTTTTTTTTTTTTTTTTTTTTTTTGCAGGCTGTAAAACAATTAGGCCTGTTCCCCAGTTATAGTTTTGCTCCTTGCATCTGGGAGGGTTTTTGTGCTTGCTGCCGGGGAGCACTGTGTGTCTGGGAGTCATAAAGATGTCTGTGGTTTTATTGCTAGACTTTTACAAACCTCAGGTTTGTATTTTTATTATGATTGCTGCTGTGAGGACATTTTAAAAAATACTGTGTTTCTCTTTGAGATTATGTTCCACTCGGTTGATCTTTTTCTTGACATTTCGGGGAGTTGAGAGATATTGGCAAACAAGCCGAATGAGCAAAGGGGCTCTCCTTCATCCAAAATCCTACCTTTGCCAAACTGGGGAGGCACAGGATGTTGTCATTTATTACAGGGGCTTGGGCTGGTGTAAAGCAGCGTCAGGATGGAACAGGGTATGCTGAGATGTTAACAGCCCAAGACACTACCATTTTCCCTTTCCTATCTGAGTTGTTGAATCTTTCCCAGTCTTCATTTTTGCCCATCCAAACCCATATAAATACCCGGTTCTCAGGGGAACAGACAAATTGCACAAGCATTTAACTGTCGCTGTTTCAAACCGGTTTTCAAAGTGATTGATTAAGCAAATTATACACAAAGAGGAAGTCTCTCCCTTCCCTCTCTTACCTGAGGCTATGTAAAGCTGAGTGCTGTGCGCTTGCCGAGGGAGATGCGCTGGCACTCGGCTGCTCTAGAGCGGTATCGATCCTCTGTTGTAACGGGTTGYGGGAGCTCTCTGAAACCTCATCGTTTTGCCTTGACGATACAGAAGTGGTTTCCATTAGCTTGCTGCAAAGACCAAAAAAGGCACGTAGCAACCTGCAGACATGAAAGTTGTGGTCAGTCTCAGCTCACGTCTTGGTATTGTGCTTGGTTTCAAAGGACTCCAGAGAACCTGGCAACTATTAGAGAGCTGGGGATACAGCTGTAAATTACACGGCAGCGTCTTGAAAGAGCCGGTCCATTTACTGTACGAGCTCTTGCAAACACTCAGACCTTCTGATCGATAGGTTGAGGATGGGGAAGGCTTAGAATAGGATATTTTTAGAAGCTGGAAGTAATTTTGTATTATTTATTATCAGACATGGTTCAGTCCAGGCACTGATAATAACACTGCTGTAGTCACCGAGTCTCAGCCTTAAATAAAGTAGTCACAGGGGCCATTAAAATGCCGTTGCTCACGTCCTCACCACATTTTGCAGGGATGAACTCTGAGCTAACGCTGGGGGAAGAGGCTGGGTGACCTGGTGTGTGGAGCCTCGGGGGGTTCAGGGAATGGTGATTTTACTTCTGGCCCAACTCCTGATCTGCTCTGACCCAGCTACCCGCCTGCCTGGCCAGGGCTGTCTGACTGCGCAAGCCTGCGATGCCTGGAACAACAGCTGGAGATGTTGGTTCAGGCTTCTTGGCAACAGAGGGATGCTGGCAGCGGATGATCACCAACCTGAGTCATCAGGTTTGCGTAAACGCAAAGCTGATCCGTCAGACAGTCTGTGCCCTGGCCACCTTGTCTCTGGGCCATTACTGTGAAAACCCTGCGGCTCGCAGAGCTGCCGTCCCCTTCGCAGGTTCCTCCGTGCGCCTCCATGCGCCTCCATGCATGGTGGGGGCAGGAGCAGAGCCAGGTTCTAGGGAACATTTCTGAACAAACCCAGAGGAGATAGAAAGCTTTGTATTTTGTTTTGTGTTTTTCCACATGGGGTATGGTGGTTTGGCATCTGTCAAGTGAGCAGATTAGGAACAGATGGGGAAAGATGTGAAACCCCATTGATCTCTGAGGGGTTATTTCAGAAATGCAGAGAACAAACGCGGGCTGGATTCTGGCCCCTGCTCGTGTGTCCGGGCTGCAGGGACCGCAGAAAATGTGCTCCAGGCTGCTGGGGAGTTCCTGCACTCTTGCACCTTGGGCAGGATCCATCCAGGCACCACCAGTCTCCTGCCCCTCTCCTGCAGCTGCCGCCTTCCACCCTCCACTATCTCAGGCCTGTCCCCGGGCTGTGTCGGAAGGACCTGCTCGGGGTGCCCCCAGCAATGGGACTGTGACGGAGAAGGGCTGCACTCAGCCCTGCAGCATCCTGCACCCYGACAGCAYCCGTACCCTAACCACCCTCCTTCAACCACGCTGCATGCTGTAACCAGCCAGCTTGCAGCTCCGTTTCGAGCTTGCTTTAATGTCAATAAGAGTCAAATCACAAACTCCACATAAGACACCCCTGCTGCAGTGCTGTCCCTAGCCAGGGTGTCACACACATGCAGTTTTTGCTTGCAGCCAGCAGAGGACACTTGCCTTCCTTGCAAAGAGTTTGCCCTGCACTTGGATGCAGTAAGTCAAAGATGAAAAGATTCAAGGTTTGGCCACACGTGGGCACTGGAACAGCAAGAGTTGGGTCTTCTCAGGCTGCTTTCTAGCCCAGGGCTCTGGCGGTGCCTTTTCCCTTAGCCTTTGATGACAAGTTTGAGACGTGCATAACCGTGCCATAAAAGGTTCAGGMGGGCTGCGTGAGGGTCTCTGGGACATGCTGTCCTTCCCAGGKTTTGCAGCCCCCAGGTGTGATATGGTGGGGCCTCGCTTCAGAGCGTGTGTGACGGTGGGTGGCAGGAGGAGGTGTGGGCTGACTTGGCATCACGGGTGCTGGTAGCAGCATAGTTGTGAGCGCAAAACACAAAGTCTTGGCAAATGCTAACTTACCGAGCTTGTGCTGAGCTCTCCGTAACACGGCTGTGCAAGCAAACCAACTTCAATCTGCATCAGGTGTGTAACTGCAGACACTGTGCATGTGAGACACAGATAGAGCTCAAGGGAGTGTATCAAAGCCAAACCGGGGCAATCGCTGACCTCCCCGCAGCCTCTTTGGCTGCGCCGGTGGCCTGGAGGAACATTAACACYGCCCCAGTGTTCGGCTGTGCAGCCCTGGAGAAGTGAGCACGTAGCGGTGCTGAATGAGGCAGGGTTACAGCCCCCAGCTGCACCCGTGCTAACATGCAGGCAGGTCGCCAGCAGTTTTGTGCCCGTGGRTCGGTGGGGTGAGAAGCATCCTGGGGTGTCGTGTGTCCAGAGCTGTCGGCCCTCCTGGAAAGAGCCTCTCAGCCGCACATGGTCCTCTACCCTGTGCCAAACTGTCCACTGGCAGGCTTGACCTCAAGACAGCAAAATAGGGCCCTTGTCCTGCAAATGGCTAAGCCTGTAAACTGTCCCGCACCCTTCACTGGCTRTACTCGTCTGTGGGGTCGAACAAGTGCACAGACATCTGCAGGACAAGGTCCGATCTTACTATGCTTTGCGCTGACCCCGGTGTCCACACCTGTAAAAATGCTGCTCCTACTTTTCTTTCTCAGGCAGCCTTAGTGTTTGCAGGGCATGCCCCCAGGGAGAAGGGCACTTGAAAAGGCTGCTTTTGTGTACACTAACATTTTTTAATTGTGGSTAATTTCTTGTTTAAGGCTTGCTGCTAGTTTTCCCCACCTCGTGTGGAACACCCACATGTTTCCACTCTGATGATTTACAGGAAGGGAACCAACAAAAGGAGAAAGAAYGAAAGTTAAATCTCTGTGGAAAGCCCAGGAGGTGTGTGGATCACCTTTGAAATCTGCTGCACTCACTGTGCTATGTAAAACTGTCACAGTCCTATCTAACCAGTGAGCACTTATCTCTCTAATCGTCTTCCTTAAGGATTTAAGATCCCATACAGAGAAAATAGAGCCAGAATAGTTTAAAGCTATGTACACCATGGCTGTGCTCCAGGAAACAAATACATGTCTTAGATCCTGACTGATGCTGTGGGAGATGCCCATGACACCCAGATGAGCCTGGGTTTTGGTCAACCGTGCTATGCCTTCCTCTTCCAACCGTTCTYTGTATAGGAGGGAAATACAGACTTTACTCCTGGCCCACAAAGGAAATCTTGGTCTTAAACAAGCCATAGAGCAGGATACCTGGAACTGTAAAGGCAGCACAGAGAAGCACACAGAGTAACATACAGGAGTCATGGAGAAAGTACTCCTGCCTTTCACCACAAATGGGCCTCAATAGAGGAATCTGTGAAAAACGTGGAGCCTGGAAACAGCACTTTGTGGGCTGTCTGGTGTGAGAGCTGAGCCTGAACATGGCCTGCAGACTCTGCACCTCACCTGGGGCTGCAATGTCCACCCCGGCTCTTGCAAACATTGCAAGAATAACCAGAGCTACAAGACACCAGGCTCCTAACTCCCATGAATCCTAGTTTGCCTCATAACTGGGACCAGCTGTAGGAGAGTACCCAGGAGGTCCCATCTAGTCCTGTGATCCAAAATGTCTCCATCCCAGAGCCAGCACAAGCCAAACCTGTGATGCAACAATTTGAGGGGAGCATTTCCAGCATCGCTGCTGGTGCTTGTGGTGGCTGAACTGCCCTGCTAATCAGCAGAAAAACATGGTACAGGAGGTGCACAGGCTGATCTTGGACCCATACCACAGGCCACAAGGCTTTGCCCAGTGAGGCCAGACCCTGCTCTGGCCATACAACTCTCACATTGGGCTTTAAGCCTTGTTAGGTGGAATTCAGCAGTTTTCTGATCCCTTTCACATCATCTAGACCTACCAAGCCCTCATAGTGCATTAACAAAAAGAACTGGCAGGCCTAGATTTGATGACTGTCTAAACAATATGAAGAGGCGGTGATTTGCTGGCAACATGTAAAAACAGGCAACAAATCAGCTGGCAACATGCACTGGATTGAAATTAAATCAAAGCAAAAGGCAGATGACTTTGAATGGGCTCCAAAGGTCACAGAGAAACAAGCAAAAACTGATAAAGTTCACAGTAAAACAGAGCGAGCAGAAGGAGCACTGTATCTTCTTGGCACTGGGAGCAGTTGGCATCTGATTTGCAACAAATGTATTTGTGAGTTAAAAAAATAAATTAATCTGGAGAGAGGCTGGAGGCATAAAAAGGAAGGTGAACTGGTACAAATAAACCTGCCTGTTATGGCACAGGAGGAAGAGTGTGCACAAGCCATGGTGCCGGTAAAGGGTGAGAGTGCAGGGGGGCTTCGAGGCAGCGGGTAGGTGACGCTGGCGGCAGGCTCCAGCAGTGGCCGTGCCCCGCGGCGGCACAAGCGAGCAGTGGGCACTCGGACGGGCAGGCTGCGGGGCTGCACGTGTACCCCATCGGTGCTCCATGCTGTCCCTGAGGACTTTGCCTCCCCACCGGGCAGCCTGTGACACTGCGCAGAGCTGCAGGTGCTCTGTTACTCTGAGGACAGAGCTGCGGTTTCAAGGATCAGTGGAAAAAATCTGTTTAAATTGTATGCTAACTATTCATTAGACAGTGCTTCACACTGTACATCCTAAAAACACTAGTAAATGCACCAGTAAAAAGTGTAAAAAACACACTAGGAAAAAACACACTAGTAAATGTTTGCATCCTTTCAGCAGTTTAGTTGGCACAGCCTTAAACTATCTCTGCAGCTTGGGGGCTGGTAGCAAGTGCTTTTCAGACACCTAAATGTTCTAACAAGCATAAAATTGGCAGGAAAAATCCAAGTATCCCCTTCTCTCCTGACCTTTAGCAAGGGTAGACTCCAGCCCCCACAGTACCTCCTATGCMCGGCATTTCCTTAGGACTACCTTAGGAAGCAGCTGTAGTAGGTTAAAGCAGCCAAGCCCAGAGAAATGGGAAATATATATGGGAATGGTTTTCACCAGTTCTTCCCAGTGCTGTGACATGAAGAGTTCAAATCAGTGCATGGGTCACAAGCTACCATCCGTCCTCCAGGAGTCTGAGCTCTTGTGGGCATCAACTTCCTGCAGCCAGCAACCCTAGGACTGGACCTCAGAAATGCACTGTCCCATATGCCAAATCAAGAGCTTCTGATTGCTCCCAGCTAACGGCATTGGGCTTCTGGGACCCATGAGAAAGACCTGCATGAAGATCCCAGTCTTAGGCCTGTTAGAAATGGCTTGCTTTTGTAATGCAAAAAAGCCTGCATCCTCCAAGCCTGTTCATGCCCCCTGCCAGTCTCCTCCCTGCCACGGGGGTCATGAGGATACACAAGTTTCATGGGATGGAAGGATTGTCTCAGTGCTGTCTGGTCTGGGTGGAGGAGTGGGTGGCGGGTGATGCCACTTCCAATTCCTAGCAGGCATCTGGATGAGTCTGTGCTGGGAAATTGCAAAACAGTACATGGTGCTAATTAATGCCAAAACAGGAGGGCTTTGAATATACATCATCAGAATAACCTTTAGCAACCACTGGATGCCTTACATCCATGGGTATCTCATAAAGAGCATTTATTATTTATTACGTGGCAATGGAAATACATCTTAACAGCAAATAGTCCAGCACAACCATCATGCCGAGTTATGCTTAAATTGTCTAGCGTGCACGGAATGAAACACCACTCCATTCATTCATGCTCTGGGACTGCTATATTCACCACTGGCAGCTCCTGCTGCACTAACTAAAATAATTCTGATCCAGTCCAACAAGTTTTTTTCCAGGTTTGCTTCTCCACAGTGAAACCACAGATCGTGCTATACGGAAAGCTCTGAGCCTCCAGAAGTCTAGAGTTACTGTAGGTTACAGCGGTTGGATTTGGTCCTAAAACAATGAAACCAAATGTGAAAAAGACACAGATGGCTGTCGCCTCTGTGCCATTTGGAGTGGTTTTTGGTTTCTAGCCAGTCAGCTCCATGCCACAGTTATGCAAATAAAGGCAGCAAAGTTAGATGCAGTGATACACACATCTCTAACAGACTGGAATGAAGGATAAAATAGCTGGGTGTTTTTGAAGAGGGGGAAAGGATCACCGCAGTGGCTTGAAGAACAGAGGATTTAAGGACACAGGGTGAAACCTTGCTTTCATTTAAGGCAAAGGAGGCTTTGCTATGGCTTTCAATGCACCCAGATAGCTGTGTGCTCTTGAGCATGTTACTCTGTAGAAGCCTAGAACAGGGCAGGGGGGATAAAGGCCTGAAAGTCCAGAGCCATGAGCTCTCATGTGCAGGACCTCAGCCCCRGGGACGGCTGGTTGCTTGTCCCCTCTATGTAATTTCAGCTCATGAGGATGGAGACTGACTCCTGGGCACTCACAGAGAGTTTGGCCCTGCTAACCTAACAACTAACAGCAATGAGAGGCAGAAAAGGGAAGAGTCTGATGAGAAGTGCAGCGAAAAGATGCCATGGGAAAATAGTTCAAAACGCCTTGCCCAAGGGCACACTGCTGAGGTCCATACATTGAATTCAGCCTGGGATGAGTAAGGGGATGTAAATGAAACCGCATCCTCTTACTCCAGGGCTGGATTTAGCCCTGTGCTAAATATCAAGAAGAAAGAAATGGAGAAGATGGGGCTGTAGTCCCCCATTAAAAATGCTGTCCCCCAGTGATACACCAGTAACAAGAGCAGATTTTAATCTCTTATAATTAAACTACTAATCAGCCTCTTTTAAAAAATGCCCTGTGGTTCCCTCCTCAATCTCTTGTGAGGATGGGGAGGCTTAGAAATTTAATACAATTCTGTGGTTGAGTTAAACATTAGGCAGGTTTCAGACTCTGTTTTACTAGAACCAGATGAATTTCTAAGCTTGAAATCCAGCATACAGAATGCTGATTAAGTTTGATCTGGTGACCATCTGTCCTTGTGTTTGTAGTATGAGTAGCTAAATGAAATTCTGGAAAAAAGGGTTATCTTAAATACACACAGGATAAAGCAAATTGAAGAAAGCCCCACTCACTGTTGCTATGCGAATCTTCTCAGTAAGAGGGGAAGATCAGATTGGTCTCTGAAGTTACATATGCTCATGCTCCACTTTTTTGACTCTTTGAAGCTGAAACATGAATCTGTAAGTATTGCTCTAATTACATTTTTGTGAGTTTTCCCTTAATTTCACACTAAAAACAAGCAGACAATACATTGAGTTCTGGTAATGAGAAATGTTTCACTGTCAGAACAAGTTAGTATCTTGGAAGGTGTAAATTGTTATGGTTTGATGCAATCTGTCACCCATTCCAACCCAGTTTGGGCCAGTAATCACCGCAAATTGGTCTTTGTTTGTTTCTATGTATCTATGTTTACATTCAGATAGAGCAAGTGAAGACAGTCACATAATGCTTAATAGCTCAGTAACCAACCAAAGGTCATCAAAGAGCAGAGGTGACGGCTGCCAGCCTTTTTCCATCATAATGGAAATTTGCTGGAGAAAAGAACAGTATGAGTAGCGATGGCATAGCATAATGCCCTCCTTTGAAGAGAGATGGTTAGGAAGCTGGGCCTGTCAGCAGAGGGRCTGAATGGGGAAGAAGAGAAAGTACCAAGAAAGGCAGAAAAATAGCACTGTGGGGATCGCAAATACAGAAACAGAGACAGTATTTGTAAGGCTTACTGACGGAAATGGTTTCTAACATGCAAAGGCAGCAACTTCTGGTCCCCAAGCCCCATCTCATGACACTAGATTCTCCTCCCTTCGTGTGAAGAACCACAGGGAGGGCAAAGCAAAAACAAATTCAGTCTGTGTCCTTTGCCAGTTTTCCCCAGCCGCCCGAGGGTCTTTGCTCTTTGAAACGGAGGGTATCTATTCTTTAAAGGGAATTGTTCACATGTCAACAAGTCAGTCTGCGCACCAGAGGAAAGATGCCGAGGATGGCTGCAGGGCTCGGGCTGGGGTGTAGGACAGCTACGCAAGAGCAGGCGGCTCAGCAACAACCACAACAAAACCGACTGGCTGAGATTTGGGGAATGCCTTGGGTGTGGGATGCTCTCTGCTACTGAGGGAGCTGCCTTTTCCAGGCTTTCCCACTGCTGAGCGTGAGCCTGGCTGCTTGATCTCCTGGTAAAAGGGTAAAGGCTGTGACTGTGATGCTTTTCTGGGGGAAGAGAGAGTCACACGAAGTCCCTGAGGAGGGATGAAAGGAGTCTGGCATGAAGGGCTAAGCAGCTGCCTTTGAAACTCCATGTGTGTTGGCTTCTCTGTGCTGGTGACTCCTGCTCCCACAGGCCCACGCTCCTGGCTGCGTTCATACTCAGATTAGGTGGGCCCTTCTCATTTCCAAAGGCAGGGAGGGAGGTTGGATAGACAGTACCTGTGTGAATGCATCTGGCTTTGACAGAATCCTGACATTAGTATTTAAAAGCTCCAGCTCGCACAAGAAAATCCAATCATTAGGCTCCCTTCTACCTCAAACAACCCTAGGAAAAGAGCACGTTGTTTGGACGTCACTGGGCTAAATCTATGTTTCTTACATGGCCGTTTTCTTTGCGTTTTCTTCTTCTCTCTGAAGTTTAAAGAGATGCTTGTTTTTCTTGCTAATTCTTTCCCCYGGGTGCTGATAGGGATCTCTGTAACATGAGGCCAGCTGGAGGAAATTCAAACTGGTTTCTAAATGTTGTTATGATAGAGTGCGGGGGACATGTCTTTGAAGTTGCTGGGCKCAAGAGATGTCACTGATTCAGGAGAAATGCAAGAGGCAATTAAGCTCTTTTTCTGGAACAAGACTGGAGCCCCTACCTGTAAAAACACAAGCCACTTGCTGGTGTCACCCCACATTGACCTCTAGGGAAAGGAGAATTTCAGTCATTGTTATTTAGTTGATGTTTCTGCATCCTGGGAGGACAAAGGCTGTGGGCAGAGCCACGTCCTGGTACAAGGAAGACTGCAGTCTGACTTTGCTCAAGCCAAGTAGTTCAGTTCAAGTGCAGGTGTGTGCACCTCTGTGTGTGTACCTCTGTGTGTGTACCTGGTCCCTCTCCGATAGTTTCTGCTCCTGCCCTGGTCCATCTCTGGTGGGACCCTCTCAGATACCACCATTCAAAGTTGATTCTAAAGAAGCCACAGAAAGGGAACAGGAGCAAGTCCTGTTCCCTGCTCAGATGTATAGTTCTCCTTACATTTTGTGAGCTTGTTACCAAAAGGTTCGGTGACAAGCTGACAAGCTTTTCTTTGTCTCCCTGACTGGGCCAAAAATACCCTTGTTTAAGGTGAAATTGAAATCCTGGCCTCATGCCTGGAAGCTTCAGGTGTTCAGGCCCAATGCAGGGGTCTGCAGGGCCTAAATACAGCCCTGACTGCTGGAGAAACTCTGATTGATCCATCCCTCTTCCTGCCAGAGAAGGGTCATTTCCAACTGTCTACTTCCTAGTCCTTTCTGCAGCCTGGGTTGAAAATGCCCACATGACGGGGCTTCCATCGTATCCCACGGGAGAGGGTTCCACAAGCTGCACATGTCGCTTATCAGGACCTTGGCAATAATAAAGAAGGCAGACAAAGAAAGAAACCCTCTAGGAAAGAGATATTCAGCCTAATGTTTAGATTACTTTTGCTGATTCAGTCGTAGTTCAACTCCAAAGCTTACAAGGAAAAAAAAAAAAAAAAGAAAGCAAAAGGCTTTCCTTCGAGCCAGACTTTCAGAAAAGCCCTGCAGTTTATTGAGTGCTGACCCTGCTCGAAAATCTGGCTTCAGTCATGGCTCCTGAGCCCTTGCAAGTTTCTTCCTCAGAGGAGAAGAGACTTGAGACGGGACTCTGGCACAGTGGGAGGCTGACAAACCCTCATGGAAGACATTTATAACGCGTGGGGCCTGGGAATCAAAATGAAGAGACAGCCAACAGCCCCGGAGGAAGTGGAAGGGAAGAAGTTGCACATGGTCTCTCTATCTGTGGAGATGAATCTAGGTCTGTTCAGCTTCGCTTCCCTCCCCCACCTTCCCTTTGTAGATATTTCCTGTGCAGACAGTTTCTATAGGCATTTCCTGGGAAGGCTGCACAGCCAAAGTTGCATTAAAAAAATTTTTTTTTAAACCGCACTTTGCGAAGTTAAAGGGTGTGTGAGGGGGAAGCATAGCAGTATAATACTGAGGCAACTTTATCTGCTCAGACAAAGTGTAAGCAAGGAACCAGCCAACTCTAACAGACTCTACATCAAATCACACAATCTCTTAAAACATGCAATGGCAAAAGCATCACACTGCCTATTTGGAGCCGGCCTCACTCAAGCTTTCCAGGGCTCCACTCCCTAAACTCCATCATGCCCTGCTTTTCCCAGGGTATGAAGCAAAATCCAGAGCACGGAAAAGCAGGCGCCTCTGGCAGCCTCCCAGGCCCTGGGTGCTGGGACAGTGACGCTGCACACTTTACCCTGTGCTTCTACCTCCCTCCTCTCTGCATCCACCTGCTTTCTCTTGCCTTTTCCATGCTGCTAATTATTTAGTTTGTTATTTTAAGTGAGTGACTCAACCAGGGGTGATTCCACCTAGCTATGGCACCCAGAAACCTGTAATTAATAAGATGCACAGAACAGGATGAATATCCCCAGATAAGACCCAGGGATAGCACTTAACATTGCTCTCCCCAGTTGAGCCTCTTGAGACAAGTGAAAACAAAGATCAGCAGCCCAGGTTGAGATGCTCACGGGTAAGCCAAACCGAGGGAGTGTCCCGGCAAGAACATTAGCAGAAGAACATGTCCTAGGAACATCCAGGAACTGCCTGGGACAGGAACCACCCTGTCTTGAACTATGCTGAGCACTYGTCTTCCCCAAAATCACAGCGTGCTGAGTGGTTCTCAGTCCCACGTGGGCTGCGGTCCAGCAGCTTCCTCCCTACCCTGGAGTGAGCGAGTGTCCAGTGAATCTCACTCCTCTGAATCTGGCAAATCTCAACACAGGGAACTTTGCAGCAGCCTCCAGAGTTGTCACCCTAGAAACCCAAAGTACAGAACATGTTTCAGAATAAAGGCAGCCTGAGTGGTGTCAGCTCTGCCTGTGTTTGTTTCTATGGAAAATTGTTACTTTAATGTGAGTCATGGGAGTAATTAAGGGATAAACAGCAGCACTGCAGTTCGTCAACACCCTGATGCCATTGCAAAAGCAAAGGGAAGTGTATACATTCCTACAGAGACACAAATCCAGTCAGGGCGCTGGCAAAATAACCATTCCCATCCTTTGGGCTTTGACAGTCTGCTCTGGTCTTAGTCAGGCTGGTGTCAATCTGGAATAGTCCTGCTGACGTGATTTACTGGAGTACCAGTGAGACCGGGGTTGTGGCCATTCAATTTAAGTCAGGACACACAAGACACAGTAACCAATGCAGAAACCCAACATCATACAATGGTGGAAGCCCAGATGGCTGATGTTTGTTAAGTCTGCCAGCAAAGAAAACCACATTGCACCTTTACTGATTTTTTTTCCTTTAGGATGTGCTGAACAGAAAAAAGAGCTTGCAGATGTTCCCTGTATGACAACTGTGAAGGTATCGTTTTACCCTCTGCATGAGATCACAGGGGCTGCAGTAGGGCAGGGACAGACAGCACAGCAGCGTGGAGCTGAGCTGTGCTTGAGCAGACCTGCAGCCTAAGAGTGCTGAATCCGGATGCTGAAAGGCAAGAAAGAGAGGAAGAAGATGGACTTGCTCATTAGGGAGCACTGCTACTTTTGAGACTGTATTTTATGCCTGAACCACACTGCCATGAACCAATATGAAGTTTATCTGAAGGCAAAGAAAACAATCCTGGCAAGGCAGGAAAYGGAGTAAGGAGATGAGTGGGGAGCTAGATGGTGATAGTGGTACCGTCTGCTGCGAGGTGGGTCAGCACGGATGGAATTTGGAGGTGAGATGGCTCTTGGATGGGGCACTGGCACCTGCAGGGTGTAAGGAAGGAGCCTCTACCCCAGCCGTCTGGCTGAAATAGGACCTTTCCAGGCTGGGTGGGAGGCAGCGGGTTCATGGTGTTCCAAGGCAGAGCCCCTGATTAATCAACAGTTTGGAAAACATTTTTTACAACCCCCTTGGTGCCTTTGGACAGATCTACCTGGCGTAAAGGAGCACTACTGGGACACAGACGATTTACCTGGCTCCAGGGCTTGCTCACTTGGTGTTCAGTAGCCCATACAGTCTTGTGAGGGATGGCTATGGCCTCCTCCTTCTTCTGTCTAGCAGATACCACAACACCCGCCCTTCAGGGCTGCTGCGGGGGCAACAGCGGCTGCTGTGGAGGGTGATCTGAGAAAGGATTTGAAAAGAAATGCATGCCGTGAGCAGCCTGTATTTGCACCCTGTCAATGTGGAAAGACTGTTTCTCAGCTGAAATCCATACTGTGGCCCCTTCCTTTGTAACTCCCTTCCCTTAGTCTTTGGAGATGATTTCAAGCAACTCAGTTTTCCACTTTTTAATAAGCAATTTAAATGCTAAAGGGCAGCTCCTGTGCTGATGGCAACTGAAGCCAAGGGAGCTATGACAGTTTATGCCAGCTGAAGCTTTGCCTTCAAGTAAATGCTTTAAACTTTCCACTAAAGTGACTAAAATAAGCTGTAGCATGAAACACTAAGAGCAAAAAACGAACTCTAGAGACCAGAGGGATTTGGGAAATGAAATGAGATCCATCTTGCTGGCACATTTTTCCCCCCTGTCTATTTCTGGAATTTAAAAAATGCCCCCAGATTTGTCTTTTACAGACCAGCCTTTTGTTCAGAGACCAGCAATGAGCAGCCTCCCCTTTCACACAGAGCAGGTGAGCTTTGGCAAGCCAACACATAAAATGCAGAGCTGGAAACTATTAATATCTTTTACTGCTGGAGTACTGCAGAGCTTGGCGCAGGTGGTATTTGTTTTCTTTAACAGGCTTTTCAGCTATGCAATTTGCAATCAAATACTGGAAGGGCAAGAAGATTTCTAGTTAGTGAGCAAGTTGTGATCACCCCGACTCCTCTTCATTACGCTGTGACGCTCACCACCACCGGGTTTTTTTTATTGGGGAATCACAGGATTGATGCGACCCTGCTGCCGCGCTGGGTGTGTTTATATGAAGGGGTGGGAAGCAGCCTGGTTCTGCTCATCAGACTCCGGACAGACTCAGGAAACCTGGGCTCCAACTTCTGGCTGCGGTATTAACTCTCAGTGGGACCTCGGCATGTCACTTAAAGCCCAATTCTCCAGTTGGCGTGCAACACACATTTTCCACTGACTTTAAACGGAGCAGGGAATCTTTGTTGCCTGTGAAAATTGAGCCTCTACACACTTCAGTCTCCCCATATTTAAAACAAGGAGGAGAATATTTTGAGATCAATGGATAAGAACACCTGCGAGTGCTAATACCTATGTACCTTGCCAAGATACTGGGAGATTAAGCAAATATTTTGAAGGATTGTAAGATCTTGTGTGGCAGGTATGGGGCTGTTTTGTATGTCCAGGATATATTTTTCTCCCTCTTATTTTTTTCCACAAATGGGAGAAATCAGGCAGAGAGAGGGCCAAAGACATATATCCTTTTTTTTTTCGGTTTAGTTTCAGCCACATTGATTTGCTTTGTGAAAACCAAACTAAGAGCACTTGCCCAACTGAGTCTCAGTGGAGGGGCACTAAGCTGAAGAGAAAGAGCGCATCTAACTGTGCCCTAAGATTTGGTCTGAACATCTCCAAAAGGGGCACAGCTGAAAAAGCAAATCATTTTGGGAATGCTTTGTCTAATTCTGCGAGCCACAGCTCCAAAGAGGATGCCACAAAGCTGATAAGGACCCAGAAAAGATTTGCCCTGTAGTGGGAGACTCCATCCATACAGTGGGAATTCTGGGTCCAATCTGGGGTAGCACATTTTAAGAAAGATAATAGACAAGCTGAAATGTGCACAAAGAGAATAAAACRAGTGATAAAGAGGTTTTGAAAACATGACCTGTGAGGAAAGGTGGAAGGAAGTGAGTTTGTTTAGTCTAGAAGAGAGAAGAATGAGGGGAACATGATAATAGTTTTCCAATATTTGCAAARGGGACAGTGATTGATCGATCTCCAGGACATTGGGACGAGCAAGAAGAAATCAGTTTAATTTATAGCAAAGAAGTTTTAGACAGGATTGTAGGAAAAGCCTTGTAAATAGAAAACCACAGGGATGGGCTACCTAGGTAAATATCCATCGTGGGGAAGTTTTTAAGAACAGGCTGTAGTAATTTCTATACAAACATGGGCACTTTACAAACAACGGTGCTTGCAGGTGCAGAGACAGCAGACTGTGTTGAGTATGGGCAGATGGCTGCTTACACAAAACAGTTCTGAAAGTCACCCAGGTGTGACAGTGTTGAATACCAGTTGAATCACTCCAAATCAAGTAACTATAACTGGGGTGGTGGTAACAAGCAGTGTTGCTGCCTCCAAAATTGCTTTCAGACCTCATCTCTATAGCATAATGCATTCTTTAAAAATCACTAATGACAAAGGAAATTTCCTAATACATTATCTGACTTGGGTAATGCAGCCTGAAGAGGATGCACCCTTCTCTTTATCTCTGTATAGTCTCCCTCTCACCTCCTGTGCCTGAAGAGTAAAAATAGCAACTTTATATATATTTTTACACTCCTAGTCACTAGCTTGAATCACTGTTCTCACAGCCCTGTCTCCTTGCAGCACAGGAAATCGATACTGCTGTACTGCAAGATGGAGAAGGTTCAATGTGTCACCTYACGTCCCCACTGCTCCCCTGCTAGGCCCATCCATCCTCCCACATTGAATGTGGAAATGCTAGAATGGCAGAAACGCATCAAGTAGGTGGCTCACATGGCCAGCGAACGTGTCTGCAGACACACAGACAATGCAGGCCATGGAGGCTGTTTACTTATCAGCCCATGCAGAAATCTGCAGGCATCTCCTAGCAAACACCCCAGTCCCAAGTCCTCCTCTTGCAACTTCTGATCTCTTACTCAATGCGATAGAGACCCTTGCTCAAAGAGCTGAGCCTTGAGTCTCGTGAGTGCTGCTGGAGCACTGTTTTGAAATGAGAAGAGGATTTGCTGGAAGTGCTGTTCTTCTCTGATCCCATCCAAAGGGAAGTTCCAGGCTYCTTATGGGAGGCAGGAGCATCTCAGCTGATAGAAGATTGCAGGTTACTGATAATATTTGGGTGAAAATCCACAGCCAGTTACATTATTCCTCCCTCACTAGTCCTCAAGACCTGGTCCTCCAGGGTTGTTTTTGAACAGCACCTGGAGAAATTTTGCTAGAGGATGGCAGCAGAGGCCAAAGAATGAGCCAAAACCAGCTACTCACTTTAAAGAATTAAATAGTCTGAAAGGATTGGATGCTCTTAAGATGAAAGCTGGTTGTGTGGCACTGCTGCATAACAAAGAAATTTTTCAGAGTCCCTAGATAAGAATAATGCTAATAACTTCAATCCTGCAGACATGGCCTTATTCTCTTCCCAAAGTGAGGGCATAGTCTGAGCACAGCCAACTTCTCCGTGTGAGCAGAAATCTGTTCTACACTGACTTGAATTAAGATATTCCCAGGACCGGGCTCACAGTTGCATGATAGCAGCATAGCACTATTGGGATGTGAGAATTTGAAGCAAGCAGGAAGCTGCATAATCCACTGGAGATTGACTGGCTGTTCTCATCTCCTTGCTAGAAGGGCTCTCGTGTCTGGGTCTCACTGCAGGGATGCCCTGTTAGTTCCTCTTCCATTTTTCACTTCTTTTTTTTTTTGCCTAGGAAATCTCTTGTTAGGCAGGACTGAATGTCCTTGAAAGCACCAGTTATAACAAACAACCAGGGGCAGATCTCAGGCAAATGCTGCACGAGTCAGAGGTCACAGCTGGAAGTAGTTTTAGGGGAAATTCAAAATTACTGTCAAAAGCAGTTCTCTCTCATTTTAATTGTAATTGGTTAATCTCATTTTATTTGCCCTGCGGCTGTAGCTGTGAAGCTTAGGAAACTCTCGGGGCCCCCGCTTTGCTCTCAGTTACCTTAGGAGCAATTCTGTTGACTTCAGCAAAGTTGCTTTGGATCTATCCCTTGGGCCACCAAGACCAGAGGCTGTTGCTTGGAAAAGCCTTCAGCAAGGGAGAGAATAAATGGTGGCAGATGGCTGTTCCCTTTTCAGAAATGAAGAAAGACAAGAGGTTTTGGCTGATTTAATCCTCCTAATGGCCATAGCAGGGAGTTAAGGAACAGGATGGTTTCGTGCACATCACTCTCTTCATCCTTCCTGCACCTGGAGGTGGGGAGGGACAGGCAAGGCTGCAGCTGGTGCAGGGGGGAATATGGTGCCAGGATAACATCAGCTGAGGCTATGCCCCATTAGAGCTGGGAAGCAGGAAAAGGTCAATGGGAGCAGTCTGCTCCTGTAAATATGTAATCTGCCCCCCCACCCTGAGCTACTGGCAAATTCTCCACTAACAGGCTAAACCTATCTCTGCAGTATTTAGGGCAGCATTTGTCTAGTGGTTTCTCATCAAAATGCAGAGTGCACAGTGAACGAACCTCTCAGGATTTACTTGGTAAGACACTGCTGCAAAATTGGGTGATGCTTGAACAGTCTGTACTCTGCCCAGTAAGAGTTTGGCAAAGACCTGATCAAACCTGTCAAGTGGCTTGTCCGTGGCCCCTCTCTCCCCACCCTCTGCTCGGCACATGTGCACAGTCACACGGAATTTGCTGCTTTGACTTGCAGGCAAGTCAAAAAGCTGTCGAACAGCGATCACATCTAACACCATTCATCATCACCATCAATTGTTCTCCAAATGAAACAGGCCACCTCGCCAAGCAAAATGCTTAGGAAGATATTTTTCCACTGGACATGCATCCAAAATAAATACAGGAAAATCTCCTACTCCAAGCACTTCTCCTGGTTGCTTTTCATTTGAATCATTAGTAAACCTGAGATACACATGCAATAGCACAAGGCTGATGAAAACCCACTTCAGCATAGTGCCCCAGTTTTCTCAGAGATTAATCCTCTTTTTTACTCTCAACCTACGAGAAAAACATCCCTCCAGCCTATCCAAATGCGCACATCTTCACATTACATTCCCTGTGAACATCCCTTGCTAGATGGATGCTTTTTGCAGCTGGTCATATGAGCCTTGAAGAGTGCTCTAATGGGAGCTTGCCATGGTTTGTATAATCCTGCATTCCCTGTTAAGTCTCTGTCTGCCCTAACATGTCAGTTCTGATGAGACCCTGATGCTGCAGCTTTGGGATTTTGCTTCCAGGCAACACCATCCTCCATCCTTGTGACTAAATCCTGTCTGAGACCAGAGCCCAGGTTCTTTGCCTTGGTGTAGGATGAGTGGCAGGAAATTCTTCTTTCTCTGGGGGCTGGGAAGGAACTACAGATCTCCTTGGGAACTGAGAATAATCCCACAACTCCTCCGTGGAAAACTATGGGCTTCTACCTAGGCCTGTGAAGAGGTGAGATCTGTAACCAGAGCAGAAGCAAAAGGAGAGGAGAGCTTGGAATAATGGCCATGGCTTTCCCTCAGTGACCAGCCTGGGAGCTGCTGCTCTTAGTGGCCCATCACATGGGGAGATTACATCCACTATGCCTGCAGCTGAGCCAAAGAGTCACCAACAGGCTTCAGCTCCAAACCCAGGCGCCCTGACAAAGCACACCATAGCCTGCCTGTCTCTGCTGCCTGCCTTGCATGCACTTCTCTGCACCAAGGCCTACAACCCCTCTCCTCTCCCCGTTCCCCAAGCAATAGCTGCATGCCAGTCCTGCTGTTGGAGGTGGGAGCTTCGTCCCTTCCTGCACCACCTCTCCCCTCACTGTGCTGCTGACTGCGGCTTCAGAAAGGGTCCTCGAGGCCTGTGGAACCAGATCTGCTCTTCAAGGCCAAGCTTGGTTTTGCCAACGTTTGAATCCAAACCACAAGAAGTCTGTTAGCTTCAGTGGGTCCCACCCAAATGGCCCAGGTTCACTCAAACCTCAACCCAAGATCTGGCCCAGGCTCTGCAAACATGAGCTTCTCTCTTTCTGTCTCTCTTTGCCCAAATCTCTGCCTGCAGCAGATGTCCTGGAGAATGTGGCTCAGTTTGAGACCATAATGGAACTTAAGAAATGTTCAGTCAACTCTAGTAATCCAGAGGTGGCAAAGGCAAATTACAGGCCTCAAGGTCCTAGCTTTTGTGTAATGGCATTGCCTTTGAATGTGCTAAACACTGTGGGCAAGAACTGTTCTGGTTTGTAAGAAATCAGGCTTCCAGCCAATTACTTTTGCTTGATGGATTTTCTATTAAATCAGTACCCAGCTCTGCACTTCTCCGCATTTCAGTGCGATAAGACAAATYACAAGAACTGGATGCACCGAGCTATGTTGCAAGCAGGTGGGACTCCAAGGATTTCTGCATACACCCTCCCAGACCTGGTGTACCAGAAACCAGACTGGTTACTTATTTCTATGCCAAGTACTGGGCATCCCAGATCCTCTCCTGGAGGTGACTGTACTTAAATGGAAGCCATTCCTTTCAGTCTGCCCTGGCCTGGGTATGCAGTAAAGTTCTGCYGCTTTTTGTGGCTAGGCTGGAAGTGTTTAGATATGAAACATGCCAGAAGCTGAAGCTAAGATTGTATTGCAGCTTATAGAAACAGTATTTCCAGCATCTCCTGTCTTAATTCTTAATGTAACTCACTTTTCCCTGCCTTGGATTACTTCCTTTGCGAGAGCACCTGGCTCATTTCTAACAAGCCCTCTGTCCAGGGGTGAAAGCAGGCTGCAACTTGGGACCCTTCCTCAGCTTTCTGCTACACTCTTGTCCCTGGGATGCTCTCCTGCAAGCAGCATGCAGCTGGCAGCCTGGCTGGCACACATGCTGCGGTGTTGCGGCCCCAGCAGTGCCAGGGAGGTACCAAACCAGAGTGCTGGGCCAAAGGGGCTGCACTGTCATCAGCAGCATGTCACGTGTTGGAAGTGACCGTAGCAAGCGGGGCTCTGTCCTCCGCAAAGGAAGAGTCACAGCTACCACCTGAAAGGAAAAGCCCTTTCTTGCAGGTGTCCAGCTGCCTGTCCTGACGAGCAGGCCCTCAGCGCTGAGGAGCCTGGCAGAGCTGCTTCATGCGGCAAGTCTGGCTCTTGACTGAGTCAACCCCGTGGCCCCACACGCCCTGACTGGAAAAGGTGTCAGAGATCTCTGCCCTCAGTCACTTCTCCTCTTGCTCCTTTTCTCTCCTCCCACATGACAGGGCCCCCTGTACCGTGGCCTTGGAGCCACCACTGACACCCACTCCAGGATCTTCCTCACCCACACCACCAAGGCAGCAGTGCTGCCCAGAGCCAATGGTGACTATAGGCCTTCAGGGCAGACACTTTGCCTGGTGTGGCTTTATCTGTCCCTCTTTGCCCCGCTGGTACCAACTTCCAGCATAACCCAGTGCTCCCAGTCAGGCAGTGCTGTGGTAGATCCTTGGCCAGCCTAGGACTGCCCTGGGTGAGCTGTCTCTTGGTGGGAAGCCTGGGTGCCCATTGCACAAGGTGATGGGGACTTGCGAGAGAACTGAAGTGCTTTCACAAGAAGTTCGCCTGTCAGCAAACCTCCCAGCCCTGGGACTTTCTTCCATGCAAATGCCTGACATTTGCTAGCATCGCCTGAATTTTGGGCAAGGGCTTTTTCCCCTTCTTTAGTTCCACTGCTCATTGCTGACGTTTCAAGATCAGTAAGTCTGATCACACATGATAAGCTAGATCCAAGCCTCCTGAGGGCACAGCCCAGAGAGCAAACAGTTCCATCTTTCACCACTTGGAAGCTGGGGCTCTGAAAGCAGCACAAGAGCTGTGCCTAGCTACGCAAGAGCCACAGCAAAACCAAGAGTCTTCCCATAACCAGCAGTCACCAGCCAGATTGAACACATTGTTCAGACTGCTGTCTCACGAGCAGGGCTTACAGTGATGGATTATGTTTCCATAAAAAGTTGAGGGAGGAGGTAGCAACTGTGATAGTGGCTGTGGTTGGTAGGAACTGGCCATAGCTGCAAAGCAGGAGATGGAGGGAAGAGGAGGCTGGAGCTGCTTTGTATTGCTTTGTTAGTGCTGACACCATGACGAAGTGGAACTTGGAAGAAATTCGACTGGTGTTTTATCCCCTTCCCACCCTCAACTCACCACATTTCTCATGGAACAAAAATCCTGTCTTTTGCCCAGCTCTACTTCTGGAGCACTTATCCTTTGGCTGTGGTGGTGGATTAAGTCTCGGGCCCTGAGAAAGCTCTTCCAAGGCACAGTGAAGATTTTGTTTGTTGGGGTTGAACCCATGTGCAGCTCACAGCTGCCATGGTTGTGAAATTGTGCTTTTTCTTTTCTTTTTTTTTAAGCAGCCCATATGAAGCAAGGAAAGCAGGGCTATTCAGAAAGACTATTCTTAATGGTCTGAAATTAAGCCCAATATTTTTCTTGGCTTGCAGAGGAAAATGGTTACCTTGCTTGAAACCTGGTTCTTGGTCATGAAGACTGCAGATATGAGACTTGTATAGGCTCTGTTACATAAAACTTCATAGAGGGTTCTTTTTTCCTTCTTTCCCTTCCCTACCCAAAACTCTGCCCTAGTATAGCTGAGGACCTCCAATAACTTGTTGGTAAAGGGAGCTTTGTCTCAGGTGCTGATGCTGTGAGCCACTTTTTATTCTGACAAAATTTATATTTATACTGACAAAAGGTTAATGAAACAGAACTGGCATTTCATCAAGGCCAGCACTGAAAATTAGGGACAGAGCTGCCATTAAAAATAACCAGATGCATATGCTGCTTTCCCTGACACACCGGTCTTGAAATATCTCCCTTTTGGGTTGTACAGCTTCCAAGGAATAGCAGGAAATTGCAATTGTTATACTGGCCAGAGAATGGATTTAATTTGTACTGTTTTATCCTCCCTGTTGGAAAGTATCCTCCCTTTTCTTCCACACCAGTGAAAAAGAAAAGAAAAAATCCAACAAAACCAACACATTTCTCTATAAAGCCTTCCATGCAGTTGGAGCACGGCCTACCATAAAGTGTACGTCTCCTCTACCAGAGGTGTGGGTTGCTTGCCTTCTGCACGGTTTCTTGCAACACATCCATATAGGTTATTATAAATAAAAATTTGCCACAGTTTAAACTCAGTTCAAAAGCCACTGGTTAGTTAGTTCAACTGGTACACAAAGCTGATGGTAAGGGTGTAGGTATACATTTGCTACAGAAAGGGCTGGTGTCTCAGGATGAGAAAGAGCTGGTTAAAGATGTCAAGTGAATGCTCTCTGGCTGTGTCAGTGCAAAGTCAACTGATTACGGTTAAACAATCTGCAAGGCAGGAAGGTTAAACTAACTTTTAACTGGAGAGAAGGAAAACAGCTGCAATACAAGTAACACTTTAAATTGTCCTGCAGTGATTGTCTGAGCCATCATTCAGGAGTCTTAGCTGGTTTGGATCAGTTCAGCAGGCATCTGTTCCTTACTAAGTGAAGGAGCTGGGTAGGTTAAGAGCACATAGCTGATGGTGATGTTGGTTCAGCTGAAGGGCAGATACTTGTTGAGGAACCCTAATTCAACTGCATTTGATCACGTGCCTGTACAAGACAGAGGTTTGCATTCATGTAAGTCATCTGTTTTCCTTAAACAGGTACAACTCTGGCTATAGAGGTGGAACCAGCCTTTTGAAAGACAGTTGCTGGCCTGGATAGATGACAGAGCTGAAGCTTTACTAGGGCTCAGCAACATTAGACAATTTTTTAAGAGGAATTTTGTACTCTTGTGACATCACAGTGAGAATATATTTGGCTCTGTTAAGACTGGAAAGATGACTGCAGTGATTGAGTTACAGAGGCTTAATGAATTACTGCTTGTCAGCTGAGCTGTGGTAACTCACTCTGCCTGTTGGACACGCAAAGCACAATGCGTTAGCTCAAGGCTAATTTCAAGCACAGTGAGGCACAATGCACTTACCCAGAGCAGAAGCTGGCCTGAACCCATAGGCTAAACCCCCCCTTGCTTTTGGAAAAGTACCTAATAATGTTTATTGGCTCTGGCAGGGTGGGTTTAACAGCTTATCTGGCTCCAGAAGCACAATGACCCCCAACCTCATATGAGGACCAAGGGTGGTTACTAACTTATAGATATGCAGTCCTGTTACAGCCAAGCTCTGAAACTACTTCAACAGCATGGTCTACAGATCTTCACCAGAAACAATTTATTACTGACTCAAAAGGGAATAATCATAAGAATGCAGTGACTCATTAACAGCCTGAACCTGGGAGGTCTAAAGGAGGTCAGTGAAAAGGACAGTGGCTCTGCAATGAGGCCATAAGGAAGCACTGACGCTGCTCTGCTCCAGCACTCCCACCCCGAGGTGATCTGACTGGAATTAGATTAAAGGCAGCCAACAAGGCATGATGAATCACTCTTGGTGGGAGCCGTTCCCTCTTTCAGCAATGACTATAGGCAAGAGCTGAAGTGATTAACGATAGCATCAGCCGATGGTGGAAGTGGGGGGCTGGCACAGCCCTAATCAATGCCCACCATGGAGCCAGGCTACATGAGGTCCAATAGCACCCCAAGGGCAGGAGAACTGCAGGCAGCAGCATTCTTGTTGAGGCTGCCCTTGCAAACATTGTTGGCTCATTATTTAAACAGTCTCTGGCTAGCTCTTCTGCCACCTAAAGCTGTATTCTCTCCTCCCCAGGGAGGAACCGGACCTTCAGGAAAATCTACCTCTCCGGCTGCTTTCAGCCCCAACCAGTCAATGCGAAGTGTTGAAAGTGGGAGGATGTGGCGTGGCTGTGCCCAGCTGGAGCTGGTAGGGGAAGGGGAAGTGGGTGGCCTGGAAGAACTGAGCTGATGAAGAGAGGGGAGCAGACAGCAGGAGTGAGAAAGTGAAGCAAGGGAGAGAGCAAGACTCAGATGGGAGAGAGCAATCAAGTGGGGGGACAGGCTGCTACATGGGGGGCTGTGGCACCATCTCCCACCAGTGAAATCACGTGGTGAGGCAGAAAAAGAGTGAGGCGATAGATGGGGAGAGAGAGAAAAGCAAAAGCCCAGCAACAGAGATGAGCAGGGAGACTGCTGTGACCACAACACAATGCTTCAAGCCTGATTAAACTGTACTCAGAGCTCTCCCTCCTTCCAGCGCCACACAGGCAGGCCTTGGCTTGCAGCTTAGAGGACCACCATGAGGGTCTCCAAGCATAGACAGGGGCTCTGGTTGCTATTTGGGCCATTTCTCCTGTGCTGCTTGAGGAGTCCCATATCCAAGGCCATACAGCTAGCACAGGCAGGGCTGTCTGGGAAACGCTGGTCCTTCCGAGCAGAAGCACATCACTAGCCATAGGGCTGAACGGCAGCTTGGGGCCTCTGGCTTTGACAGACATTGGCTCTGCAAATGCCAGGAAATCCTGGGCACCTTTATAAAGGTCTGGACAAGATTTCCAGCAAGGAAAAAAAGGCCCAGAAAAGCCTGGATGCATGGTAGTCCTACTCAGAGAACAGTTAATCCAGGGCTTTGCTACCTGCTGCAGTGCATCAAGCTTCCCCCCAGCTATCCTCTAGCAAGAAGCAGAGTCCCTTTGCCTAGTGCCAGGACTGCAGCTGAAAGAACTACGTTTGTGTCTAAGATGGCTCTTGCCAAGACACCAGAAAAACGGGGAGCTCTGGGAGGTGGGGCAGAGAGTAGGAAACTGTCAAACTCATTTATAGCAGGTCCCAGAGGAATTTGTTTTCCTGCTATTTTTAAGTTGAAGAGGATCAAGTTTCATTGCAGGAAATAGTTCTCCTCCTCCTCCCTCCCACCCACCTTTCTTTTTTTCTACAGCACATGGGAAGAACAGTCCTCTGCCTGCCTCAGGTTTCCAAGAACCAGGCAGTCAAACTGCAACCAAAGCATTTGTTATCTGCAGCCAGGGAAATGAAAGGAGAGAGATTGAAAAAGAGATGCCTCTGTCTACAAATGTTCAAAAACACCAGCAAGAGCTAAAAAACCTTCGGGTGTATGTGTTGGGCATATTCAGCCTTCCCTATCCCTTCAATTAGGTTGAGATTGCAACTGAGGTCTCAGAAGAGGTTTCGGTAAAGCCCCTGGAGCCAGCATATTCATATCCCTGGAAGCTGCCCTGCTTTCCCTAATAAAGCAATGGCACCCAAAGATCTCAGAGAGGCTGCAAAACAACCTGCTCTTGAGAAATCTCTTCTACATTTTATCATCTACAAAGTTGGACATTTGCAACAGCACTCAAATATAGGCCTAACTTTGCATCTCTGTGAAAACCAAATTCATTCGATCAGTGCAATGATCTTAAAACCTCCACATTTCTGGGCTGGGCTAACATCATGACACAGACTTCTGCACCTGATAAATCTGCAYGACGCTGGATGCTGGAGGGCTGCAAAGTGTGCAGTCCATACCCATGCTTTGGGGCTCTGGGCAAGATGCATGTAATCCATCAGACTCAAAGCTGGAGTTCAATTCCCAGCCCATCACCCAGGCTTTAGAGCAGGGGCCTGGCTAATGAATGATAGCCTGTTGGAAACTTATCTAGGATATGCTGCTACCTTTTAATTCTCCGAATGCATATTCCAGCAGCTCYTCAGCCCTCCTTCCCCAGGCTGCTGATACTGATCAATTTTGTTCAGCAGACACAAACTTGCCCTTCCTGCGTGGGGCTCGAGGCAAGGCGCAACTCAATTCTCCCATTTCCCTTGCAGTGACAGTAGAGACAATGCCTCTTTTGTAGGTGCGTCTACATGCCTGGTGGAAAACCTACTGGATACTAGCACAGTTACATCAATAATCTCCTGTTTATTATTCCTCCTGGCACAGAGGTTTGCCATTACCTTTCCAGCACAGGCAATGTTTTCCATTCATCTTTTCTCAGCCAGGTGTTTGCTCATTTGCAGCAGGGGGCTTCAAGAGAGACAAAGCTACAATTGATGGGAAACAGAAGGCCAGGCCGCTGCCAAGACGGGTTTTCCTCAGGGATATTCAAAGCCTTAGAAATGGTTATTACAACATCTTTCAACAGTGATCCTACATGCCTGTTAAAAAAGCCTTGCCTTTGCTTTCGTTGGATGTGTCTTTTTGACAACCTTTGTTGGGCACCTGTTAGTCAAACACCTTTCAGGTTCACATCCTTCTAGTACAACCAGTCTTGGGTAAATAACTCGTTCCCACTCCACTGAAGCCAAAGGCCCACATCTTCTGCAGCATGCAGGAAGGCTGTGACTAGAGTGGGACATCTCTCTCTTAAATCTCAGGGCCTGATATTGTGATTCTGACCTACAGCATGACATTAGTGTCATTTCAGGCAGACTAGAGCATGGGATGAAAGTGCACTAGCTCTTCCTTAGCAGTTCTGTGCATGGAGCAGGCCTTTTCTAGAGTAAGGGTGTTCAAAGACAGGATAACTTACTTGAGAATAACTTCATACAGCTCAAAGCAGATTCAGTTGCTGGCTTGTGCTCTGCTCAGATGTGTCCATCAGCAGCTGCTGGTGCTGTTGTGTATAAAAGCTGAAGCAAGTACCTACTAATGAACCAGCAACATAAAACTGCAGAGCAGAGTCCCTCAGACACTCCTCCACAGAGAGACCTCTTTCAAGAAAGTTAGGTACCTGTTCGCATTGCTCATATTAGGAGAGCATAAAATAACTACATACATTTCCTAGGTGCTCTGCTTAGCATCACAGAAATTTAAGGCTTAAGTTAGGTGAATTTAYCGTAACCAGCCTTAAAAAGATAACTTTCTGCACATCTGCGATGTATGATTACGATCTTACTGGAGAGGCTGAATACCTGAACACACACGCACGACTCCAAATATGAATTTGCTTTGCCTCCATCTGCTCTGCACATCGGCTTATCCTAGAAGAGATCTGCTCTTCGGTCAGTGTTAAGGAGCCTCATGCATTTGCTTTCCAAGGAGCTATGTTATCTTATCTCCAGTCCCACTACTTTCTTGCCCTGCTGAGTTTGTTAGTGAGGATGGACCCAGAACAAACATTTAAGCAAAATATGAATGGGCATGTCAAATCTAACCAAGTTCTTGGCTTTTGCTCTAACGTATAGGTTCAGAAACACCCTTTCCCTTCCTGTCACGCACTGTTTCGGGAGCAGTAGCCTTCTCCCCAGAGTTGGGTACATTTCAGGGGTGTAAAACTTGCATGGAGCTGATTTTTTCTGTCTTTATTATGTCAAATCTCACAATACAAGTTGCAGCAGTAAAGTTGTGGTTATGACAAGCCCTCTGCAAAATCTTTTGGACTAGAAGACATCTTGGGACCGTCTGCTCTTATTAGAGCTACAGTACCTCCCCTTTCCAGTTAAAAGGAGGGCAAGTGGGACACTTTGCTGTCAAGTTTATATGGTGGTAACATGAAGCCCTGAAAACAGAACAAGACATGCAGGGCAAACTAAGGAGATCAGATCTGAGTTTGCAAAACAAATCCAGCTGGTGGAGGGAAGATGTGGATTAGAACAGACACAAAGCAAGAGTCCAGCTGGGGAACAGATCACAGCTATCTTAGAGGAAGACAGAACTTTTCCAGTCCTCCCTTCCCAGCACTTTCACTGCAAAGCATCACAGATTTTGAACTCAACTGCCCTCTTCCTCCTCCTCCGCTTCTGCATCGACTTGCTGTCTGGGTCATTATCTCAGCTTTGGTCCCACTAGCTTCTCTCTGCCTGCAGCTCCCAGGCTCTGGTAACAGAGACATCTCTGAGGCAGAAGATGAACCCACCACATTGCAGCTATTTAAGTTTCTTTTCTTTTGTCCACCTCCAGGAGCCAGTAGGGGCTTCTGGAAAACAACCACCTGGCCTGGCTGGGGTCTTCACTTGGGAAGCAATGACCAAAGTCATTGCTGTTCTGGCACTACAAATCCTGGGCTCTCACTAGTAGCTCAGTGATTGCTGTCTTGATCACAGGAATACACTCTGATAATCCCATGCACAATCAAGAGCTGCTAGGCAGGATTCAAGTCCCATGAGCACAAAAACAGCTCTTTCCCTATGCACCTGGGCCTTCAGAAAGAGCAGGAAAGGAGCTGCAATCAAGTTCTTCATATTCCACCTAAGTTACTCTTTGTTCTGCCTCCCAGAGAAATGGGCACAGTCTGAGCTGTGGGTACAGCCCAGCAGGTGGAGTGGCACCCCCTACTTCAATAGGCTGGGAAACTTATGCACATATGGAAAGAAGCCTAAGAAGAGAGGGAAGAACACTGCAGGTTAGGGATGAGAAAAGAGGGGAAATGCTGTTGCTGGCTTGGTATCTTCATTCAAAAGTTACTACTTTGTAAACACAGCTACTGCTTCTGCTATATTTTTGCCCCTTGGCATCGCAGAGGAACTATAAATATAGGTACTGATCATGCCAAAGCCTAGGGAAGGTGCTACTGTCTGCCTCAAAATGTGGGCTGGCACCCCTGATGTGCAGAACAAGAACATGCTGTTCCTCTGTGCAGGTCATCACGTTTCAGGCCAGCCAGAGGGAACAAATGCCCACAGACCATTTTATCATCAGCAGAGACTAGCAGGACCTCATCTACATGCCTGGAGTCCCAAAATGTCTTTCCATGAGCATTTCCAGCATGCAAAACCTCAAAAGAACATTTTTGTCCTTGGACCACCACTGCAGCAGGAGACTCTCCTGAGGAGGGATGTCCAGACTGGGCTCACAGCACTCTCCAATCCTGAGCACAGCTTATTTTATTTCTGGGTGGGGGGAGAAGGCAGGTAGTGAGGGGTTCAGATACTCCAGTTCAACCTTCAGAGCATCTTCACAACTTGGTGCTGCTTAGATCAAATGCCAACCCAGCTGAGGGACTGAGCACCCCAAGAGATTTATATAGGCGCTTTGGAGCTGCATGGGAATATACCACTAGCTAGCACATGGGTGACAACATACCTGTAAACCTCCTGGGCATAAAAATGTGATGTGTGTATGTGTGTGCACAGTAGGTTCATACTGATAATGCTGTCTGGATTTGCAACTGTCTAGACAATGGGAAAATTAGCATCATGAAACTGGATAGTTTTGTGAGATGCCCAGCCAAATATCTGGGAAATATTTTTTAACAGTTCTCCTCAGAGGGAGATATGAGCCTGAACTGTCCATTAGAGATGTAGTTCTTTGGTCTTGCATTCCAGGATAGAGTTTTTTTATTGAGCTTCTTGGGCCTCATCTGCCATGCTTTTCAGCCAGATGCTGGTTGCTACTATGGAAGAAAACAAGCCTACAACACAGGCATGGAGAATGAGTTTTTTTGTGGGCTGGAGCTGCTGCTTTTCTGGCAGGGACAAAGAATTTCATCCTGAAAACCGGAGGTTAGGACTGCATGAACAGAGTATTTTACCCCTGGAGACAAACAACTAAAATCCTGCATCTCCCTAGCCCGCTTTATAACCTACAAAGAAGTCCAAAGGATTTCTAGGTAACTTTATCTACTACTCCCTATACTTTAAAACCTCACAGAGAGCAGCAAAACTGTCATTCTGAGCCTCTAGCCTGGAGTGCGATACTTCAAAGACCTGGGAGCTGTCTACTGAGGTGATTCATCCCCTCAGACATGCACAGGGACCTCTCCTCTCTCAGCTGGGCTGAGGAGATGCAGCAACCAGGACTGTGCTCATGGCTGAGGCTGGGAAGTGCTTTGCATCCATAGCCTCTGTGAAACTCCCTAAGGTCACGTTCTACCATGATGGCACTTGCTCCCTGGACAAACCTAGAAGTGCTGTTCTAGTCGAGCAGAGCTAGTGCCAGTTGGATGTAAGAGAGCAGGAGGCAGTGCCTGTCTTCCCTCAGACGATAGGTCAATGAGATTCTTACAGTATCGCCATTCTGTGAGGAAACAGGAAAGACCTCAGACCCCAGTGGTCCTTGGGATTCCCTATACAAAGGTAACAATTGCGTCACAGCTGAGCCCTTCTCTGAAGGGCGCCCACGCTCACAGAGGGAGAGGGCCAGATCCCAGTTAGTGGTAATCTACCTCTGAGTCTGGATTTTTTGCTTATCATTTTTTTTGGCTTTGTACCACTCTTGGAGCTAGTCACCAGCTGCAAAGAGCAAGTTGGGTCTAAATTTCACCAAGTTTCAGAAGTTTTGGCTCAGAAAAAGATTACTTTCTAGTCCCTTGCCCCAACAAACACAATCCCTGTAGGATAACGACATCATCCAACTAAAACAAGAAATACGAGAGGAACAATATATCACTGAGGGCGGAAAAAAAAGGCTCCAAAGCACATGCCCTATTAATGATTTGGGAAGATACATCAACACCTACCATTGCTTCTGTGAAAAGCTTCAAAAACAAGGGGCAGGGGAGAGTGGACAACAGGCACCTCATCTTGTTAGAGCAAGGATATTATCTTCCCCTGGAAGGAACAGGCTGTCAATTCATCTAAGGAGAGCAGAGTTTAAGTAGCAACTCAATATTATTGATGATTGTCAGCCAGGGAACACTTGGCTTGGTTTAGCTTGCGGGAAGCCTTGAAAAGCTACTTGGAGCTTTCAGTGGACGCATTAGACAAATAAACAGAATAATATTTGCAAGCCCAGTGCAGATTCCAGGAAAATGTGGTGCTCAGACTGGGGGCTTCTCCCTGTGCACAGTGGTGGAGGCTTTCTTTCACAGTGTCAAAGACAACCAAGGAATTGGATGCAAAACATGGGACTTCTAATGCAGAAGCTGAAGTTGCCATGGGTCAGTTTTACAGAGAAGTCACATTTTCATCTGTGAGGGGCTGTGTGATGTTTCTGGATGCTGTTCAGCAAGAGCTGAAAAGAGTCTTCTGAAACTAGACTGTATTTTGCATGGGGTTTTGAAAGCAATGCACCTGGCTAATCCAAGGAAGGAGATGCCCAGTGAGGGATAGTTTGCTGTGAAAGGTGGCCAGGGCCATGCTGATGCTATGTAAGGAAGTGCCATAAGAACCAGTGCTTGCTTAGATACGGGCAGCCTGGTTGGTTAGGGGTTGAAACTGGTGCTGTTGCCCCGGAGTACTCACAGGTGGAAAACTTGAAATAAAAGCCAGAGTAGAAGATAGAGCTAGTGACCCTTTCTGTGCTGATGAGAACAGCCCTGTAGCATAGGGACATTGCTGATACACAACCAAAGAGCAAAGCCTTCAAAATATGGTGCAAAATGCAGGAATTAACCAACACACATTGTGTTCTCGCACAGGCCTCCATGCTCCTGATGAGTGCATGGTGAAAACTGGACAAAATAAAGCAGACGGAAATAGGTTTCCCTCTCTGACAAGGCCTAGCCAAGGCACTCAAACACCCTAAAAGAGACAGGTCCTGGGGCATCCTGAACACAAGAAGCTGCCTTGCACTGATCCTATCACGTCTTCTGGCAGTCAGGAAGGTGGAAATCAATACCT
This sequence comes from Apteryx rowi, assembly GCF_003343035.1. Taxonomy (NCBI): domain Eukaryota; kingdom Metazoa; phylum Chordata; class Aves; order Apterygiformes; family Apterygidae; genus Apteryx; species Apteryx rowi. Next base: position 1,668,788 of record NW_020447752.1, read on the forward strand.
GCTCAAGAGAGTTTATTACAGTTGTGCTGGCCTGGCTGAATTTGTTCCGACTCTCAGATGGTGGAGGCGTAGGATAGAGAATGTTGGGCCCTTTGAACAGCTGTCATGAAAACTGTATTTCAAATCACTCTTCAGAGGTCAGCAAAAGACTGATTAGGGTGAAACTAGTGATCAATGGGGACACTCCATTTTCAGGCAATGCTGAGCACTTGGTGTGTGTATCTCAGAATCAATACCCATTTCTGAAGAAAACTCTCAGCTTCCTGACTGGCCCTGATTTTGGATGAGGTGCACCCAATGCTGTGACAACGTGATGCAAAGCAGCACCCTGAGGGCAGCCTGAGTAGCACCAGAGAAAACACAGCCTGGACACAGGAGCCAGGCCAGAAGCAAAAACAGGTAAATACAATCCAATGTTGGATTGGCTTGCAATCTTCAGGGTTAGCTCAAGGGTCCAAAAATGTTTCACTTTGCCTAAATTGACCAAGTGTAACATTTTATTTGGGTTTTCTTGACAGAAAAATAAAGAGCTGGGAGGGGGGAGAAAAAACCCTACACAGGGAAAGGGGAGACAAGGATTAGTCCTACAYGCTCAGGATTTTAAACAAGAGGGCAATTTTGCTCTGGAGATGAGTGCAGAAGCAGTTCAGAGAAATAAAAGCCTCTGTCCCTCATTTTATGTCAGAGAAAGATGGTATTTAAATACCTTTCAGATACCATTGAAAGAATTTTCTACCCGTGACAAAATAATGGCACCAGAACATTAACATTTTTGTGCTGCAAATTTTGTTGTCATTTGACAGTTCTGAGCTATTTCCTTACTCCCATCCATCACAACATTGACTGGCTCATTCCCCCCCCTCCAGTTTTTGTAGAACTGATCTTTTAAGTTTTGTGAAGTTGATCTTGGCTCATGGCACACACCCCACATCTGTTTTTCTAGGCCTTACCATTTGACTCAGAATGATTGCATTTTAACTTCATCCCCCCACTGCTACCGTCAAGTTTAAAAACAAAACACTCCCACCACCATCAAGGCATACCCAACGTCTGCGAAGGCACATGTCCTCTCACCTCCTGGTACTGAATAGTGAAAGGTTACTGTAAGAATTTCTACTGCTTATTTATTATTCTTTAAGACGATATGGTGTGAACTGACAAAATAGGCTAAATACAGTTATTCTGTATGAGTGAGTYCTCTGAGCTCTCCTTTAGGTTCTCATTCAAGATCCCTTTTAGGTTAGATAAGCATGCACACAGATCAGTGAGACTTGACATGTTCTTCAACTGGGCATGCTGTTTATGCTACTTTTGAAATCAAGGACTGATGAACTAGCTGTCTCTGTTGTTGGGCAAAGTGCTAAAGACTTCAAGGAGAGCTTGGCCTTGGATAAAGGCCTCACTCCTCTGTGTCCCAAAGCGGCCAGTGATTTGGCAGAACCATTCCCAGGCACTGCAAGAGATACCAAACTTTCAGGTGCAAGGTACTTACTGAAAAGTTTGGTCTCTTGAGATCCAGGTTTCCCCAAATTGAAACTTAAATTTTTAACCCTCTTGGAAAACATAAGCCTTTAGCTTCCTAGTGCCTTGTTATGTTTCAGTTACAGCATTTGGAAAGGAAAAATGCTGATTTCAGTAGGGCAATTCTTATGTTAGGGATAGGATAAGCTTAAGCAAGAGCACATCTATTCAGCATGTAGTCAGTGAAGCTCTGCTGGAACTCTGCAGATTTATGACCTTCAGTTAAATTTGGCTACATATTTCTGGAGTGGATTTGCTTTCTGCCATTCTGCTTCTGGTAAGACAGTTAATAAATACTTCTTTCAGCATCATCTTTCCTGTGGTATTTTGCTCATTCTAATTCTGCTACTAGGCAGAACTCAGAAATGTAGGAATGTGAAAGTTAGAGGAAGTGTTTTGTCCCAATTGCAAAACACTAAATCTGGACTCCAGTACACATTTCCTTGGCTGCAGAAGTCAAAGTCCAGAGGCTAACAGCAAAGATGAGGGTCATGGGTTAAAGGCAGCTCCCCTGCTGGAGAGTCTTCCTTCCCTAGCCTAACTCTGAGCATTGTAGAGTTCTGGCCATCTCTGCTGGGTTAACCCAAGAGTGGAATGGCTACAGAGCAAAATGGTGAGACATTTAAAAGAGAGGAGGGAAAAAAAGAAAAAAAGCACAGAAGGCAATATAGAGAAATTCTGAACTGTGCTGGTTGGTAATTTAATTATTCTGAAGAAAGAACAATGAGGGAATAGCTTTTCTTAGGGGAAAACTCCTATGATTTGGAAAAAAAAGGTGAAGTTTTAAACTCTTACATGGAATAAGCTCTCTGGTTGCAATTAGGAAATGTTAGCTCAGTCAGGCATGGAGAGTTCTTGCTTGCCAATGTCCAAATCTTGTTTTGTCTCTGATAATTCCACATTCTGCTTTTAAGAGACAGCTCATGTTTGATGTTAGTGTGTCAATATATAAGGCTAAATGCTGTCCTGGCTTATTCTGCGTGTGACCTATTAAAAAGGGAGCAGAATTCTTTTTAGTGGTGGATTATTGGAGATAATCCTTCTTTGGGATTACATATTAACAACTACGATTTCCCAACCTCTAAATAAATAAATTCTCTCTCACTGAGACACAAAGGAACAGATTCTCTAAAATATCCTGGCTGTGTTTTGATATGCAAAAGACTGAGATCTCCCCAAAATAACCATTCTTGGCTATGAATGGACCCAGTACATGGCTGGTCTGTACCAGTGACCAGAGCCATACTTGTGTCTGCATGAAGATCTGTTACCAGTTTCAGCAGGAGCAGGCCCTCAGGCTTAGTGTCTCCTGGTTTGTTACAGGAGACATGGCCCTGCTGCAGATGCTGTTTAAGTGCTGCTTTCTCTGTTCAGATTTCCCTGTTTTGTTCCCCATTCTTAGTTCTCACCAATTACAAACACAAGAATCATTTACCAGCATTAGAAGATTAGGGTCAACTGACTGAAACAGCCGTTTCATGCATTTCTTCAACAGCTACTTCAGGTATCCCAACAGTAAATGGCACATAATCAGAAATTAAAAACAGACAAGAAACCTCCTAAGTAAACCCTGCTAACATCAATCCATATCAGTCTAAGGAAAAACAAAACAAAAAAATCCCCCAAACCCCACAGATTTCCTTGGATGAGCAACTAGAAAGAATACAAGAAACCACATGCACTGGCTAGAGTTACCACAGAATCATGTTGTGTTCAACCCAGTTCAACACCTGTAAGAAATTAAAGCAGAGGCTGCTCACTCTACCAATGTTTGGGTTGCCAACTTTCAGCCCTGTGACTTTTGCCAACAGACTTCACAGACATGAGATGCCCTTGAAATGCTACACTGGAAAAGAGGTTGAATGCTGGACGTTTGAACATCTCCATTTAGATATGTACTTGGCTGCAGCCAGGAAGAATTTGGAGAGATGGCTGTTGGACTGACACTTGGATGTGTTTTAGCACAGCACAACATGTCAGCTCTCCTTGGAGGTAAGCCCTCCTCACTTCACTTGGCCCAGAATTCCTTGTGTCTCCTCGCAGCAGGTGGCCCTCAAAGTCAGGAGTACCTCAAGCCACCCAACTACCCACAGTGTGGACTGGTCTTCTTGGGAAGGGCTGCTACACACCACCCAGCAGGTACTCTACCTGCCACTACTTCTCACAAAGGCCTGTCCCAAAAACTCCAGGCCAGTCCATCTTGCTCATTCCCTTGAACCCCTTATATTCAACTTTCCTCCTCCCTATGACCAAAATAAAAATCCTTGAGAAAACAGGCACATCTTGGATCAATTAAGAGATGGTAGAGCTCCAGGCTTTGGGAAAAGCAGGTGGAAAGAGAGAGCAATGTGTTTACAGTGGTCACTTGAGTGTAGCAATATACAAAATATCCAAAAGAGGAGAACATTGCTTTTTTTTTTTAAGCTACAGATGGGCTGCATTAACAACAAAGGAAACCCAAGAAGAGCTTGTGTCTGGAAGTTATAAGAAACATTTACCTAACACGCATGGTGCGTTCAGCATTAGCAAGAGGTGTTGGATGAAGAGTTCAGCAGGYTGGGGACTTGCTTTGTCAATGGAAGTGCAAGCCCAGAACCCCCCTCCCATMTGCAGCCTGGAAGAACTTCCCAGTGGAAGAAGGTGGGTCAGTCTCAAGGCTTGGTCAGTCCCAAGCACAGGTACCCTTTCACCCTTCCAGAGAGTCTACCCAGTTACCAGGTGACCTTCTGCTATGCAAAACAATCATTTTTGARATAAAAGAAGCAGATACACAAAGCAAATTCAAATGATCCAAAACAACTGTGAGAAGTTTTACCTCCTAAACCTGTGCTAGAATTAGGCCACATTCACAAGTGCAGTCCTCAAAATTGGTACAACAATCTAGCACAGAGTAACACCACAAATTGGGTCTGAAAGCTGCATAACTGCAGTGGTAGAAATACGCTGGTGTAGCAATATCAGTCCTGCTGTCTGCACTAGCATGGAGCTTGCCCGCAGTTTTCACTGTGCCAAAATCCACTGTATGTATCCCTCACACTGTATGTACCCCTCACACTTGCTGAGTTTGCCACAAACCCCAACTATCCTATCCAGCAGGCATCAGTCAACCTATGAGTTACTGCTGGTGGCTTGAGTCAAGAGAATTTAAACAAGGACATCCTAAATGAGTTGTATGTTGCTACTGTTTCACTCCTTTTTCCTTTCAGAGGATGAAATAGGTGAGAATGGATACATCAGTAGAATGACATACGGGATCATTCAAAGCCACATCCTCACACACCGTTGTCCTCTACCACTTTCTGCATCAGGGCATGAATCTTCTCCTTTAGCATAAGTAATAAGAACTTGTGTTTTTTGGAGCAAGGGGAGCATGTCTGAGATTCTTCCCTTGTCGTCATGCCACAGTGCTAAGCTGCCATGGCAGGCAACAAAAGCAACAAATACAGTCAAGTCAGTGGCATTATAACATAATTAAGGACTGGAGAAACCCAAGCTGAGTTGTCAGAACAACCTAAGACAGAATTCATTACCCTTGTAACCAAAAAGAAACTATTGATATGCCAGTTTCCACCCATAAATAGCTGTAGTTGAGGCGCTGAGTTCATAAAAAGCTGAATGACTTACCATATGTTGCACTGGATGGTTTTGGTAGGAAGTCCACAAAGGATCAGTTAGACAGCAATTTCTCCTGTTGAGACAAAAACTAAGAGGTGAAAACTGCCTTGCCAAATGCAGAAGATAAGCACAAAGACTCATTGTTTTAGAATCACAGGGGAGAGCAGTGTGCTGGAACACATAAGGAACAAAGCAAATACAGACTCTTGGGGTGTTTAGACTACAGCCTGTCTGCCTTTTTCAAAGTTGGGTTGAATGAAAAAACAATTTGCAGGGAGTTCAGGATTATTGCAAGCATGCCAGAGAGTCCTAGCAGCACAGTGAGATGTTTAACCTGTGAAGACAGCTCATTTCCAGGTAAAGGTCTCAGCTATGCTCCAAGGGTTTAAAGGCAATAAGGAAGTATAGCTTGAGTAGTGTGGTAGCAAGGAGTTGGCTCTGCCACAACAGCTAGCCCTTGTCCCTGCTTCCCCCCCATCTTATATACTGATACCAAATCCCCTTGGCCAATGGGTCCCACTGCAATGTCCTGCCTTTTTCTTGGACAGCTTCATCCTTGAAGATGTGGTGCAGAAGGGCACAGCCAGTAGGAAACAGCCCAAGTTTTACCGTGCACTGTGTCACCATCAGGTATTTGCTTTGTTCCTCTGCCCTGAGCATTTAACAGCAGAAAGAGGTTTTGCATCCAGGTTCCCTAGTTCAGGAGTCTTGAGTTTATTGACTAGGAGTTGTGTAAGGGGCATAGAGAACCAGTGGAGAGCATGCAGGTTCTCTGTATTGGTAGCTAGGTAGACTAGTTCTCTTGCCCTCCACTGGACAAGCAGGTTGTCTCAGCCACAGAGGCTTCCAAAACAAGTCAGACTTTGAGGAGGGGAGATCCAAGGGTAGGATTTTAAGGGACATGAAGTTGGGAAGATGGATTGCAGCACAAGTCCTCTCACTGTGCACACAGTGATGGTGGTGAGCAGAGACTCAGGAGAATGGCTGAAGTTCTCCTTTCTCTAAGGAGAGCCCAGCACTTTGATTCAATGTAGTTGGGCCATTGCAGGCCACAATGGGAGCCCACAGCCACACACACCCTCAGCACAAAAAGGGCTGCAGTCATAGGGATACAGTATTTTATCTGGATGAGATGTGTGCATTAGGAGTGCTATCCACTTGGCTGTATGCAAATAAGACACAGCCCTCAGGCTCCAGGGGAATTGCCACTGTGGGTTACCAGCTGAGGCAAACTCATTTTGCCTGTGAGAGGCAACATGCTGCTTAAAGACTACATGAACCAAAAGGAAGAAACAGCAGGGCCTGAAACAGTGGTGCAGAGATGTCCGTTACCTGCTTCAAATTGCTGAGTAATTCTGAGCATGGCCATCATCAGCTCTCAACAGACCTTCTTTGCAGAGAAGTAAACTAGACTTTAATGTCCTGCTCTTCCCTTCAGTCTAGGATATCTTCCAGACCCACCCATTGTCTCCATGCACAGTCAACAACCATAGCATAGTAGCGGGGCTAGGCAGGGGCAGCACCGTGTGGGAGATATACAGAGGTGGTCTACACCAGTGATCCACACCTGCTGTAACAGTGGCCAAGACTCTCAGCACCTTCTGCCTTTACTTTTCTTCCCCTTTGTCTGCACAGATTACAAGATCTCTAGGGCACAGCTTATCTTTCACAAGATAAGCTTGTGCAGACAGCACTGCAACGCTTGTACCATGGGTCCAGACATCAGTCAGCACAGCAATAAGAGGAGACTTTCCCTTGCAGTAGTTGCTCCTAATTTATCCCAGCAATAGATCACACTGGGACATGTCCCCAGTATATTTGCCAAGCTTATTAAATCAAACACAATGAAGCTCCACAAGGCAGGTACCCCCATCTTCCCAGCTTTTGGATGGCTCTACCTCACCAGCTCCTGAAGGTCCCAACCCACAGGTTAAAAGGCAGGAGGGAAGCAAACAGCATTTGCTTTGTGTAATGTGAAAGGCTGAGAAAATTTGAAAGACAAATTATTCAAAATAAAAAGTGGGGCAAAAAGATTAGAAAACTACTGTGCCATGACTATTAATGAAACGATAGAAAGTATCAATCACTCCCCAGCCTCTGAAGCTTGCTGCGAGAGAAGAATTAGGAGATTTTATGTTCCAAGTACCAGGAAACCGCAGGGCCCTGGTGCCTAGTTCTCAAAAGAACACTGTTTGAATCACAGGGAGGAAAGCAGAGCACTGCAAAGAGAGCCAAAGGCAGGATTTAAAAATAGCAACCTTCAGCTCTGTTTCTTTTTTTCTTCTTTTTAAGTGCCTGGATATTGGATCATGTCAGACGGTGAATGAAGACAGCMGACTAGCCCCTGTCGAGGGGAGAAGTCTTGCTGAATATAGTACTGCTGAAGAGGTCGGGGGGCTGTGGGATGTTCACTTTGTGCTCCAGGTCAGTCCCATCCAAGCAATTGGTCACTCCTGATCCCACTGTTCTCACAGCTCAAGAGCAGCGCGCTTGGGGAACGGGAAGTAGGCAGCTCAGCTGGCCATGTCCATGCATGCAGGAGCCAGCACAAATGAGCAAAGCTAAGGGCTGAAGGGGTGACTAAGCCTTGACTGTCCCTTCTCTTCTTGACATATACAGAGCCAATTGCACATAATATTAAGGATACTTCAGAAATGCTGTGCAAGGAATGAGATTCGCTAACATGTTTGTGTTAAAGCTCCCTGTTAGTGCAGGGAAAAGTTATCTGTTTGGCTGCTGTACACTGGCAAATCTCCTAAACCAAGAGAAAGTACATCTGAGTTCTGATGTTCCTCAAATTTCTCCAAGACAACTCTGCACCTTTTGAAAGGCCAACAGGCAGGATTCACCGCACTTATCAAAGCAACCTAAGGTACAAGTCAGATGTTGGCACCTGAAGTAGGTGTGAATAAAGCTGTCTGCATCAGACTCCCCAGGGAAATCTCATGTGTTATGATTCTTTGCCCAGAGGATGTTCTCAAACCCAGAGAGGAATGATCCATGTAATAAGGGCAGCAAGTGCAGGGAGACACATAAAACCCTGTTCCCCAATTTGCAAGCATACACACAAACCCTTTCTCCCAGCCAGCTCAGCGATAGAAGAGTCAAGCTTTTCATTACTGTAAGCTATGATTCAAACTGAGGGCAGAGGGAAGGGAAGTACTGGCTCTGCCCTTTGGTTAACGGAGTATTAAACGAATCACTTAAATTGCTACCAGTGTATTATGAGATTAGCTTGTTGCAAATTCTGTTCGTCTCCTGTCAATGGCAATTATTTTCTTGGGGCTGCAGGGGGGTAAGGACTTGTGTCCTGCCCAGTCTAGTTCTGTTTTTGTTCCTACCTATCTTACGCAGTCAGAGACCACCATGGGCAAAGTATAAACCAGAGCACTGGGCCAGCCCCTTGCAACTGCTGACTTGACCCTTGAACATCTGGCCATGCATCCATCCCTGCAACCTCACAGGCACCATGAGTAGCTGGACACATGGTTTCTTACCCCTCATGTGTATCTGGGCAGTCCTCAGGCACCCAGTCAGAGCTACATTGGACAGGCTGGGAGCTGGACACCCTAGCTCCAAAGAGCTTACCACCCACCTATCCTGGGCTCTGCTGGAGGGTCCTGCTCCATATCACAGAGAATGACTAACTAGTGCTAAAGCCACATGGCATTCACAGAACTTCAGATGCAGTTTAAAAACAAAAACCTAGCACTGATAACTATGCTGACCAAGTCCTAAAGGTACATTTTATTTTTTAAAAATAAGCAGAAAAATCCCAAACATCTGGAATCTGAAGTAATTCCTTGTACAGAGATTTCCACTGGAATGTATTTGGTTCTTGTTGTTACCCGAGAGAGGTAGTGACACRACCAAACAAACTCCAGGGACCTGTGTGGCAGTCTTTTCCTTCCTGTGGCTTATGAGGTGGCCTAGGAACCCTCTACTACCCCAAGGCCAATGTAGTCAACTGGTCACACACACAGACCGTTAACACAGGAAGTTTTAACAAGGCTGCTTGCATAGGGTTAATTTAAAGAGCCTTATATTTCATAGAGATGCTTTCTGAGAGACCCAGAATGTCGTCTTCTTGTTTTCATTCAGAAGGACCAAGATAGAATATGCTAGGATCAAATCTACAGGTATACTGTCCTGCCCTGCCAAGCAGGCTTGAAAGCTTTTAGAGGGTGAGAAAGTCTTTAAAGCACAACCTTAGTTCCAGTTCATCCACTGCTCCCTCCCTCTACTTTAGAGTTACAAGTGCAAAATGCTCCTTCAGCCCAGCTGGCTTGGGATTTTCCCTAACTGAGCTTTCAGCAGAGATTACTACAGCTGCTGACAAAACCAGCATCCAAATGCCTTATAACGTAACTCTAATGGTAGAAGAACTCTCATCATATTGCCAACAGTGAAATTTTTCATTAATGTTTTGCACTTTTCATAAGTTTCTGCACTTASGAAAGACATGGGCTAGTTGGGACATGGCAGAACTGGCATCCCAGTACAGGGAGGCAATTCAGAACAGGAGCAGGACTTCATACAATGATCCCCTTCTTAAATATAGGCCTAGCAGCAGAGTGTAAAAATAAGTGGCTTTTCCTCCGAGAGGAATATATACTAGGGACCATTAAAAAAAAAAGTCATGATCAAGATGAATTAACCTGATCAAGTACAGTAAAGCTACTATAATGCACAGGCAAAATGAAGCAATGTATTCTCTCATTCATGGCTGGGAAGAGAAATTTGACATTAAGCTTCTTTGGAGAACAGTAGGGGAGGGCTTCTTCCCTCAAAGCAACATGCTGTTGCATGTTCATCTCCTATAGCACCCTCCCAGCACAGATCCGAGGATTTTTCAAGTATTATTATTATTATTATTTTTTTAAAGCCATCAGCAGTTGGGAAGTATCTACAAATATTCATATTCAAGCTTGGGAGCCTTCTGCTTTTCAGCTGGAAGACTTCTGAAAGATTTTTTAAAAGGGCAAAATGAAAAAGCATGTGGATGCTTCCTAGACAAAACCTTGTTGTTTCCATTCTGTAGGAAGTGCTGACATTTTTAAAATAAACAACCAGCCACGCTCATTGAGAAATGGCACAAAACATCCTGGAATTTGTCACAGACAACATTTTGACCTCACCACAGCAACCAGCCAGAACCGGCTGGAAAGCTCTCARGACTTAGGAAAAATGTGGCACCATTCTACCCTCTCCCATCCAAAGCTATACATGAACACACTGCACTTCTGGAACAATTCTGGCCCTGGCTGCATTTTGGGGCTGTAAATGTAGGCAGCAGCAGAGAGGGGGACATGAGAAGAGGCACTGTAGTGAAAAGTTGGCAGTGATGATGAATGTTATTTTTCCCAAAGACCAATCTAGTTGCTACAAGGGACAAGCATACACAACGAACACTGCATCATGCTCACGCTTCCCAGGTACAGTCTGGATTGAAATCCTGACTGATGAGAGGTACTCCGTACCCCCTGGTGCTGCTACAGAGTGGGCTTTCCTTGAGTTTGAGGCACCTGTAGTACATTGCTACTTCTGAGAGAATTATACTGTTAAGGCATATGGTGATACAGCAGCAGAAAACACAATTTCTGGTGCAACTAGAAATCTAACCATTCTCCAGGAATGATTTCACTTTATGCAAAGTATGTTGTTGCCGTAAACATGCAGTTATAATAGTGAAAAAAAAAAAATCCAACACCATCTCCCAGTGTAGCCAGTATGTTCATTTGTGTAACCCAACAGTTTGCAAGTCCAGGGTAAGATGTTGCATGTTTAGAAATCCTGAGGCAGAAAGGAAAAATGCCTTTCCAGGAAGAGGTAGGTACTTAAGTTTTCCTTTCAACTTTTCTACATCTGAATTACAATCAAGGGCTAGACTGAAACAGCCTTATGTATTCTGATTAGGACTTCCACCATAGACAATTCTACTGAAGCTACAGGGATTTCAGAACTGATCCGACTCCTGCTACCAAACTGCCAGCTTTCCAATATCATCTGTGGCAAAAATAAGGACCTAAGGAAGAACTACACATTTCAGATTTCCTTTCTCCACATGAAGAACCTTATCCAGGATGTTTAAAATGCATTTGAAAAGAAGAATGCTCCAGTGGGACCATATTAGGAACAAATATGGATCGAGAGAAAAAACATGGCAATTCAGTCGAAGTTTGATTTGCTTCAAAGGCTGAAGCCTGGTCCCAGGATAACCAATGGCAAAACTCTTTTCTGCAGTACGCCCAGTGGTTTCAACCACACTAACTCCAGCCAACACTGGACCTTGCTCTCTTGCCAGTTCCTAGTTTCATGTTTTCCTTCCTCCTTCATCAAATATTTGAGGCAACAGTATCTCATTCTTCTCCTGTCYTCAAGAAAAAGATTCTCTTGAGAAGCCTTCAGATGCTGTTCTCTTCCCACTTGTACCTCCAGCCATTTTCACTAGTTTACTAGTTCTGTGCAAATCCAGGCCAACTCTGGAAATAAYTTCCTGGCATTTTAGAAGAAACTTTTATCCCACAGTTTTAGACTGAATTTTGAACCATTCTGACAAAACTCTTCATTGTGATTGGCCAGGGAGATCACAGAAATCATGCTATTTCTGTCTCTGGATTGGATGAGAAGTTCCAGCACAAGTATGCCAGGGGATGTCAACTCTGTTTTCCACATATACTTGTATTCAGATTAGCTCTCTGCTAATAGTAACACCAGCAGTAAAATTGGCTATAAAACTCAATCATCAGGTGCTTTGTGAAACAAATCTCTCAAACCTTATAAAAGATGACCTCCTATTGCCCAGACTTACAGAACAAGATGAAACTACTGCCAAGACTTTTTTTGTTTGTTTTTTAAAAAATTTATTGCTGCACTGAATGGACTGGATCAACATTAACACCCCAGTGTCAGGCACTTCAAGGCAGCCCCTGTTCTCAGGAGCTTACAATCTAGACCAGACAAAGCAGAGAATAATCCTGGATTGCCTTTTCCTAGCCTGGAATGTTTCACATGAGTAAAGCTGCAGATTCTGGCACACAATAGCAGCTCCAAACAATTTTCTTTGTATTCAGACTGCTTAAAAGATACCAGGGTGAATTCATCCCATTGATTTTCATTTGGGCAGAATCCCAGGTCTCCAATTTAACTCTACTTTTCGATAGCACACTGTACTTATGACAGACAAATATCCATCCAGAGCAACTGCATTACCTCCAGCAGATCCTCCGGGAGTTTACACTAGTGTCAATGGAGTTCCAGCACCTTCTGTCCTTGCTCCTCTTGCCCAGGACCACTTGGGCAGCGTAAGCTGAATTGGCAACAAAACTTTATATAAGCTCAGGATCAACCCTGCGTTACCACAGTTATGACATGACATCAACACACACACACACACACCTGTGCTCCTGACATGGTTTGGAGCCTGGTGAGCCTCCCTTGAGAGCCCAAAACAGTTGTTCATGTCTAATCTCTGCCTCAGTCTTAGTGGGGAATTTCCTCCCTGCACTTCAGGTGGAACAGTATTTTAAGCAGTCATTGCAGCCTGATGACTGAAGAGGCAATTTAAGGGAAGGCATTCAGTAGCTGGAAATAAAGCTCCATTACATTATACTAAATATTAAGCTCCCTGTAGCAAGCCAGACAATTGCATACTAAATTAATAATGTTATTTATTCCATTTAGTATGGATGACACTTAATCGTCACAGCATTTTAAAATCAGAGCTGGCATCAACAGCTCAGCTCTGAATGTATTTTACGGAAAACATAGAGGTGGACTGAGTAGTTGGAAGTGAAAAGAGTGTGAATGTGTGAAATACAGCATATTTGGTTAACAATAAAGTTATATGTTCTTGATTGTTCATTTGGATACTAATGCTCCAGCAACACTGTCTTAGGAAAGTATAAGCAAGCCCCCAAAGATCAGCTTGGGTTGGAACTTGTGTAGGATCTGGAGGCACTTAACTTTTCTTTTTGTCGAAACATTTATTATTTTTAGAGCAAAAACGTATCTGCTCAACCAAAACAACAAAATATCCCGGAGAAATCTCAAGTTTCCTTTTTTGGCAAAAAAAGTAAAGAAAATARAAGGCTCTGAAGATGAAAAATGTGCCGATACAATTCTCTGAAGGTAAGATTTTCTTTTTTTAAACCTACAATAGTCAATTATTTTTCCATACTGAAAATTAAAGAATTTTTTTTACAAGAAATTTTAGCAGTAGGAACTCTACCTTCTGAAACAGAGATATTAAAGTATTACAGATCTCGAGTAGGACATCCAAGCTATCTTCCCTCCCATTATTTCATTTTTCTACTTTCTAATTTTGGGATCCATTATTGCCATCTTTTACAGCCATGAAGAAATGGCTCCCCAGGCAATATGCAAGAATCAGCATTTTCCCCCATCACTCAGCAGAAACAGCCCATCACTACTTAGGCACATTTCCTCAACCCTAATCACCTCCAATTGATGCGTGTTCTAAAATTCAGTCTACTGGAGAAAGAAATAACTGATCTGCCATTTCCTTTAAGTCCGATTTCCGTGACTTCCATGGAATAATTTCATTGACTTCACAGAAGCCTATCTGGCTTTACACCTGTGTAAAAATGCAGCAAAAAAACCTGACCCTTGGTGAGGAAAATCAAGTTCATAAATGTGTTTTGTATCTCTGTGAATTTCCCCCATCTACAAAGGTGAACAGCTGTTGCCATAAATCAGACAGTCTGAACTGGCCATAAGAACTTCATCCAGATGATCTGTTTAAAATATGCAAAGGCAACATTTTGGAAATAAAATCTACCCTGATATCCTCAGGGACACCTTCTGTTGGAGAAAGTCTCATAACTCAAAGCTAAAATTAGTTCACAGAAATGCTCTTTCAGGAGCGTCATGATACTCAGGAGTAACATCGCCTTGAAAAGGGCTGTTAGATGACTTAAGGGATTCTAAACATCTGGCAGTTTGGTACATACTGCATTGGAGACATCTAGCGTCTTTTTCAACTTCTCTGTGGGTGTAACTGTGCTATTAGCTAGAATGGCTGTCTCTGGTCCAGTTCCCATCAGCCATTCTCTCTATTTGAGTAGGAAACACTTGCTAAAGTGTGGAAACAGCTGGCAGAGTTGGCTGTAGCTCGTATTAACAAAACACGCTCTTGTTTCTGACCACAGACTGGTCTTTAAGTTCCGACTGCAATTGCCAAGGGCTCTTCATGGCTTTTAGGATGAGACCACGTCACCCAAGATGTACAAGCTGGCTGTGTTAGGAGTTGGCTCCTGGAGCATAATGGTTTCCGTCAGGAGGAATAGAGTGTTACGTAAGCAGAGGAGAGCAGGATGAGCAGTCCTATTTTACCAAAGAGAAAGTGAGACACAGGGAGGTTAGATTATTTGCCTCAGGTGATTGTGCAGCCAGGGAAAGGTCAGAAGGAGAATCATATCTTCCTTGCCCAGGGTAATGCTCTAATTCAGGCAGGCCAACATGCAGCTCTTCAGCTACGCACCACTCACCAGCAGTTTAAGTCCAACAAGGACAGGGCTTGATCCTCCTGCTGTTGAGGATGGTGATTGCGTGACCTGTGCTCCAGGGTCACTTTGGCACCCAGCTGTCCTTGGACACTAGGAAGCCCACATCTCTTCCCCATGAATAACTCCCAGCTCCTTGAGTACTTAGCACATGTCTTCTGCTGTCATTCACATGACGAGGACAAAATGCTCCTGGGGCTCAAAGGGGCAAGACAGTCGGCCCTGCACTGACTAGTGCGTTCTCACATATCCCCAGCGCGGCACTCTTCACTGCCTTCAGCAAAACACTGCTTAGTCCTGAAGGGCCAATAAAGCCAACTAAGGTGGCACCATAGTGTTAGGCTTTGTCTTTCATCTTTCTAAGGGTACTGGAGCATAACACGAACATGGAAAAACCAGCGAAACACAGAGAGAGCTCTACCGTGAACTTCCAGACAGCCACAGAGAGTAACAAGCTCAGCTCCTTTCACTCAATTCCATATGTTCTTTTGAGACCGTGAAAAGAAACTTTATGATATGCTGGAAAGGATGAAGTATTAACTATCAAAAACTAGACTGAAGTAACCAAGAGTCTGGATTATTTTCTCTTTGATGTATGCTTATGTAAATTCAAATAAATAAGTTTAAATACAAGCTTTCTTCAATTCTAGCAGAGCTTATTAAATCTATTTAAGTGAGACAAGCTAGGCTCCGTGTAACACCAGGAACTCCCCAGACAGTTTGCCTTCCTACTTAATATGATACTCTATGATTACACATACCAGAGCCTTTCATTTAAGGACTTTAATTTACAAATACTTTTTACATTTTTCAACACCCCTGTGGGTAGGAAGCCATTAAAAGTCCACTTTATTCAACAGTAATCAATCGAAGTGTGGAGAGGCAACCTGCTTTGCTCCAGGTCACGCACTGAAACACTGGCACAGTTTGGAAACCTCCTTCCTTGTCCCTTCTTGGGAGTCACTCAGAAGCACATTTTCCATTAACAGCAGATTCTGTTAAATGCTGGGCCAAAAGCTCTGAACACAGATACACAGAACAAGCTCAGTAGCAAATAGGCTGTAGAAAGCAGCGACTAACCTCCCCCAGAACAAGCCACAACAAGGTCAGCACCCCTCACTCTTTTGTAATTTCCCTTACCGAACATCCACTGCTCTCTGCCATGCAACTCTGCCAGACATTCATTGTGTCACTTACCAGAGCCAAGTGTTTTCTAGGAGAGAAAGAGCTCCTACTAAAATACCTTAAGTCAGTCACACGTTTTCTCAGACATCATAAAGCAAATTGTATGCTTGCATACCATTCTGACTCTTTCAGGAGGAAATAACATCCCTTTCAGAAGGAATGACAACCCATTACTCATACTGATATTTTCTTAACTGATCAAGTCAATTATTTGTTCAGTTTTCAATGCATTTTAAGAATGCAACTTTCCCCTCTCAAAGGCCCAGAGATGGAGCCTGATTAAGTCCAGTCCTTAGGACTGGCAAGACTGAGAGAAAATAGCCCAGTCTGACCAGTGCCAWGAACTACAAGTTCCAGTGAGACTCACCAGAGGCAGCTGCAGGGCACCAACTCCTCATTTGGACACTAGCTATCCTCATCTAAGCACTAAGAAGCATTTCAGCTTTTAAATCAGGGCTTAAAAGCAAGGACCTAAAAAGAAAGTCCCCTTCAAATCCCAGGTTTTAAAGAACGCACAGCCAAGTATCTCCCACRCAGGAACCCAGCTCCCCCATGACACCTTAGCTTCACACCTGAAGGATACGAGCCTGTTGTTCTTGGGGTGGAGCACAGCAGCCTCCAGTAGGCAGTAACGCTTTCTTTGCTGGGCTGCAGCCAGGAGCTTCAAGTGAGACAGACTTTAAATGAAGGACAGGCTGAAGGCCCTCTGCTGCAAAAGTTGGAGACATCACTGCACATCCAAACCAAGTTGTGTCTCTATTTCTCTATACGCTCTTTGTATATGGAATGTAATTATATACACAAGGAAGCCCCCTCCTTCCCTGGGAGTGGAGAACACCTACAACTTTGCCCTAGAACTACCCATGCTTTCACCATGAGAGATGGTCCATCTCTGTAGAGGCCACAGTTAAGTAAAATGGGCCCAGCTGTGCTCATTCAGGGTCACAGAAGGTCAACAGTGCCTATGTATCATGAAAGAAACATCTACCTTGTCTCTGCTTCGGTTTTACAGTGAGACTGTCCTAGTCCTAGCTGCAGCAAGGACAGAATACAAAACCCAAGGTGCAAAAGGCAGATTACACCTGTAGGAAAGGATCCACACTGCAGCAGTGAGAAGTGGGAGATGAACTGCCCTTGGGATCGCTCAGAGCAAACCTTGCCCCAGCATTTATGTTTGCAGGCTCGTTCCTGAAACACTCTGCTCACAATGTTTTAGTGGGATAAACTGAAACCCAGCATCCCTCCATGTAAATAAAGGGATTTGTCATAAAGCTAACAGATCCTGCTTTTAAGCAGTTCCCAAGAATATTAAGTGACAATGAGGTGCCTAAGAAAAAAACTTTCCCACTGCCTGGGAAAAACCATTCCTAGGACAATGATTTCACAGCTGTGATCAATACAGGCATTGAAAGAAAACAGGGGCCTGAAAGATTCTGTGTATGGTCTGAACAAGGAGAACAAAGACAACAAAATACAACTACGGTATTTTTTTAGAGATTTGTGTCCTACCTTCAAAGATAACATACTGGAATGGTTATGGACAAGCAGGTCCTCTGTGGGAATCTTGGACGCACCTGGCAAACACAGGGAGCAGCAAATCGGTGCTTTTAGCCACTTCCCTGCCCGGGACATCATTCGGACAGGCTGGTTCATCCTGTGTTCCCACAAATCATTCAGGTGTCACTCTCTGGCTGTCCCATCACTGTAAAAGGTGATTTGGACTTTTTTTCAAACACCCCCACAGAGATTTTTTATAGTCACATTGTGCCCAAAAGGCTGGAGCAGAGAAATGGGAGCCTGCGACCKTCGCACTGAAGCCCTGGGTGTCAGCGGGAGTTTTGCTGAAGCAGGATTTGCTGCCAGGTTTGAACCCCCAGCACCTCTCACTGCTACACCCTGACACTCTCCTTCTGGGACACGCTGCCTTTTCCTACCATTTCCACTCTCCCTTGCCATGGGCTCATGAGAACAAAGAGGCTCAGGTTTGACAATTGCTCCAACCAGGGTAATAAGGTGTGATTGTGGAGTCCAATAATGGAAACGATTTACTTAATGGATTGGCCCCACTTTTCCACAGAGAGTCCAGCCGGGGGCTTTCTCTATTACTGACTGCAGTGAGTCAGGTAGCAAAATGGTTGCTGCTTTTTAAGAGCAACATTCTCAAAAAAAACAAAGTTGTGATGGACAGAGAGCGAGAGAGCTCAATTCATGAAGAAGTACAATGACCACTCTCCCATCTTGTTCACTCCACCGGCACCAAGGCAACGGCAGCAGGACTGAAGGTGGACTCCTCCATCTGGGGGAAAACAAGGCTTCCTTCAAGTCCTATTTACTCCAGTCAGCTGTGTTGAGTGTATCGATTCAATCAGCTATTTCCTTAACCATAAAACCAGATGTGCACCGTCACGGCCCATCTACAGGGACTGAATCAATGCCATTTAGAAAATGCAGAATAAAAATAAAAAATCCCAGGAAAGCTGAGACATGCTGATGCTTGGAGCTCTCAGAGTTTCCTAGGTAAACTGCTTTTCTTTTGAGTCCCATTTATTTTTGTTACCTGCAAAGAAATGCTGTTTTAGCCACATTTCTTGGAAACAGTGTTGAGATCTAATGGGTTGTTACTGATGTGAATTCTCAGAGGACAGGCTGGAGAGTAGAGGAAAGGTAGTATTATCTTTGCTTCTGGGCATCAGCAACTTCTGCAAGCAATGTGGTGCAGCACATGTCATTCTTTGCTGAGGCAATTAATTACATCGGTCCCTAAAGGGAAGAAGTATTTGGCTAAAAAAACACTGCAACCCCTTGGACTTGGGTCAGCTTCTGGGCATCTGGGTAAGTGAATTAGGGAGGATGCAGTGCTTAGTCTTCCTCYGCATTTTTCTTCTCAGACCATGCTCTGTCGTCTCCCCCTGTACTTCCTATGGACACTGCCACCTGAGGCAGTTCAGTGCAGTTTCTCTCTGTAAAGAGGCAGCTCAGAAATGTGATCTAGCTTATTCTCAGCTTTGAGAGGTGGCCACTGGGTCTCCAGCTCACCTGCTCCACAAAGGAGCCTAGGGAGAGAGAAAGTGAAGGATCCCTGCCATAGGACTGTGATGAATTCTCCATCTGTTGGGGCTTTCTTCCACCGCAAAGGATGTTGCAGCTGATGCAAGTGGCGTCATCACAGCTACTATCTAACAACTAGCAGAGCCTGCCCACATCCTGATGTTGCTGTGATGGAGAAGCAGGGTGAGTGAACACCAGCACTTGGGGACACCAGGGCCACTACATCTGAACACGCAACTACACCAAGAAAGAGAGGACTTTGTAAGGGAATGGGGTGGGTTTTGCTGGCTGAAGGATTCTTTAAGTAATGTGGCTGCAACATGCTGCGTGCCAGATTGTAGACATTCCTGGGGCAGCTTTCCAGAACGTAAATAAACTTGGGACATATGTACAGGACACCATACAACCCGGGTCCTGAGAGGCCTGCAGACAGTGCATGGCATTGCCTTTGTGCACATATAGCCTGAAGGGATTTCTCCAAGCCCAGATGTTCCCTTCAACTCCAGTATCCACATGTGCTGATCAATTCTTGCACAGTTGTGTTGTCTCTTGATTGACATCACAAGATGAAGTAGCTAGGAAACACCTCAAATATCATAAGTAGGGAGGAAATAAGAGTGGGAGACTGAGTTGTGTTACTTAGGAAGGCCAGAGTGGGCTGCTGAGTCTCTGAGGTGGTCCATCCTGAGATCACAAGGGCAAAGTGACAAGTGAGTCACTGCATAGCGAAGCATTAGTTTAGAAAATAGATGATTCAAAATCAGGAACTGCTGAATAGCACTCGGGCAAGCCATATCCCAATGCCTACCTAAATAATATCTGTCCAATGTATATATCAGCTTTATGTCCAGTCCTGGCACATTTTAATATTGTTTGAGAGAAAAGAAAAAAAAATAGAGGGGAAACATGGCATTGCATGCAGCAAACACTCAAGAAAGACACACTGTAAACACATCTCTAACAGCTGAGCACTTTCAGTCCCTGGGGAAAGACTGCTGCCATATAGATGTGAAATGGTTTCCTCTGGTGTGAGGTGATACTCCAGACCCCACAAGAGTCAGTGGGGGTCTTTCTATTGATACAGTGATAATGCCTTCATGTAACTGAGCACTCTAATTACAACCAAAAGCCAGAGAACATTTTCCAAAGCAGACTTGGTATTTTCTCCCCCTTAAAAGAGAGTCTTCTGACATCTAAAGAGTGGAGCTCTGTGTGGATGTGGTCACACACATAAATTAGTCCAGAGGCAGCTTGTGCCCCTGTCATAGCTGTCATAGTTTCAGAAAGAAATAAGTTGACAGGAACAACAAACTCTAGAAACACATACAGCTGAATGTTGGATTTAAAAGCAGAAAAATGTCATATGTACTGCTCTACTCCTGACCTGTATTTTACACTGTACTATTTTGCGTGTTGTTCTTTCTCTTCCCCAGAGCAGACAGAAACCAGATCTTAAAACATTCACAATGAATTTTCAAATCAATAACATGTGAGACTGTCTAAAAGGTAAAGTTTTAAAAATCAATGTCATAGAGAATGCTTTGCCAACTCAATTACACGTTTCTCTCAAACTAGAAAAAAAAAGGAGAAAAGAAAGAAAAAAAGATGTGGGCTTATTTCAAGCCCAATAACTGTTCCTTGGACTAACATCCCAATTTTGTGAAAATTCTCAGGGCTTCTTATGCCAGCTCCCCTCAAGGGGTCATAATTAACTCTAAATAGGGTTACCTTGTTTCAGAATCAGCCTAATTTCAAACAGTGTTTCTGCCTATGATCACAATTTTTAAATAATGCATCCATTAGATAGCATGATGGCTTCCCAGAAATGGGAACCATACATCAAAACTTAAACAAAAATAAGTGTGATTAGACATGGCAGCTGTCTAGAAAATATTCAGCAATTTCACTGAGTTTTGGGCAAGATATGAATGATTGTACCTATTCCAGTAAGTGCAGAACCAGAAAGGCTCCCATATTACCCTCTGCTTCTCAAGGTAAGTTTCAATTTGAAGCTTGACTCTGAAGGAAAAGAAAACAGCAGATAAAAGTATAAACAGCTGTGCTCCTGCTGGCTTAGCTGGAGACTTCAAGGAGTTAGAGAATCACCCACTCAGAGAGACGTAGTATATATCACCCAGCCAAACTGCTGAATCCAGGCCACTGTGGGAAGGACCAAATGGCACAGCAAAATCCTCATATAGCTGTGGTATCACTATTCCTCGGTGGAAACAATCTCCCTCCCTCCCTCTCCCATACTACCTGTATCCACCAATGTCTCCCAAGCTGCAAGTGGAATAAAAGCATTTCTGGAGCAAGAATTATCTTTTTGATCTGCATTTGTACAGGATAGTCCTTAACTGTGATTCACATTCCTGATGTGTGCCACACGCAATTTCTTTCCAGACCCGCCCCCCTTCCAGAACCAAGGCATGGGAATTTCCTTGTGTCCAGGAATAATGCTGGCCATGTCCCAATCTCTGTCAATAGGTTGTGGTACAATGTTCCTATAGCCAAAAGAAAATGGCTAGGAAGTAAATACCAGCATCAGTGATTTAGGTGCAAAGCCAAACTCTGGATGACCCTGGCCTCTCTCATATGACAGAAATCTCTCATAAATATACAGCAAATACAAAATCAGTTACAGAAACACTCTGGAAATCTGTACTTGGTTATCTTGAAACTAAACCATGCCAGGAATCTGAGTAAGTTTTTGCTTATATACTATCATTATTGGCACTCGATCAGATACAGATAAGTTAGGTTTCAAGCTTGTAAAAGAGAATAATGCAAAAGGAATTGGAATAGATTAATTTCATATGTTGCATTTCAGGACAGGTAGTTTTTTGAAGCACTAAAACAACATTAATATAAATTAGTGTTAAAATGGCACTGTAATTTATAAGAAAAATTTTAAAGCTCCCAGTCCATGAGTTTTTGCCACATTTAGAAGCATATTTGTAATATTGTATCAAGTGAATAAGATTCAGAACTTGAGCAGGTATTTATTCCTGTTTCGACCATATATTTGATTATATTTCTTGGTTTGTACCTCAACAGGAGAAGAATGGAGTTCAAAGGTGTATTTTGTGACTTTTTAACAGTCACATTTCTTATTATGTTTCCAATAAGTGCTAGCGTAATACCAATCCCAAACACAACCAGGGCTTGTCTGTGCCCCTTCACAGAATACCTACTATCCCCACAGACAAAAGGGCTTAAGACAGAAACACTCCTTGCATTTCACAAGGGAAGAGAGACAGGGAGATTAAATGCTTTATCCAAGATGCTGTGGGTGCCTTTGGCAAGGGCCAAAGATCCCCTTGAATCTTGAACCACATCCTTAATCATGTCATCTATTGCGCAAGAATGATAAAGATGGGTCCCCTTGGAAGAGGAATGATGATTGTTTTCTGCAGATATCCCTGACAGGACAGCAGCTAGATTGTCTCTGTACAGTTTCATGGCTCTCTTGCAGTGACATATATGAAGTATAAAACCACTTGTTGTTTTCCTGCTGTGGAAGAGGACAGCAACTGCAAGCAAGAAGTGGAAATTGGGAAGTGGATAACTATACATCAAGGAACTAGATGATGAACAACAGCAGTTGAACACGGTGATTTCCAGAGGCGAGGATAAAGGGCACAGAAGCATCTTTTGAAGGGATGTGGCTATTTGGAGTAATTATAGTAGATTCTAAAGGAAAACCAGCTTCACTCTTTGGAATGGATGATAAAAACCATCTTAGGCAGTAATGCTTGTTACTGGAACAGCTAATCATGTAAGACAATGAACTTCTCCAGATCTTCAGCTCAGCTTAGACACCACGGAAAAAACATTAGGGCAAGGCAAGAGAATGAAACAACCTCCAAAGAATGGTCAGATCTGTAAAGCGAGGGGTTTGCCAAGATAAGACATCAGGGAGGGGGGAGCAGAGGTGTGGGACAGCTGTTGATGTTTCATGGGATGCATCCCAAATCACTTACCTTACAAGTGTATTATATAGGGGTTTGGGACAATCACTGCAAGTCTACTGCCTGGGGGAAATGATGGAGGATCCTAGAGAACAGAGCACACTGCAAAAGAAACTGCATCCAAGAGGCTAGGGAAAAAGCATTTGTGATTGCTTTTTCCTGGAGAAATCACTTCAGGGAAAACTGTGTTCA
This sequence comes from Apteryx rowi, assembly GCF_003343035.1. Classification (NCBI taxonomy): domain Eukaryota; kingdom Metazoa; phylum Chordata; class Aves; order Apterygiformes; family Apterygidae; genus Apteryx; species Apteryx rowi. The sequence continues at coordinate 1,691,844 of NW_020447752.1, forward strand.
TTACTGATGCCTTTCAGACTGTGGGTGAGTCAATCTCCCACCAGCATCTCATTTTTCCATGATGAAATTGCAGTGCAGTGCTAATACACTTCTCACTGGGATTTTGAAGACATAATTGATGCTGTCAAAGAACTTTGGAATATGCAGAATATGTCCAGGGAATGCGATTATATCACTGGGATTTATGATGAAAACCCCAGTAGGCAGAGCACGTTGCAGGACACAACCCTGAAAACACCCCCATCAAGCCTCCTTTTCTCCAAAGATCTCTGCTTAGACTGTAGAAGCAATAAAATACTTTAAACATACTGCATGGCACATAAATAAAGCTGACTGTCAAAGTACAGACCAACAGATCAGCTGGAAATACTCCAAAAAATATCAAAATCCTTTTAAGCTATTGCCTTTTCTTTTAAAAAGGTATCATATCTGGTTCTTTACCTGAAACCTTGCTAGACAAGAGGGAGGAGATATTAAAATCCTTGCAGACAATATAGTATTAGAACACAGTGGAGTTTTATTAGGGTAGAAGTGCACAATGGGGAGAGAATATCCTTACCGTATATTTTCACAGATTAACTGGCAGCCCTGAAAGCCATTTCCTTCCAAAAGCCTGGATTGGTGTTACATCTGATCTCATGAAAATAGCCATAAAGTCTGATTTACCAAGGTGACTCCACTGGCTTTAAGCCTCAGTGAATAACTTAGAGAACCCTAAAAACAGTGTTTGAGTCTATAAAATCAAGAAAAAGTTTGATGTAAATACTGTTTTGCAAGTTAAAATGAAAATATTGAGTTGTTCATTAGGAAAACAGATAATAGACCAGCTCAGAAAAATTTGCTTTGAAAACCATGAACTTTGTGGATTTCAGGATGAAAGGCAAACTTTCTTTTAATACCATCTCATTTTTACTGCATGTTGGAAAACTGAAAAGGTCTTTGCACAAGGCAATGGAGAAATCCTGTTGGGACCTGGCTGTGGATACTGGGATTTGGTTTGCCTTTCTTGCTTGTTTTAACGGAGCTGCTCCTGCATGGTGGTGATATTTCTGTCCTCAGACACCCCTGGGAGCCAGACTGTGCTGCCATTTCTGCTCTACAGATGGGGAGCAGAGGAAGACAGCAATAAAGGGCTAGATTTCCAGAGGCATTTGTTTATGGAAATTAAAGGATTTGCTGAAATGCATGTTCAAGCATGCCCAGACAGGGCTTGATTTCCTTCCAGGCCACTCCAGCAGAAGGCCCCCAAGTAGTATAAGATACAACACCTGAACATTATGATGAAAGGTCAGAACCATGTGTTGCAGAAGCGGCTGGCTGCTATGACCCTGACAACATTTCTCCACTCATCCTCACTGTGACTGTCTGGAGACATCAGCAAATTGCATGGAATGGCTGCAATTCACTCTGGCCTCTAGACTGTGAATGATGCAGCTTGTAAAAATGCAACAATAGGGAGGCTACTGGTATCTGTTCCAGTCTGTTCATACTTCAGCAACTGCGCTACGTGGGAAGGTGTCTTACATGACGACAAATGGTTTCCATATAGTTCTGGGGAGGAATTTGGTTTTTCAGGTTAGTCCCTGTGAATTTTAAAGACTTAGTAGATAAGGGAGTTTCTGCCAAAGGAGCTCTGCCTCTGCTCTGTATGAAGCTTGCTGAAACTTTTAGACATTGTCTTGATGATTTTCTGAACCGTCTCTTTATAAAAAACACTCCAAGACAAACCCAGTGTCACTCTCCTGATAGGTAATGATGCTCAGACCCCTTAAGAGAGACTGTCCAGAGGTGCGGTTTCTCAAGGCAAACCTGGACTATTTCTTAGTTGCATATTTCTCTTTTAGTTTATGTTTGAATACAGACTTGGGATAACTCCAAGAGCTCCTTTGACCACCCCATGCTACAGGCTTAGCCACAAACTGAAGGGAGGCAGAGCATCCACACACTGGTTGTATTCCTGTGTGGCAGACTCCTGAGCGAGACTGCAAGCTCCCAGCAGATGGGTGTTTGTAGCTGCACATTGTGCCAATGAAGTGAGCAGCCTTTAAAAATACAGGCTTTCAAATACGATTAAAACACCAGGTAGCCTTTAAGCCAGAAGAGAATAATCTCTCTGTCTCTGTGAAGTCCCTTCCCTTCCAGCGGCTGTGCTGGCTGTAACGGCCAAGCCAAAATGAAAGATGCTTTGCATAACTTTCAGTATTTACTCTCACAGGAAGCGCAGTATCCTGTCTGGCTGTTGGTATGCTCACCACCTGACTCTAGTGCGCTCCAAACAGCAAAAGTCTTTTTATCCGATTGGAATGTGCTGCACTTCAAATGCAGGGAATAAAATAAGCAAGAAGGGCTGTTTTATTAATTGGGAGGTGAATGTGCTATTTGCTTAAGGGTTAGTATTGAATTGGGCTCTTTCTGTCCTTCCTCTTCTTTCAGAGAGGCACACCATTGTGCCTCTGTGCCCTTAGTGACTAAAGCAGCAGGGGCTCTGAGAGCCCTTGTAATACCGTGGGTTCTCCATGCTACAGCCTTCAGTCATTTGTAAGGGTAGCTAATAACGAAAGGAGACAGGTCCAGATTGTCAAAGGGAGTTAAGGTCTGCCTGTAGGGTCTTTGCAGGTCTTGTAGTAGAAGAGCCCTGTTATGGCACAACAGCTGACTTCATCAGTGCTGGACTGCAGGAGCTTAACACACTGAGCCACATGCAAAAGGTGGCGAAGGTGCAAGCAGGACGGATTCTCTCACGGTGGCAGATGGTTTGTGGCAGCTCCCTTCATGTTGCATTAGCTGTTGGGACTGAGGCAATCGGGGGCAGAGATGTGGGGAGAATGACTGCCTGGACCTGGAAAGGGTCTCTTGCCCTCTCTGGGGCTGGCTGTGTGTCTGCATACACCTGTGTGAAGGAGGATGCATTTTAAAACAGCCCAAACAGCAATTTCCAGCCAATATCCAGAGAGCGTTGCGTAAGTTAATCGCTTGTGTCAACAGCATGGCACTAGTTTTCCTCATCTGATGCTCTGTAGGGCAACAGCTAGTTAGCATGTCTCCAGAAATGGCCCTTCCAACCAGCATTTCTGTGATTCTATGGTGTTACTTCATCAGTAACAAACACATTGGTTCCTTCACCTTTCTGTCTGGTACTGATGCAGTTGCTGGTATACAGTGCCCAGGACTGGGTCCAACATTCACAGAGTATGCTGATAAACTGGAAAAGGTTCAGACAAGAGCCATGAGAGGACCTAAAAGGCTACAAAACAGGTTTTAGGCAGAAGCCTCCAAGACTGCATCTTATTCTTGTTGTTATAGATTGATCTTGCATTCTGTTGAAGCAGCAATATGGGGAACAAAACTGACTGTAGGCTTTTATTCTGGCAGACAAGAGGTACAATGAAATCTGGTGGCTGGGGGTTGAAGTGAGAATTTAGAGTAGAAGTGAAGTTAAAATTTCGAACAACTGGAACAATTTACTAAGGTAGCAATCAACTTTTCACTACTGGCAACCTCTGAAGCCAGACTGGACTCCTTTCTCAAACACATATTCTGTTCAAAAGACATTGATCTGGAGTTCATTTTGATAACTACAGTCTGTGTTATATGGAAGACCAGAACTGATGACATCATGGATTCCCTCTTTATGCTTCTAGAAGATTAGGACTCTTCCTAGAAATCTGGGAAACCTCTCATTTCCCTTTTTGCAGACATTTCTGCTCAGATTTCAGACAACTTGTGTTCTGGTTGATTCTAAGGTCATTGACTTGAAAATACATGCTACTAGATCTGCTTAACTGACCTGAAACTTAAATCCCAATCTCTAGTAACATCCACCAAGGAGGTGACTCATTGCTGAACCCATCCATTTTTTTTTCCTCTAACTCAACTTGCATTTTTGGAGTTGAATAAACTTAGGGAAAGTTCACAGGGAACAAGTGATCTGTAATTTCATACAATACCTAGCTGTAAACCCTCTGTCTGTGTTGATTCAGAAACCAAGAAACCCCCAAGATACATTTCTTAGAAACCAATTAAACCCCACCTCCAAACAGCACACAAATCTATGATCTCAGGTTGCACATAACACAAAACCAACCCAGCATTTTTCTTCCTAATAAGCATAGCAATGTAAACACAACTACAGACATTGTCTTCTAATTAGGAGAACTTACTGTGGGATGTTTACAGACCCCTGTGGAAATGTAAGGATGTTTGGTTGCCTAGCAAATGAAGGAAATTGAAAGCCCTCTCAGCTAGGACATTTATAATTAGGTTGGCAGAGGTGAAAATAAAAGTTCTAGGAGCAAACACAGGGAACAATCCCACACTGACTGAAGAATGGCTGAGATAACGCTAAGGTGAAGTAGGTAGAGGCATGCCCTACCAACACTTTTTATTTGAATATTATCTTACCACAACTGTGTGTGTGTGAACAGCTGAATTCGGACTGCCTGTAGGAAGGACTCAGTGGGAACGCCCATATGTGGAAGCTGCTGTGTGGCCTGGTTGCCATGAGATGAGTTCTCCGTGTTTGACACTTGGCAAGGCCTGGGAGCTCCTCTTCTTCAGGGCAGAATATTGCTGGGCATACACTGCCTTTATGAAGACCAGAGTCCAGTCTGCTCCAGTGAGAGGCAGCAGCTCCTGTGTATGCAGAAAGTCAAGACACAGGCTCATTTGACACATGGAGGTGAGGCCAAAGAGGTCTGCACGTGGCATAGTATCTACAGAATGTGTTTCCTGATGGCTGTAGCAAAATGCATTGGTCAACTGGATTTACAGGGCTCCACTATTCATGTCTGTGGCCTGGGTCTCCGAGGGGAGAATCTTCTGGCGTCTCAGGCACAGCTCTGTTTGAGAACTAGTTCATATGAATCTCTCAACCCTGCCTTTGCTGCGAGCCATGGAAAGCAAGTTCCTACACTGCTGGCTTTTGTGTTTCAATAAGCAAAGGAATCCAAATGGACAGTTTAATTTTTACTGCCACTGGGGCTAGCTCCAAAGTATAAACCTTGTAGTTTTGATTTTGCTGGTACCACAAGGAAACTGTCCCCTTTCGTATATAGTTAGCAGTTCTACTTCCAAATTCTTACACCTTCATGCTGGTGTTGGCTTCATTCTTTTGGAAAGAGGAAATTACAAAACCCAGTGCAAAGAAGCAACACTTTTTCTTTGTGTTGAATGGTCAAACAAAAGTGGGAAAGGATATCATGCACATGTTTGTGAAAGGAACCATTTTTTCACTCATCATCCCCCATCATGGTATTGGTTACTACAGAACAGAAGCCATTTCTATTCCTAATATGACCCAGAGGGAGGTCAGACAAAACTATCCCCGGAGTACATCATCTTCGCGCAACATTCCTTCTCCCTGGAAAAGCAGGAGGAAACCTGCCTATGCAGCAAGAGTCAGTCATGTGGCACCACTGCAAAGTGCTGTGACAGCTTCATGAGGGGCTTGGTACAGGATTGGTGCTAGGATGTGGCAGGATTCAAGTGAGGACCTAGGCAACTCTCACGGCTGGAAAACTGGGAGATCACCAAGGCTGAACATTGAAAGGTGCTGACACTAAGACAAACAGTAGAGCTAAACATCGCTGCTCAGTGAAGCATTCCCTGCCCTACTAGTTTCCCCTTGCATGCTCCTACAGCTCAAGGGTTTCACCTCATAGTGCCTGGGTTTGGAAGGGGAGAGGGGCCTAAGGTTGCTGTGATTTAAATGTTGCTCTGATTTAAAGGAGCCCTTAGTGCCATGTTACATAGCTTAACCAGATATATGAATCCAGGACATAACTTGAAAAGAATTTGTTTTTAATCTGAAACCTTGAATTGCATTTGTGGGGAAAACAAATATTTTCAGGTGGTTTTTTTATGATGGGATAGTGGGAAGGTAGAAGAAATTAATTCCATGATCATCAGCCAATTCTGCTCTTGGCCAAATGATTTCTACATCAGGTAAATGGAGTTTGCAGTGCTTTTAATCCTTGTTTTGGAGATAATTCAGATCAGCAGTCTTAAGCCCATCTAAAGTTCATTTCCAGTGCAAATGCAGGGCTTTAAATAGTGAACTTTAACTCACTGATAATATCTTTTTTTTACCCCTCATGGACCCTCAGCAATAGTCCATGGCCCTCTGCAGTTCTACACAGTCTGTGATCCCTTCTTCACAAGGTCACAGCCACGGCTCAGATAACTGGCCATGACATGTCACTCGGCACCAGCTTTTCTGCGCAACTGAAAGTCTTGCCTGCCTTCATTTTAACACACAGGAATACAAGGAAGGGATGTTTGCAACAGCTCTAACCTGCAAAGATGGTTTCAAGCTGCATTTCACATATGATTTGGGATTTGGATGAAGTTTTGACAGAATTTCTCCATGAATTATGCAAGAAGCTGCTGGAATGCTGCAAGTACACAGAGGCACAAAGAGACTTGTTCAGGCAGCCCTCAGATGACACACTGCCATCTGACACACAAACCAAATCAAAGCCCACTGCAAAAGGTAGATAATCTTACCCTGGGGAGGGAAGGTGAGCAGCTGACCCCCAGTGCTATGGGTGCTGAGGTGTGGGGGGACAGCCAAGCTGGCTGTGACGAGGTGCTGCAATGCAGCACTAGATGGTGCTGTATTTTAGAAATAACGTTGCCTTGTGGGTCCCTTTAGGTTTGATAGGGGTTCAAGATATGGCAAACACATACAGATGCTCCTTGCAAGACATGTTGCTGCCATCTCCAAGAAAAGTAGGGATTTTCCTTGCTGTCCATTCTACAGCATGGGAGTTAATATGGAGTATTAACTTTGCAAGTGGTGAGTGGTCAGTTAAATTCTCCAAGTGCTGCTGTGCTGGTTTCGTTGGATAGGTCCTGGGAGCTTCAGGGCACCATGGAAAGAGGGTGGGGACCAATGCCATTCCCATGTCAACCCTTCTCTGACTTACCATCTTTCTCTTGATTTAGGCTGGTGTCAGTCTCCAAAAGTCCAGTAACAAAACTTCTCCCTTCATGGAAGCTCAGAGCTGGTGTTCAACTTTGCCAGCAAAGTTCTGGTCTGCGTAGGGACACTGTCACTCTGGGAAGGAGGGTGGCGTCAGGCATGCGGCTGGTGCCTGGAACATCTCCAGCAGTGCTGTCAGAGCAGTGATCTTGATTGGGTTGTCACACTGCTACAGGCTGCATGCTGTGAGGTGCTGGGTTCCCAAAATTCCCTGCTGGAAGCAACATCAGCTGTTGGAGTGAGGGTGTTCAGTGGCTCCAGGAAGATCATAGGCACTGAGTTAGAGGGAAGGCAGAAATCTTTTAAAATAATGGCCTGAAAAGTCACACGTGAAATGAGACAGGCTGCCTCCAGGATTTACTCCTACTGCTGTTTTCATCTGTGCTTGTGCTGAGTCCATTCAGTACATTTCTGAAGATGCTGGCAACAGATTCAAAGGTGGCCAATTTCCTTCACTGTCAGCCACTCCAGCAGGCATGGCAGGTGCTCAGCACTTGGCCAGATCCTGCCCTGGTTGCAATGGGCAAAGCCTGCTAGGAGCTCTCTCTGAGGGCTCAGAGACACCTGCTTGCTCCAGCTGGCCACTCAAGGAAGCAAACACTTTTCCCTTCTCACTCCAGTGTCGAAGCAACATTATACATTGCTTCAGTTCCAGGCGCAAGTGAATTTGGTTTCCTGGCCACAAATAGGGCAGTCCAAGCCAGAAAAGGGTAATTAATGTCAGAAAAGATCAGGGACGCAGAGCAGCGGAGCTCACTTGGCAGGAGCACAAAGGAGGGAAGGGGAGATGTCTTTTAGAGAGCCTGCAAGAGGCGAACCAGCCAAATGAGCTCTACAGCAGGCTGGGCTGTGTTGCTAACCTAGGAGCCAGTCTCTTCAAGAGCTCCCTCAACTTCCTCTACGGGGTATCAGCAGTCCAAAGACAGCTTGGAAGGTAAGGATGGGGGAAACATGTTCACCTCTTCCCACAGGGAGAGGGTGCAGACTGAAGGAATAGGATCTTCGAGAGGGAAAATATTAGCCCAACCCCATGCTCACTTGGAGCAAGAGAAGTGCCGAGGGCTGTGTAGGATGGAGGTTGGCATAACCAGTGTGTTTGCAGGGATGCTGAATAGCTGGGTGAGAACAGACCCATCTCCGATTAGGTGCTGAACAGCCTGTCCCATTGTAAAAGATGGCAAAGTTTAGCTTGGCAACAAAGATGGTTTCTGGCTGCGGGAGCCTTGGAGGGAAGTCAGGATGCAAGAAAGCACCGTTCCAATGGGCTAATGCACTCATGCTCAGGGAGTTGACTTTGCTGARAGTCAGTTCAGAAAGGTGTGCTGGTTAACTGGAGGTGGAAGGTTTGTGATCATACCTTCTTCATATTCTGCACAAATCCACCATTCTCCAGGGGTCTAAGAGGACAGGCTCTCCTACTTCAGGTAAATCCCAGCTATGGGATGTACTGTGCTCTAATCCCAAGGAGAGTTTGGTAGCTAAATGAAATGAAGCCAGTCCAGGATGTGTCTAGGAACCCTCCAAGATTCATCTTAGTGCTGTGCAAATCAGCACTCCATAACAGACGCCAGCGCCCTCAGCAAGACTTGCCTCCTCTTATCTCCAGGTCCCTATGGCACGTTTAATAGGACAAAGGATGCCAATCCCAAGGTCTATGTAGAAATTGGAGCAGGGCTAAGCAGAAAGAAGGAAGAGACTGCAGCAGACAGCAGGGCAGCAGAAGATCTCATGTCATACCTGAGGATGCTATTTTGAGGCTAGAGACAGACTGAAGGGAGTAGAGTTATTCAGCTCACTGTGGACAGGCACTGGAAGGGGCTGGCAGCTCTCCCTGACTGGAGTGAGTGGTGATGCAAACGGCCCAGGAAAAACAAAACACTTTTCCCTTTTTTAAGTAAGAGCAGCCAAACTGGGTCTCGCAACCTTGGCTCAGAGTCCATCCGCAAAGTATCTACCACAAACTGCTCCTACTGTCTTGAGTCATGTGGGCAGGAGGACAGTGTGGGTCAGTGCTTGTGGCAAAAAGACCAGATCCTTACATCCTTAAAACCTCTCTCTGTTCAGTTCACAATTGCTTCCGACAGGTAACAGGAATCAGAGCCCTGCAGATCTCCATCCCTGAAAGCCTACAGTTCTCTAGTCTTTGTCCCGCCCTCACTCATGTCAAACAGGTGGGTAAACTGAGGCACAGTGTCGTACAGTCTCTCACTCTCTTTATCCCAGGCTGGCACCATTCTGCCTAGTTCATCTTTCTCCTTAACTGCTGCTTAGCTCTCAGAAGTTTGTCAGCTCAAGTTTTGTCTCAGTTACTTCAGCTGTATCAGGCATAATACTTTTACATGGGATTCTCTGCATTTCAGCACATGTTCTCTCTAGACAAGGCCTGACTCTCTTCTATCTCTAATTATGATTAATTCTACAGCAATGAGAGCAAACCCATAGAAATTCTCAACAGAAAGTCTGTCATGGCAAGGCAGTAGGCACCTCTCCCACTGCAGATTATTGTAGGGAAAAACATTTGAGGTTGCTAGTGCAAGCTTCGATGTGGGAGGAAAAAAACCCTGAAACTAAACTGCAATAGCCCACAACTGTGAGAGAGACCGACTGAAGCTGGGACTGCCACATTGGCGTACTCAATACCTTGCTGCATTACTCCCCTAAAAAGTCAAGCTAACACAGCCCACTGGCTGTCTGCACGGAGACTTTTAGATCTCATAGCAGGAGGGCCTGATGGCCAGGGGATACTTTTAAGCAGAACAGAGAGGTAAAGATCCTGCTTTCAATTAATTGCATCACTAGGGAACCAGAGGGCAATTTGGATTAAACTATTAAGGCTCTTTCAATCAGTTCCCAGTGGAAGATCTGGCAGGAGCAGAAGAGCCAGGAAAGGTGAGAGAAACATGGGGAGGGATGTGAGGAGAGACTGCTACGCTTCTGCCCTGCAAAAAACACTGGTCCCACACTCACCTGGACCCTGCGTCTACCAGCACTGGGGATGCAGTGACTGGTGGGGAGTTGGGGTAGCTGACATGAAACTTTTGGCAGATGCATGAGGGGATCATTGCAGGGTATTCTCTTGCTTGCTGGGGCAAGGGCCTGTACTGCCCAGGCTGAACTGTCCAGAGTACCCTCAGCAGGAGGAATAATGTGGTGCCCTGCTACCCCCACACACCCGGTTCGTGTGTGGCCCAGTTTCTGACTACTCATAAAGTAGCCTCTGTTTTACAGGATCCAAATTCTCAGTCTCTCCATGGGCAAAGCCAGGATTTTTTTGGGCTCGTGCCCGCAGCCATCTATGGGATCTGCCTTGCTGTTCCTTCCTGAATTAGAAAGCATGCACTACTGGCAACTAGAAGCACAGTCTCCTCTCCCCACATAATGCCAAAGGCTCATTTCTTCAAGTTCAGATAAAGCTCTACTGTTTTGAAGTGTTAGAAAGGGCTGGCTTTTGTTCCACAACTACTGATCAGATGGGGYTGCTCAAGCTGTCTTGCAGCTTCAGGCCATTAGGGCATTGCTCAGCTCCTCTGCATCATGCGGCCAGGCCAGCTCAGGGGAAGCATCTCTCTAGCTCCTACCTGCTCACCCAGATAACCAGACCAAGCAACTCTTTGGATCCCCTGTTGGAAGTCAGACTAGTAATTGGGGGTGAGGTGAGTGCCTTTCCTGTTCACTCCCCAGCTCAAGTCCCCCCAGGTACAGCACAAATACCTGGCTCTGATATGGCAGCTTTCTTGGCAGAAATGTGGAGGCCAGAGACTCAGRGGATGGCTCTAGCAGTGCCTTCAGGCCTTAAAAAAGTCATCCTGTGAGAAGAAAACAAAGGCAGATGAATAGAGACAAAAAAATTAGGTTTGATGAAGCAAAACTAGTTGGTTGGTGGTATATAAATAAACAAGTGGTCCAGTTCAGGCTATATCCAGACCTATGGCTAGGAACAAATAGAACAAATATATATGATTTCAATTTACTAAAATAACATCCCCCCAGAAGTAGCTGGAAATCCTCTGTATCTGCATTTTAGTTTTGTGTAATTTCACTGCCTTTAAAAGCCAATGAATGCCAGATGTCCCTGATTTTGTTTTCCGGCAAACAGGTATCTTGCCCAAACCATCCCTTTGAAATTAAACACAATTTGCTACAAAGTTTCATAAAAGTGTGTGTGTGGTGGGGCAGGACAAAGGAAAACCCAAGAACTGCCAGGATCCATCATGTGCGAAATGACTCTGAAGGAAATGGGGGACATGCAGCCATCATGGCAAACAGCAACAGGTTGAGGCTGTGGCACGGAGGAGTGTGGGGCTCTCATGAGCAGGAAGAGCAAAGCCAGAGCCACAGTTTTATCCTGTATATGTTCTACAAGAGAAATGATCACAGAAAACATGTATTGCCCCATTGACAAGATCAGACAATAAGACGCTACACGTTACTTACTACAGTGTTTGCCCATTGCATAAGCAACCGTGCGTGCTGCYTGGATCTTCGCTGTCTAGAGAGGTCCTTTCTCTCTGTCTGGCTGTGTATTGTGGGGGTGGTCTGGAAGACCCCAAAGCAGTTTGCATGTGTGTGTGCGCACGCGCGCGTGTGTGTGAGAGAGACACAGATGCTGGGGGAGGGCACACACACACGGATTGCACTGGGCAACCAGCTGAATTACAGTATGGTCAGACTCATATGGCCAGTCCAACATGTTGCTCCCACCCTGCCTGCACAGCTCATATAGCCTGTGAGATACAGGTGAGGAACAGACTCCAACCCGCATCACGGAGTTTAAGCCAAAGCAGGCTGCTGTGACCAGTAGGCTCAACTGCATATTGGAGTGACTGTCTAGGATGTCCTGTTAAAATCACCTAAGGATTAATATCCACATGGCCTTTTGCATAGAGGCTGAATCTCATCCATATAAGTAGTAAGCCAGGATAGAAGAATATGTACCCATAACACAGAGAAACAGAGGATACTGGGAACTATGCTGAAAGATGTGAGATGCACAAGGAGTGGCAGAGGACAGGGAGCATCTGGGCTGTATAACCAGACACCAGAACTGCAGGGGAACATGGGTCTGAAGTCTTCTGCTCAGCTGGAAGAGACACATGAAGCGGCAGTCACTGCTCCTATACCTGAAGGTCTCCTTCCCCCAGCACTCGCAGCATGTGTTTTTCAGTTTCCCAGAGTGCTCCCCCTCAGCACAGGGACACTCACTGGAATTGGGACGTGTTCAGCAGCCTTGCTGCAGAGAGCCCTCCCAAAAAGACTGGTATTGCCTGCTTGCTCACGCCACCTGTGCCCCGCAATATGCGGCCTGAACTGCTTCAGCTCAGGCCCTGCTAGAACAAGCATGCTGCAAGCTGTTTCTCTCCCATCCTGCTTCCATATTTATGAGTTTCTGTTGACTTTGGCTATTTTCCCTGCTCTGAAGAGGAACAGTAGGGAAAAAGAAGATCCTAATGTTTAATTTTTATAAGATGTATAGGATCTGCTTTTATCATATTCAATAGAATATGCCTGGGGGGTAGGGAGGGAAAACGGGCTCTGGCACAGCAAAAGCAGGAGTTCCTATAAAAAAAAAGAACAAAAAACCCAAACCGACAGCACAATAGAGAAGGAAGAGAAATCTTTCTCTGTCATGCACTGCTTTACAATTACACCCTGTGGGTGCACAGGATTAATTGTCTGGGTATGTTTGCCACATGTGGAAGTATCCCAGGAGCAGCCAAACAGGAAGATGAGACTACTGTGTTCTTATGCTGATATATTTTCTCCCCTTTCACTTATATCTCAGAAAGACATTTAAAACTCCCAAAGAAACAGAGTGCAGGGTATCTGAGCAGATGATTCAGGACACCCGTAGGCCAGGTAAGAGGAAACAGCAAACAGGAAGGTAGGAGAGCCCAGCAGTACCAGCAGAGAGCATGGATAGGAGGGTACCAGTGGTCCCAGCAGCCTTCTGATGGGGCTCAGCGGGGAGAGATATTGCATCTGCCCTGTCGGAATACCTGGCATATGCTCTTCTCCAGGGATGAGAAAGGAGGTGGCACTCATAAGAAGAAGCAAAAAAGAGAAGGAGGACGGGACAGGATGGTTTGAAAAGACAAGGGGCTGAACTGCACCCTCAGCAAACAGGTACAGAGAGGTGGAGGACAAGAGGCTCAGGGTTTTCTAGGAAACACTGAGCCCTTTCAGCATGGGTGAGATGCACAGAAAAGGCAGGCAAAAGCTGAGCAAGCGTTCTGCACAGCCTTGGCAGCAATCTGCAACAGCTCCACATGGCACAGCCCTCCTCTGCCTTGGTGATAGCTTTCTGCTCCCTCGTACCTGGCTGGTGGCAGTGGCTGAGCTGCGAGATGTGCAGTCTGGGCAGAGTTTCGGTCCAGATGCTGCCAGGTCAGCACACCAGGGTGCTGCAGGGCCCAGCTGCAGCAGGCAAGTCCACACTGTGAACACAGTCAAATCTCCCTGAGCTGTTGATAAGGAAAGCGCTGGGAGAAAGGGAATTTCTTCAGCTTGAAAACAACATGTCTAAGCAATTTCATCATGCTGTGCCAGGTCATGTTGCTGCCATGCAGCACCAGGCAACATACCCTGCAACACTGCTGATGCAAGGCAGAAGAAAGTGGGAGGAAATATATTTTTCACATGCCAATTACCCACCAATGGCTTGGACTGTCAATTGGGCTGTTAGTAGCTGTTTCACAAGATGAAATGCTTGCGTGGCCATTGTATTTGTTTAGCTCCTCAACTTCTGCTGAACCACAGTGTCAATGTGTTTCCAATGCTGGAGCCGACAGGAAAAGGTGGATGGGTAACACCACACAGACCTGGCTAGCACTTGCCTGCTTTTGTTATCAGCTGGCTCAGGTTTCGGTGTTAACTTAAGTTCGGGCCTGAAGCTGTTTGCARTATAGCACGGGTAACATCTGGCTGGGAGGCCTTTGGAACAAACGCACTCATCTCATCGTTCAGTACCCCTGTGGTACCAGCAGGTCTAGTTGCTGTGGAACTCAAGAAGGTAGATTCCCAGCCCCGTCAAAGTAAATCAGGGCCCTCAATTAAGTTCCTTTAATTCTTAAAGGTGAAGCCCAGCTCAGTATGACAAGACAAAAGAAAATGACAGATGCTAGTTTCTTCCCCAAGGGGGAAAAAAAAGAAAAAAAAGAAAAAAAGGAACAGGTATGACAGAAAGAATTTTTAAATACTACTTCTAAAGAGCCAGTCCTGCTCCTCACTGACCCACGTGTAACCCTCTTACAGCTAGCTGGGACACATGGATGAAAATGAGGAAAGAATTTGACATTTGGGCTTTGAAAAACATCTGAGCAAGCTCCACCCTACTAGCATTTTTTTAATACATTGTACTTTCCCTGGGGCAGTAAGTTACATTATCTTAGTTTAACAGATGGGGAAATGGGAGCACAGAGAGCCCCAAGGCAGCTCCACTTCATTGGTGGAGGTGGGAAAAGACCTGCATCTTTCACCTTCCGGAAAAGTTTTCACTACTAAACTATTTTGCTTCAGCCCAAGACTGACATCCCAAACGCTCTTTCTACTGTCCCTAAGCTCCTTTTACTTCTCCAGCAAGCAGCACTGTGAGCGTACCAGCCACAGCATTTCTATTTCAAATGGTTTGGCTCTTCTTTCCACAACACTATTTCCTGACTCTTTTTCCAATCTGCAGCTTGCTGAGCAGAGGATTAGGAGAAACTGAATCAGGCAGAAAAAGGTTTTCTCCAGGCTAGTCTGCAAATACTGCCTTTTCCTCCCAAGCTCAGGTACCCAAAGGCTCCCTGTTCCTGCCTTGTACTGGATACACAGCAACCTCCCTAAATTATGTGCATGTGCGCAAAGGGATTGTTTTGAAATCAAACCTTCTGAAGTGTGTCTTGAGCCTAGCTCAACTTTGGACACACTGTTGAAATTTGGATTTAATTAATTCCACTTAAGTTTTGAAATGGTGCGATACATTTTTCAGAGGTTTTCCCCCCCATTTCCTGGATCAGAGCCTCAACCACATTCATGGAAACACTGAAGGGAAAAAAAATCCCTAGCAATAATTCACCAAGTGGGAACTGAAAACATTTGCTGAAGAAGAAGGAACCTCTTGGTCTTTGGATGCTGGGAATAATTCAACCTCTCCTCCCAACTCCCTGAGGCTCAAACAGCCTTTTTTCCGGCAGAGCTGTGGTTATTTGAGCAAGCTGCCCTGGGGACAAGTGCATGTTACTTGTAGGATTTGGGCTGGAAAGATCAAGCACACAGATTTGTAGGCAAGAACGGTTTGGTGTTTTAATGACTGMCAACAGGCCCACAGAAGAACCCAAGCTTGCAGGATGAAGAGTTCTGCTTGGCATAATTCAGCTCAAATATCCTGGAAGCATGCAAGGAACTGCAGACATTTCTGTCAGTATCATCTCCTACAACAGAACAACATTTAGCGTGCAACGAATGTACCAGTCCAGGACTCCTCCACTTTGTGCCTCTCTCCTCCATTGCTGGTTTTTGGAGATGTTTCCTAGCACATCATGTGCCCAGTTAATAAAGTTAATATTGCCCAATAAGCAGTGAGCTATCTGTCCTGCATGTGCCATTTGCAGCTGCGCAAACAGCCTGCTCCAAACATGGCCATTCTTTGACATTTGGAGCACTGAGGGACAAGGCACTGCCTCCAACAAACGCTTGGACCTAAGGCACCCCAGCTGGGGTACCTTGGAGTCTGTGGGCAGCTGCGTCCTCCCACCTACATCAAAGACTGACACATCCATGCCTTAATTCACCCCTTATAGTCTCCATCTTTTGAATTCTGGGGACTTTGGGTTGTGGAAAGAAAGGAGACGAAACGTGGTACTAGAGTATTGCCCTCTCCAGAAACTGACAGAGTAGATTTCCAGCGCAGTGAGGTGCCTGAACCTTGAGCAAGTCCATAGGAAGGAGGTGCCAACACAAAAAACAAGCAATGATGATGCCATGGTGTTCCCTCCTCCCATAGATTCAGTGACTCCATGAGTCCTATCCTGATTTCTGTAAAACTCCCATGCTGGGGTAATGGATGGCTCGAGTGTTACCTTCAACTTCTCTCTTCTCCTTAAAAAAAAAAAAGTGTCAAGTTTCTGTGACTGACTTTCCTCCCCTATGTCCCAGAACAGAGTCCCAGCAGCATCGCAGGGACCTGGAAGGAGGCTAAAGAGGGCAGAGGGAGATCTCAACACAGAAATCAGTCACAAAATCTGTGTCATTCTGCGCTTCTCTGCTCTCAGGGAGCCAAGTTCCTTCAAGGCGTCCATTGACCTATAATTACAGCTACCATAGATGGAGAAGAGTCCCTCTTCCCTTAGTCCCAGCTGCAATAGCCCATCTCTCTGTTGGGGCAGCAGAGGTTCTCCTCTTTGCCTGACAGAAGCCAGACACATCCTCTAGGGCTACAAGAATAAGTAGTTCCAGTTTCTGATGTTCAGCTATGCTGCTACACACGGTATCCATTGCCCTGAATTCTTCCTGACAAACACCAGACACACTCAGAACCTGAACTTCCCAGACTATTCTCATGTTGTTGACCAAAAAATCAAAAACTCAACCCTATTTACAAACACAGCAGGAGAGGACAGAAAGCTTGTATGTACGAATGTGGTGGAAAATGGGTCTTAATCTCCAACAAGCATATTTGCAAATGCGCTGTAGAATGATAACGGGTGACCGAAACTAATCTGGACTGGGAGTTAGATTCATAATGTTGTACTGAATACTAATCTGACTACTACAAGAGTGGGTTTTGAAGTAATTGCTCCCTTCTCCTTATAAAGCACATCCAGAACAGTGGAATGTGTTAATGCCTGGTCATCACCCAGACTCTGCTATTTAAGCTGTTAGCAAGTAAAAGTACTGCCAACCTGCACAAAAAACCCCATCCGTCTATTTCCCATCTGTCATGCTTGCTCAAATCTATTCCACATAAATCTAGAATATACATGAGACAAAATATATACCATTGGCCTAAATTCTTCTTCAAAAATATACAGCACGACCCAAGACAAACCACAATCCCACAACTGAGCAGACATTTCAGGACAGATGCTCTACACAACTATAGTTYACTTTACTGTTAAAAAGAAATAATTTCACCAGTTTTGCACTCATGTGTTTAGGATTACTAACTGTGTCTCACCCCAAGATACTCCTCACTTTTAATGCCTGCTGACCCTAAAGTAAACCAGCAAACAAAACCGGATTGGATCCAAATTTATTGGACTCACCTATGGTGTCTGTAGCCCTCTGAGTGCTGCTTGGTGACGCAGGCATGAGACAGCAGTGGAATCCGACACCTCTCTCCCCAGTGGCCACTGTCTCCCTCCAGCCACTGCTAATCCAGATACTGGCTAGTGGAGGTGGGTCTTTCCTCTTGGGCAGTTGAGCCTAATAGTTTAAGACAAAGAGTTCCCAGGTTTAATCCCTGTTAATTACTAGGGATGGGTAGAAATTCTTTAACAAAACATTTTGCCATCAGTAAAATGCCTGTTCTCTGACAGAGAAAATATTTGGATGAAATTAGCCCCGTAAAATGTAAGTCAAAGTACCTGTGTTTTGATCAGCTGGAAACAAAGCGATCCATTTTGGTCTGAAGTGACTTTAACCCAACAGTTAAAAACAAAGTGAAAAAAATTAAAATGGAAATGAGTTGAGGCTTTTACTTGAACCAAGATGCCTCTTAAACATCTTGGCATGAACACTGAATTTCCCAAATCTCTTTACACTGTTTATTTCCAAAATCCCGGATGTCTGGTTTGCTCAGAGCATGTGAGTGTGTGTATAAAGAATTTGCCTGGCTTGTCTGCCCCAGTGTCACAATCATAACACACAGACATGAAGAACTCCTGGCACAGGGAAAAAACAGCAGACAAACAAAGGGCACGATAGAGCAGAGATTATATTTGGACTGGCTTCTCCATTAATATTGACTAGGGCTCTCACCATTCCCCACAGCAAGGTCTTGGAGTCTAAGTCACTTGCTATGGTGGTGTCACCTGGCATGAGGTCGGAGAAGGGGATCAGTGTGGGGGCTGCAAGTGAAGACTCAGTTGTGCTCCTTGGAGAAGCCAGTGATTTTGCGTACTCCTTGGCTGAGTTTCTTTGGAAACTGCTCTTGTATTTCTGGAGAGAGGCTTTGTAATCCAGAATAAAAAACTTACTTTTTCAGTGTAAGCCTTGTGGGACAAACACTGACTTCTCACAAGGGGTCCAGCATGCTCCCTAGCAGAGCATGCTTTTAATAGTGAACACTGTATAACCATGCATGGTGTCACGAGGCACATTATTGCATCTTGGTCCTTCCAGCACCCTGTTTCCTGACAGAAGAATTTACACTAATTACTAGTAATCAATTCCAGATTGCCTTTCCAAGGATCTAATCTTCAGCTTCATAGCAAAAGCACCTAAGCTCAGCTAGAAAAAGATGCTGATCATATGTTGTCCAAAAGGCAATAGTTGGCAGGGCAGGGAACACCAAGCTTTTGTCTCCTTTCACATTTAAGAGAAAAGCAGTGTTCTTGCTGTTGGGTGGCTGCCAGAGCTATTTCTATCAAGTGAATCCACTGTGGACAGCAGACCTGCGCAGTCAAGAATTTAACAAGCCAAAATGTCTCCTGTGATATTTGGACTACTAAAGACACACAGCCCAGCACAGCAGGTTTCCTCCAGCAGCTAAGCTGTCGGCCATGGGCGTCGTTTGCTGTCTGCGCACACAGGCTGGTAGCACAAAGAGCCAGGCACGCTCTTGGACTTAATGAACCACAGAAAGACCAAGCCAGCACGACAGCAGACACAAGTAAGAATGTAATTAGAGGTGGATTATAAATCTCTGGCTAGGTACCTGGAAACACATGCATTGTGAGGGAAAGCAACAGCCCTGCTGATGGCATTTGGGCTTAATTTAGGTCACGATTGCAGACAGGGTGCTCTGAGCTGGCAGGGGTCACATGGCAAACCAAAAACAGGCTCCTATTTGTCTTGACTCCTGCTGCTGGCCTCACCTTTCCAGCCCTGCAGCCCAGACAGAAGCAGGCACTGTTCTCCCCTGGCCAGCTGGTGAGCAGCAAGTGTGGTGCAATTCACGCTCACTCTGCTTGCACTGTGTCTGTCCACGGAGTAGAAAAAAGACAACATAGTTGGGTTTTTTAGCTCTAAAGAGCATTTTTAAATCCAGAAAGCAGAGGAGGCTTCCAAACTCAGCAAGGGGAATGTGCAAGGCAGTTACTCTGCGGGGGACCAGATTTGAAGACATGGGCCCTGCATACCCTGATGTTCAGAGATCCTGAAGCTGGACTTTTGCAAAGATCTCAGTGTAGCTCTGCACCTACAGCTCAGTCCAGAACAGTTCTTGTCAGACAGGGTAGCATCCCCAAGCATGACAGATCCAAGATCTTTACTGGCTTTTTCCCCTTTCTGTACAAAAGTGAGTCAGTGGCGCAGAGTGGTGAGGAGATTTTCAGCCAAGGTAAAAATCAGTGAAATGGAGGCTCGTCCACAGATGCACTGCATTTCTGTTCACAGTTGTTCAAGTAAGCCTCACGTGCTGTGGTCCTCAGCTGGATCTTTGCCAAAACTGGGGCTGGAGAGTTTCCTGCTCTTGGTGTTAAGATGAGAGAACATCTACTTTGAACTGTCTCCCCTTCACTGTGTCACACTGTCTAGAGAAGCACGGTGTAAACTTTAAGCCTACATCCCTCTTGCTCATGCACATGCCAGGAGCTAGCAGTGGAGCACTGTGAACTTAGAAACTCCCTGCTAGTCCCAGAACCACACTGTGCCTGGGCTGCATCCACAGCCAACAGGGGACAGGCATGTCCCCTGAGCAGCCTCCCAGCCTCGACAGAGTGGAAGGAGATGTGACTCACTCAAAGTCGGAGAGCACAACCCTGGCAGAGCAAGTGAGAGACACCCAGGCCTCTGCATTCCATCACCAGACCCTGCTATCTTTCCTAAAGCATCTCAGGACTGTTCTCCATCCTTGCCTGTGTAAGACAGAGCAGCCACCATCTGACCAGTGCAGGAGGCAATCCTGCAAAAAGAGTGTGGAAGGGACATTAACAGGAATATTAACAAATGAGCTGACATTTCAAAGGGCCGGATAGTGTTTGAAGTGTTAATGGCTGAAGGATACTGTATGATTTAAAAGCGAGTTGGTGCGGTCACTGGCCTGCTTTGTTTGAGGACGTTTGCGTTTCAGGCCCACCAGCTCTCATTCATCTCCAGAAAGGTATATTTAGCTGTCACTTGAACTGAACCCTGACTGACACTTCATGCTGATTTTCTCAGACCTGTTGGGTGGCTGTTCAGTGAATCCTGGCAAGAAAGCAACACACAACTAGCTGCAAAGGTTTGGGTCTGATCTAAAACCCCTCTGAGTTCCTACAAAACATTCCTCTGATATCAGTAGGCTTTGGATGGGAGCCATCACAAACAAGCCAGCTTAACATGCTACAGGACATCACAGTTGTTTCTAGTCAGGAGAGCAAAACAGGTTTCTAAGGGACAACTAGAAGCTGGAGAAGGGAGTGGGAATCCAGTCCCCTGGGTTTTACCCTAGCAATAGCTTATGCCCCATAGAGTACTTTGCTGGGGAACTCTGCCCACTCTGCTGGCAGAGGGATCCTTATGGCAATCGATTTTACATGTAAAACCTCACATGGACTTGTCCCAGCCCCTTTCCCTGTTATTTCCCTGCACTGTTGTTTGGACCAAACRCACCTGATCAGCTCTACTAGTCAGAGCCTCGCTGCCCCTGTGTCCCTGGCAGACAAGGCTCTGGGGGCAACCTGATCTCGAATTCACAGTTCCCTCAATAACTCATCATTGCCAGAGGGCTCATCTGCTCTACAAGCACTGCCTAGCAGACAGGTGAATTTTGGTGCTGTTTGAATAATTTAAAGGCATTTTTTGTTTGCTTTTGGGTGCTTTCTTCCAGCAGCTCCATTTTCTGTGTTTCTCTTCAGGACATCAGGGCATAGTGTGGAAGTGCAGAGCCTCTGAACAAGGAGGGGAAAAAAAGGAAAAAAAGAAAAAAAGAARAAAAAAGACCTGAGAAAGGAACTGGGAAATTTGGAGAAGTAAAGCAGCAGGGAGAAAATAAGAGGAATGATACACACTGCATTKTGGGGTGAGCTTCTGTGTGTGTGTGTGGTCACTCATTCGTTGTTCCTTCCTTCCCAAATTCAAAACAGCCCTGCTGTCTTGCTAGTCAGCTGCCCACACAAACAAGTGTGTCTGTCCCCCCTCGAGGGATCCGTTCTCCCCGGGCAGCTGTGTACTTCGCTGGAGCCGTGTTCACTGGGGAAGGACAATGGTCCCAGCCTTCAATGTCCTGTGGATGCTGAAGCTAACTCCTGGCCTCTTGGGCACATTTGGAGCTTTGCCAATAGGCCTGGAGATTTCTATGTGTATAGGGCAATATATAGCAATTCTTGCCTTTGTTTATAGCCAGGATAAGGGGGCTGAGTTGAAACTGGTGATCTTCATCATCCTCTGGCAAAAGCACTGCACAAGACTTAATTCAAACTACTGCAACGAGACCAAGAGCAATCTCTGCTGTTGGCTACAGATCTCCACAGAGAAACAACATCATAAATTCCCTCTGCCCATACAAAAGAAAAGCCTTGAAAACAAATAAGGAGTTTCTTCAAAAGCAGTGCACTGACTTTGTGCCAAAGGAAAGGAAGGATAGAGCAAGCCTGTACAGAACACAGACATCCTGTGACCTCACTGTCACAGCAGCATGGGACAACATCTAAGCCAGGGAGGGTCACATAAAGACTTTTGGAAATCTTCTATTACCAACCATTAATGGAGAACAGTGCTACATCCACATCTCAGGCACCACCTCACTGCATACACTGTTTCCTTTCCTTGTCACTGACCCTAATCCATTCCAACATCTTCGTCCGTACCTGAAGAAAACAGTGCTGGGTCTCAGCTCATATCTATGCGAACACACCAAACACCACAGTCTTTCAAGCTCTGCATTCTTCAAACTATCCTTACAACAGCAGACAGTCAGACGAAGGAAGTCAAAGACACCTCAGGCAAGGGCTCAGCCTAACTAAGTTACAACCACCTTTACACACTTACTCAAAGCCTAGTCTAGCCACCATCCTAGCTTCGCCAGTAGCCATAAGATCTGAGAACACCAACAGTGAAGAGGAGAGAATTCAGTACAAGAGAGGAAACCCTCAACTCATGTTCTTGGGAAATGAGAAACTATATGATTGAGAAGGCCATGTAAACTCTGCTTTTCCTACCTCAGAACCACAAGGCCATTGTCCTGGGGAATCCGGGGCTCCATTTGGGTTCTGGACCCATTCCTGTTGCGATATTCAGTTAGTGTTGTTGCACAGCCTGAGCAATGTTTCTGACCAAACTGAAAACCTCAACAGCCACTGAAAACTTAAACCTACCTAGGACTACTGGATCACTTCACCTTTTGTTCAGGGATGGATCAGACCTGTACATTTCTCCAGACAGAAGTAGAAACCATCCAAACTACTCACATCCCCCAAAATGGCATTCCATTTCTTTTCCTGTGGTTTCCTGTCAGTCTGCAGATATCCTACCACCTGTGCCATTTTACCGCTTAGCATCACGCTATTCTGAATAAGGATGCAAGCCATAACAAACAGCACACAAGGAGGCAGGCAGCCCAGGTTTTCCTCCAGCAAAGCAAGACAAAGAAAAGTTAATCAGCTCTGCTCTTTGCAACTGAGGATGCTTTAGGATAACTTCTGAAGAATAGACAGCTCAAAATATACACAGACTTCCATCAGTGCCCACACTTGCAACCTTTGAGAGGGAGAAGACTATTACTACAGCTAAGGACATCTGCCCTGGGTCAGAGTGGTTCAAGCCCAGCCAGTTCAGAGCTCTTCCCCTGCCAGAGAACAGCACTGAATGCTTAAGGAAGAGTAGAAGGTCTTGCTAGAGGGACTTGTGTGTCCTTTCAGTAATTAGCAGTTGGGAATCAGAACTCTTTGTGCACACACACAGTGGGAGAGGATTTGTATGTCTTAGTGCTGTTCTCCATAGCTCAATCCCCCACGGTTCTATGCTCAGCCAACTTGAAAAAGATTCTTCTTAACCCCCGTTACCTCAGCACTCATGTGCCACAACTAATTATTTCTCTGTCAAGTGGTGCCTAATTATGGGCAATCACTTATTTAGTGCACAGGCCTCCCAGCTTGGCAAGGGTAGAAGGCATAGCAAGAACAAGAGCTCTCAGTGCTGTTTGTGCCCAAGCAACACGGGCTTGCTGAGAGGGGTCGCAGACATAGATTACACTGGAGTCACAAGGGGATGGTATGAGTTGTTGGGCAGGAACCCAGCATCAAACATGAGTGGATAATCCACCAAGACATGAAGTCAACAGTGAGACCAACAGCATGTGTGAGCACACCCTGCAGCGTACCCTGGTTTCCAAAGAAGCCTGGTTTAATCCAGATAAACCCATGGCAATGTTGAGGCTACAGTCCAGGGGCCTATGTTGGGTTAGATAAAAAAATACCCGTTTTCAGCTGCTTATTGCTGTCCCAGAAGACATGGTAGAACAACTCCACAGGTAGGGGTTCACCTGGACAGTCCCATTTACACCTGCTGCTGGTCATTTTGAGGCTAATGTGGAACATCTAAATCAGACTGGGTTAGGGAGTGACCATACAGGTCATACTGGTCAGGCCAGTAGGTGGGAGGTGGCTGGAAATTTCCTCATCTCATTTAGCATAGATGAGGACAGCCTATCGGACTATAGCTTTGGATCTTCTTATAGAGGGGAATCTAGACAATTTGTGAAAAATAGACTCATGACAATAAACATCAGATGCTTTTTGGAAAGATGGCACGCTTAGGAGAAAAACCCACTGGTTAGTTACAAACAGAATACGACCACGCACTCTTCCTGCTTGCAGCCACCCAGATCCTGAGGCAGCAGGCATGTTTCAGCTAACACAGCTGAAAGCATAATTCTGAGTTATTTAAAAGCTGACAAGCTTCAGTTTTAATCCACCAGCAGTTTTTGAATAACAAATTCAGGCAAATCCTAAATTTTACTCACCCAATAACTTCTCAGTCTGCAGATCACTTGCAAACAATGCATTGCAAATACCCCAAATCAATCCAATTGGGAATTCAAGTCCCGAGTGCTTTGCTGTGGGCATGTAAAGGACATCAGTTAGGTTTCTGAGAAAATCTTTGTGCTGTGACGTCCTGCAAACCCACTCTAAAACATACAGAAAAGGTATTATTTTAGCCAATCTAGAAATGCACTAAGAGTAAATGAGTAATCCAGTTACAGGAAGGAACAAGGCAGATGCCAAGCCTGTCAGGAGAACAGGAGGAAAGCAGAGATAAATGCAACTTACGTGCTTTAAAAATAAATCAATAAATACAGCTCTTGTTTTACTGTTTTCCCCTCAACCTGCTAAAATATGCAATTAGCTCATTCACAAATCAAGGACTGGTGGCTTATAGGCAAACCGCTCTGAATTTTTGTTTGCGTCCCTTCACTTCTGAAGGTTGAAGCTGTTAATGCTCCCACGGAAAAATTACTAAGAAGTTTCTAGTTTGGTGCGTCTTCCAAAGTTACGTGAATTTCAGCAAAAACAAAACATTTTCTGAGAAGTTCTCAACCCCCTCCAGCCCCCATCAGCTCCCCACACCTCCCAAACGAGTCCTTGAAAAAGGATATTCGTGGCAAAATTTCCACTTGGATAAATAACATTTCATTAAGGAACAGAACCAGACACTGAATAAGAAGTTCAGACCAATTTTTGTTGAAACCCTGGCTAGATCTATTTTCCTAAATTGCTTTTCTTCATCTACTTTCATTTTATTTTTCTGAAATTTTTAAATGGAAAAAGATATTCCAATAAAAAGGACTTGGAGGGTCCCAGTTTGAACCGTACAGAGCTTTTACAGCTCCTGGGCTCTTAGCAGATTGGGACTCTGTTTGTTTTAAATATGTGTTACATTTATTCCAAATAAACTCCATAAATCAATCTGCGTAATAGAAACCAGAAAAGTTTATGCAAAACAAATATAGAAAGTCATAAATACTGCGTTTAAGATGTCATTTTTGTGGCTGGTGTATTTCTATGGTATGTTTTTACTGTTCATGGGATAAATTTTTCAGAAACATTAAAATCTTTCCTCCCCTCCATTCTCTATAGGTTTATCCCTAAGAAATAATGAGGCTAGATCTATAAACCAGTATTTATTAAATCCAAATGGGCACTTCATCTTACAGTAGCTTTCAATATAATCTATTTGATCTTTCAAAGTAGTTGGAAAATGATTTGAAGGGGAACTTTCATAGAAGAACAAATTAACTTGAAAGAAGAGAATATTTTATATCCCAAAGAGGGAGGAAAGCAATTTCCTCAGTTTGTCTGTTTCTGGATTTGCCTTACCCCGATGGCAGATACGCATGCTGGAAGAGGCACTCCCTGTGGCTGCTCTTGCATGATCTTAACTGTGATGCCAGAAGCTCATGGAAAGCAGGGTGACAGACTCATGGGCCCATAAAGCTACAACCATGACAAGTTCATCTTTGGTGAAACTCCAGATTGCAGGGGAGATGGGAAGGAACAGACTTTTACGGAAACTAAAAACAGTTTCTTCAAGCTGCAATTAAAAATCTATCTCTCAAAAGTTATCCTTCTGTATTTTTGGAGGGGCTTCATTTCTGTCTCCTACAGCTCTTTATGCTGCTTGTTAAATAATTAGATAAAGCTAGCACTGGAGCCATAACCTGGTCAACAGATCCAAGCAGGCAGTCCTGATTTTAAGGATCCAAAGGTTAAGGCTTTACAGGTATGCAGCGAGAGGTCACAGATCCAGGGGTAGGTGGGGTGCCAGTTTTTTGGGTCTTCCACTGAGTACTAAATCCATCAGTTGGGGAACGTTACATTCCCACCTGCTCCCCCACAGCCCACTGCTTCCCTTTGGATTCCACAAGCTCCTGCATGCGCTAATGAGCCTTTCTGAGCAAGTTCCTCAAATAACCAGCGGGACAGTAGGAATCTCTAACCAGTCTGAAAGCACTGTATGAATTGTCTTTGTTAGTCCGATTTATGAATCCTGATTTTCTCTCTCAGTCTCCAGGTATGTGAAGGCTGCAGAAACCAAGCAGAGAACAGAGCTGAGAAGGATCAGGACTGTTGGAGCATGGGGGTAAAACAGAGCAAAAGGAAGAAAGGACAGGTTTCTCTGAATGCCAAAGGAGAGCTGAATAAAAGGCCTTGGAAGGGACATGGAGCCAGCATTGCACTGTTCCCTGCAGCACACTGAACTGACAGTTTCCATCTCTAATTTCTGCTATTCTGTAGTCCCCTGAAAGTTAACTCATTTATTTGAGGGGAGTCAGCTTTGCCTTTCCAAGCTGTATAAACTCCTAGGAGCTTGCAATTTTTAAAAGCTTTAGAAAAAAGAGGGTTTCCTTAATTTGTCCTTTCAGAGACTAGATATTTTTGTTCCATCCTCTCTGTGACTCTAGGAATGGTACATGCATAAAGCTGTCTTATAAATGGATTTCTTTTATTAGGCTGAATTACAGTTAAAGGTATACAGTACTGGGAGTTATAATGCCAGATCTAACCCAGTATCTATAGGTTTTCTTGCATAGCTTTACAGTGTGGTAGGGTAGGGCTGAGGAACGCTTTAGCCTTATTTTAGCAGTGGGGAAACTGAGGCACCATGTGAGGACAACTATGTGATTTGGCAAAAGCCAGAAAGGAAAGCCAGTGGCAGGGCCCCAAAGCCTTGTTTTGGTACCCAAGCAATAGCTGCTTAACCCACTTTCCCAATGACAGAGGTGCATGAGATCTGTCCTTTTAGTGCTGCATGAGACTGAACATAGAGGTGAGCCTTGCTTGGCTCCTGGTGAAAGCTCCGTATGCCACTTAGCAATAGAGAAACCCTTCTGGCAGACACACTTGCTGGACAGACTGCCTGCAGCCAGGATTTGCCCGAAGAGACCAAATGCTCTTCACCCTCACCAGACACTTAGCTCCTCCTGCACCCAAAAGCCTATCCAGAACCAACAATAACAGGACACCAATCAAACCCCAGGCAGGAGTTACCCACTTACTCAGTGCTGTGAGAAACCTCAGTTTACCTGTAACCACCTTTCTGAGCATGAACAATCTTTGTCCGAGCTAAGAGATACAGCATCGTACTTCCCTTCAGGCCAGCTACAAACAGCTTTCCTGTACTCCCTATAACCTTCCAGGAGGGACAAAAATCATCAGCTGCTCCCTGCTTAAGCCAGGCTGCATGCTGCTCAGTGGATACTGTGTTCAACCGTAGAGGTGGCCGTATTTCACTGGTTTAAAATGGGACTGCGGGATGGAAGCTAGGAAAGGAGGCAATCCTTTTATGTCAGAAATCCTCCCTGAAAGGGTGTTGTGAGGCTTAACTCACATTTGAGAGCTTCTTGTTCTCATCTTGCAATTAAAAATAATACCCTCCTCTTGTAGATCTCTGACTAATCTTTCCCCGGAGAAGCAGAAACCACCTTTAAGTTGCAGAGGTAGCAAGGACACCAGAACACCCACACGAGGAGCAGGGACTTGTTGAACAGGCTGCAGGTCAAGGTATTATAAAAGTAAAATTAGATGGGCTGGAGCAGGCATGGCTCCTCAGGACACCAGACACCCCTGGCCCAGTCAGAGAGCTGCAGTTGTGCTTGATCAGGTGCTCTGGGCATTTCAAAGGGAGCTTTGCAGCGATAGCCTCACAAAGCTTTTGCTGCAGCCAGCTCTGAGAAGGGCTGTTGACAAGGAAGAGAACTATAATAAACGGGTAACTTCCATGACAAGGCAGAAAACTATTTATAGCAACCTTGAATGCCATTGCTGGCTAAACCTACTGTGTTACTCTGCAGACAGAGAGAAGCAAAACAAGCCGGATTGCTGAATAAATCAAGTGGAGCACGAAAATGTGCACAGAGAGATTGACACTCCTGTGTATTGATCCAGGAAAGGGATAGAATGGCATCAAGCCCAGCAGAGCTTGGGGAAAGTCTCCCCCGAGAGTATCTCTAAGGATCTACCCTGTCCCATTTCCACTGAGCAAAACCAAGGGAAAGAAGAGCCATTTGGAGAATCCTAGATGGATCAGAACTCACCCAAAATGTCTGTATGTGGGTCAAGATTTTGTCGAAAAGGCTGATGATGTTTCGGGATGGGACTGCAGAGAGGTGAGGTGAATGTCCTACACTGGAGATACATGGCCAGGGTAACAGGCCAGCAGGCTGGGTGTAAATGTGGAGCCAGTTTGTTGCGCTGTTTGGCAAGTTGCCATGGAAGCAGAATTGCCACGTTATAAAGCAAAGGTGAGACGCATAGGAGCAGGGTCTCTCTCATGCAGCCTTTGGCAAGCTGCTGGAAGAAGGAAGCATGCTCCTGCAGATGCTGGAGCTGTCAGGGGACAGGGTGCTCCTCCCAGTTCTGGCAGAAACTTTGCAAATGCTCTAGCCAAGTCACGTTCTAACAGTCCCATGCCTCAGTTTCCCCAGCTGTAAACTATTACAGGGATGTTTTGTGGCTGAATTCAGTCCTATGCCTGCAAAGCAAGCAGAGCTCTTTATACAGATGAACCCAAGGAGTATAAAGCATTTATTTGAGATTTTTTCCTGTGCAGCTCTCTGATCTTTGATGCTGTCACCTAAATAATTTACAATGCACAGAAGAAAAGGAAAGGCCAGAAGCAATTGCACCAAAGCATGCAGCCTCCTCCAGGCATGGCCCAGGACTTAAGAGTTTTGGGGAAGGAAAGAATGTGCTCCCACCCCACCCCTTATCAGACCCTCTGCATAATGACATGCAAGTGCTTGTTGATCAGTTTATGGATCTGGGGCCTGACAGACTTTGAAGTCAGAGCTTGGCATCCCCAGTTTTATGCGAGGACTTGAAAGGATCAAAGCTGCCAGCATTTTTGAGGCCTCATGAATGAGACAGGTTGGTAATGGGAGCTCAGAATTTGGGGCTGGCTCCTAATCTCCCTGAGAGCATCATAAGCACAAGCATACTGTGGGCAATCTGGTGGCCTTTCCTTGTCTGCTCAGCATGCCATGAGCTACAGATGGAGGGCAGGCTGTGGTGCTGGGCTGTATTGCAGTCCTTAGCTCTGTTCTCTAGCGTGATGGATATGTCCTGCAAGCAATTCTTGTGCAGGACTTCCTACGTGAAATCCAGACCTTCAACAAAGAGGCACCAATGACAACAAAAATGTTAGCTCAGCTTTAGATCCTAGTTGGAGTGTGGAAATGGGGCAGATGGGAATAAACATTCCCTGCTTTATGAATTGAAGGGACTCTGATTTAGGGACTGCACTTTGTTCTGGGTGTGTTACGCATTCTGATCCAGGACAAGGGCTCTTTGGTGGTGTCCTAGTTCTTGTTAAGTGAACAGATTTGGGCTGGAAGAGAGGARACAGGAAGAAGATACAGAGCAGTTCTGAGCTCATAATCTCCTTTCAACAGGCTGGGAGTGACCCTCTTTCATGTGATGCACACGGGACACAGGTACAAGCTGCTTCCAGCCTGACATGGCCGGCCATAAGGGGCAGAGGGCAGAATCAGTGGGAGAGGTTTTACAATCTGCAGCCTAAGTGTCAAGCCACCAGCCTACATGGTCTGTGTCTGGTGCTCAGGCATAAATCAAACTCCTGAATATGAGGTTTCGTTGATTAACATGTCCAATGGCTCTCACATTCCTTGCAGTGCTCTTCGAAATGCGAACAAGCAAAGCTCTGTCCCAGCACCCCCATTAACTGCTATAAGCAAATGCGTTGGGGAGAGAGGAGCAGCAGGAATGCAGGCTGCTCAAACAGCCCTTTGACAGATCAGACTTGCTCGGCATAGAAATGCTGACTGAGTCTGATCTTCAGTTATGAGCCCAGATTGCTCCAGACTACCTTTGTCCTGAGGTCTTCTTTGGGATGACTGCTAAGTGTGATAGTAAACCAGACCCTGACCCTTCATTGATTGAGTGACCACACTCCAAAGTCCAGCTTTGCAATTTTGTAGCACATCATGCATGCAGAGTCCCAAAGATCACACAATCTTCCACTATGGGGAAGACACCTGCATGTTGAAGAGTCTAGTTCTACTGCAAAATCTATGTCATCCTCACGACCAAAACTCACCGTTGTGTGTTTTTTTTGGTGTCACATGCTACTAAGAGTCATGAATTCCCGGAATCCCTAGGCATGAATACAGCCTGTAAATGAGCCATGTGGTATTTGCTGCATTGCAAAGGGACCTCTGAGACATTACCAAGAATGCCTTTGGAGATCACAGTACACCTCATGAGTACAGCTCATCAATATCTGTCCTAACCGGGAAGCAGTTATGGGCTGTAAAATTCACATTGCATATCCTGTTACTGAGATATTGTTCTTGGCCTTGAGTTTCAGTTCAAAGACACCCAAGCCTCATGTTTGAAACTCAAGACCTTCTCTCTGCTTCTCCTCCACCTCATGGCGAGCAGATCAAATTCACTGTTTGCTGAGACTTACTTTTTTTTTTTTTTTTTTTTGGACTGGAAAACCTTTAGAGACTGACATATTGTTCATAGACATATCACAGGTCTGAACTCAGCCAGGTCTTATTGCAGAGAAGCCTGATACTTTACAATGCTCCACAAAAGTCCAAATTAGTCTGCTTGAGAAAACTGGTTGCTGCAAGTCAGACAATATTAACACTAGGAAGACTGTATTAATACCAATAAAAAGGTTTCCTGAGACACTCGAAGATAACATCTAGTAYGAAAGCAGAGCACATACCAAAAGCAGAATCTACCTGGTCAGTTATAGAGCTTAATTCCTGGACGCAGCAAATGAGAGAATGGGCTATCCTACTGAGAGGGCCCTCAGTTTGACCCTAGTACTATGTGAGCTGTAGACAACAGTCCCCATCAGGCTGCTCTTACCCCATCCTGCAATGTATCCAGAGCAGAACCCAGATTCACAAATCCCCAGCTACAGCCAAGTCTCCAATAGCAGCCGAATGGAAACTTATGTTCCCATTGCGATTGTCTCCCTTTTTCCCCAGCTCACTGCTCCTATGTCTTCTCCAGCTTTACTCTAGGTAGACTGGTTTCACCATCCAAAAGTTCATCTTTGCTTGGCCTTATGCCTTCAAGGAAACAGTCAAATTCTGGCAGCAGCATCCCAGCTCAACTTGATTAGTGCTTTTCACTAAAACACCATCATCTTGAAAGCCATCTAAGGCACCCTTCAAAAGCTCTTTACACTGGAAGGGAATTAATGCTTACTTTAAGAACCTTAACCTTCTCCATTTCACTCTTTAACTGCTTTGCTCATGTGTTCTACTTCCCCAGATTAAAAGAGAAATTAAAAGTGTTTTTAGTGGCAACTGCTTGCCACAGGAACAAGCAGGCCAAGGTCTCAAACACCATATCTGCCCATCCCCATCAGACGGGAAACAGCCAGGGTCAGGCTTAACAATCCTGCTGTTCTGGACTCATTGCTTCCATTAGGATTAGCCCTTAGGGAGAACCAGGGATGTGTAGCTGATCTAGGGAAGCTTGGTAAGACAGACGCAAGGGTTCATCTCCTAAGAAGACCACAAAAATCTGCACCAGTCTTACTATGCTCTTCTCTGGGAGATAAATCTGTGAGACCCGGCAAAAAACTGTGGCATTAGCAAGTTTGTAAGGTACCTGTTCATGAGGAATTCACCAGGCTGGACCAAAGCCCCCCACCCCCCATAGTTCTAATTCAAGCAAAACTCTCGCTTAGCTCCTCCTTTTACCACTAGGTTATAATTCCTGTCAAGAAACCCCTCAGGTGAACTCCCTCTGCTCAGACCAATTAAAATCTTTAGAGCATCTTTTGGGGATGCTAGCTGAGCCCAGTCACTAATTAGATTCAGCTTTTCTCCTGCCATGGAAAAGTAACAATCCCTCTCCATCTTTCTGACAATAGGACAGTTTTTTTGCTCTAGTCCCACAGCTCTGGGTGGGGTTCTCATCCTATGGCTCTCCAGAGGCTTCATATGATGACTGCATGGGTTGTCACGCCTTATGGTTCACGTTTATGATGACGCCAAATTCTGCACCATTAAAAGGAACATATTGCAAGGAAAAGAGCACAGGTTGTATACATGACCTACAAATCCACCGGAAAAGAAAAGGGAATAGGCAAATTCCTGCACTGTACTAGAAGTCTGACTGCCTGCTCCTCCTGTGGACACAAAGTGTTTCATTAGAATGCAGGAACTTATCACTGAGACAAGGGCAGTAAAGACCTCATCATCTGTTCCCACATCATGCAACCGGAGGGATTACTTATAGAGCAAACACTGCCACCCTGGTCAGCCAAATGGACTGGCCCAGGCCAAATCCAGAAGCAGTGCAAGTGCTGATCTCTTTGTTGGGGGGAAAAAACAAGGACTTGTGCTACACATGGAAGCTGCTTTCTGTTAGCTGGATGTGGTGAAAAAAAGCAGGTACCAGCCCCTCTTCCTGCTGCCTTGGGCTTGGCTCTGCAATGCCTGCACCTCTGCATGCTAGTGATGCTGCCTGCAGGCTCAGATGCTTATTCGGTCCAGTAGGGACCTAATCCTCCAAAGGAGCTGGCTGCACAACGCCAGCCAGGGAGCACAGGCATCCACCAAAGACAGGCTTTTCACCACTCCATGCCTCACACTTTTACCTAATTCTGGGTCAGTTACAGGTGTCCCTCTCACAGGGTGCAGTGGAGTTCAGCCAAGCAGTGCTGGCAATGGGTCCTGAGATCCCCCAGTGCAGTCTCACCAGCAGCATCTAGAGCTATTGCACAACAAAATTGCATTTCTTGGGAGTGGCCATGGCTGGAGCACAGTTGTTTCTGGCAAGCCTGACACTCTAGAGTTTGGCCCTTAGGGCTGGATAAGTATTTGCAGTGGAGGAAGCCGTCTATTAAATTTTAGTGGCATATAAATATGTTTTCCAGTGCATTTTTTTTTATTTATTTGCTTGGGCTAATGACTGTGCTCTGAAAGGCCTTGGAGCCTCATGGGGCATCTCAGATGACTTCGAGGGACTAACATTGCCCAAAGCAGCATAACTAGGGGTAAAGTGTCCTAAGCCCTGCAATCCCTATGGAAAAGCAGGCCTAATCTGCGCCAAGACACACATATCTGCCTCTTGTGAAGAAAAGTCACAAGTAGCAGGAGCAACAAACAGTCCAAATGCCAATGGAAATCCATGGGGAGAGGCTGAACAAGGAGGATGTGCCAGGAGAAAATTGTAGTTTTAACAGTGCTTATAAGCTTGTGAGTTTGGAGTAGTGTGTGGGTCTGAATGTCCTTGGGACACATTACTGAGGAGGAAGACAAAAGGACAGGAGGAGTGTTTGAATGTTGCCAAGAACTAAGTGGCTACTCAAACGTGACCAGTTCACAGCTCTTATAACCCTGTGTTTGGGTCCTGTTGAGAACTGGAGGCCGTGCTTCATCTTAGGAAAGCTCTGAGGAGACACTTTCATACATGCGTCAAAGGGGGTCACAGCCTTGTGGTAAGATGGGATCCATCAGAATTTCACAAACACCTCTTTCCTCAGAGGACACAGAGAAGAGAGACATGAAAACTGAGACAGTCTGGAGGTTCATGACACCAACAGGTGGGTAGAGTCGGGCCTCCACAGAGTTCATGCTAGACATCTGACAAAACACTCCCCAACTTAACAAGGGCAGAAAGCCAGCTACAAGGCCATCACAGTAGTCTCACATTGTTGTTCAAGAGGTAAATGCCAGGATTTTACAGCCGCACACAACGGCACAGAGACACATTTGCTGTGGATCACGGTGCTGCCTCCCTGGATGACTCAGGCCTGCAGAAACTGTGACAAATCCCTGCAGGTCCTAATGCACTGAGATCTAGACCTACCCCAGCTCTCAGCCTCAGCCTGCTGCTTTATTCAAAATTGCAGCAACTTCTACCTTTTTGCACTGCACATGCTCAGTTCGATGCCTTGAGTGCCAATGAAGACTTCACTCATTCGAGCACCTCCAATGTTTCTGACTGAGGTCTTAGAGCAGTAATTTTATGCCTTTTAAGAATTCAAGGAGGTATCAATCATCTAACAGTCACATTCCCAACTGGCATCTACCTAGATTTGGGGATATAAGAATTTACACTGATGTGCAACACAACTCCTCTCCCTTTGATTTGAAAGCTACTTTTAAATACAGTTTGACTGGCAAAACCTTGAGGAATACCAGATTTTTAAGTCAGAAATGAAACCAGAGCTCCTTTCTTCAGGCACCAGCAAATGAAGAAGGTCATTCAGAAGTCTTGTGTGATTTAATATAAATTTTTTAAAAACTGCTTGGGTTTCTTATTAGTGAACTTAATTGCTGTATTTTAGTTACTTGCTGTTTCTTAACTAAAAGCATTTTCATTCTTTATGAGGCAGTCAGCAGGTGTACACATAACTTCATGTCAGTGTCTGAATACTACTTATTGCTCATTTAACGCCACAAAAAATAAAAAAATTGGAGCCCGTCTCAAGAAAAATAAATAAAAGAAGGAGAATGTTGTGGAGTCAGAGCAGAGTTCTTTTTTTCTTTTTAATCAAAACAGGAGAGGTTTTCTTGAATATTTTTTCCAAGCGCTGTTGTTATAGGTGTTTCCTGAGGAAGTGACTGACGTTTTTTTTCCCCCATGACTCTCACCCTCCAGTTTTTATTTTTATTTTTCTTCAAGCGCAGAGTCTGAGAGGTACAAGCAAGCCAGCACAGCAGACAGTTATTTAGCTCTGCTGTTTAAATAAACTGATGGAAAGAGAAGCAGACTTCTTTTCACTGTGATTTGGTAAAGCAGAGTAGGGATACATGTAGCCATGTGCTTAATTTTAGGCAGGTGCCTTGCTAAGCTGTGGCCTCTACATGCCACACAAAACCACCAGTGAAATTAAATGCCATCTAGTTATTTTATGACTGTGCTTCAGTGCAGTGCTCTTGCAACTGGAAGCCATCTGGTGAGGGGATGGTTTCGTGTTCTGTGTTTTCACAGCTCCCTGCCCAGGGGGGTCAGGGCCTGCTCTGCAGCAAGGGCTCCTAAGACCTCTGCTACTCCTTCGTGGGAACTGCTCCAGTAGCCAGATCCTACTAGGACACTGCCAAGGGCTTGGCCTTCATCGCCATGGACAGCTAACAAAGGGGTCCCATAGTGAGCAGACCTCCTCACCCGAGGGGAGCTCTGGGCCCCTGGATCTGTACAGAGGCCAGCTAAGGGTAACTCTTCATACATTGGCCACTGCTTATGTATACCCCATGCTAGATATGACCCAGGAAACTAAAGAGAAAGACATTATGCTGCATATAGGACAATCTGATAGAACTGATCTGATTCTTGCTTTCTCCATCCCCAACCTGGGGCTCTAAAAAACTTCACACCACTCTTAATAAGAAGGGGTGGCAAGTTCTGCACCTGACCCACAAACCCCAGTACAGAGTGGAGGCATCCGATCCATACTGTCATTTTAATTCTTTTACAGAGAGAGCGGAACAGCTCAAAAACAGAACTTCAGGCATGTCCAAAGCTTTAAAGAAGCGCAGGTTCAGATCAGCTATCATCTCTAGCCAATCTGTGCAGAAATGCATATTGTCCTCTAAAGTTCGTACCAAGGGTGGTGGTGGTATAGACGTAAGAAAAGGAGGAGAGAGAAGCCCTGTGTAGCTGTGCTGATGCAGCTATTGGGATTTAATCATTAGAAACAAAGAAAAGGCATTTGACCTGCCCTTGCACACATGTATGCAACTCCATGGTACAGCACCTTCTCAGTGGAGCGTGTCAGCTCAGAGACTCCACTGCATCTTACATCTTCAGCCAATGACGGCTTCTTTAGGAGTGCAGGCTGATCCAAGGCACAAGCAAAATGCTCCCCTTAGGACTTTGTTGCCATGACGTTCCCAGCAGTCATTGTAAGTCTTTTGCTGTTTTCCCCTTGTTCTCTTGCTCTGCTAAAAACAGTGTGGCCAATCATCCCTCTGCCTTCACAAACACCTCTCCTAGCCATTTGAAGAAGAATCTTCAGCAATGGTAAGCTGCTTTTGTGACTGACAAGCTTCCAGGCTGCTGAATTAGAATCACTGCAGGAAGGCAATGATTTCTCCCATTGGTTTAACCTCCTTCCAGTCAACTGTGCGCATAGGATCTGAAGCCAAATAGCAATCCTTGGATAACCTGAGTTTTGAGAGGCCAGAGAAAAGCTATTGCAAGGCCTCATCTTTGCTCCTCACACAGAAGAGATTCCAGCTAAGCTCAACACAGAGTTTTCCCAGGTTTGATCACATGGGATCCAGGCTTTGGTACCAGCTTTACACATCTTTAGAGAGCAGCTGCCCATGGAACTGACTACAGTTAACACTTGCCTTTGCACAGAAGCACTAAGCAATAAATCAGGGTAAAAAGCAGAGCTCAGATCTTGACCCTCTATGCAGATACATAAGCAGCTAGCAAAGTTGTTCTCTGGTTTTATATTGACACACTTGCTTTCAGTTCAGCGTGGTAACTCTAGATTTGCACCAGCACAGACAAGAACAAAGCCAGTAATCCCTACCTCAAGTGGGGTTGCTAGTTGATCAGAACAGGGACAGCACATTTTGGGCAACAGACTTCCATGGGCTTTTGCCATTGTTCCTTAGCCAACACTGATTGAAGAACTAAAAAGGATTGCCAAGTCCTCAAAAGATTTTAGTGCAAGCGATGCAGACCACATATGCTGAATGGTAAACAGGTCTTGAGGATCAGAACAAAAAGGTCTTTATAGTCCGAGCAAACAAAAGTAAATGCCAGAATCTAAGTGAACTAGAGCTTTCCAAAAGCCTGAGGCTACTAAAATTTCAGAGCTCAAAGTGTAGCCTTGTTTGTTTCTTAGAAAGTCCTAAACAGCATCACATTATCAAGAGAGGTGGCCCTGTCCTTTTCCCAGCAAAGCATCAGTGTCCTTTGATTTGCTTCTCATTTCAAAGCATCCCATCTGACAAAAATCAGTCTCTATCAGACTATTTGAGTCTCGTTTTAAAGCTAAGTGTAGCTAATTTCTTTGTAAGTGGGTAGCCAGCAAAGAGAGGAATATTGCCAATAAAGTAAATACCATTTATTAATGAGCAGAGTAATATGGAATACAGAAATCCAAACTAAGCCACACCACCAGAAAGACAGTCCTAATACAGATGAAATTTTGAAATACTTCAGTTTTCTATTTTAAAATCATGCACACAGAAACATACACACAGAGCTGAATGAGAGGGAGGATTGTTACATTTGGGGACCACAAATCTGAGGATCAAGTAAAAGCACATGAGTTGGAAAGGACTCCAGTTTAGTCACTGTCAAAGGACTGGTGCTGCTAYGTCCATGCTGGGTATGTAGAATTATTCCACAAACTGTCTAAGATCCTTGGTCCTGCCTGGAGCAGCCTCAGAAGCAAATCAGTGAGGCTTTGTGCATGAGACTGCCTGGAGTTTTATCCTGGTTGGGAACCAAAGGCTCCTGCAAGAATAAATCCTCAGGCAAAATTCCCAGTTGGCCCCAAGATATATTGCCTCTGTGAAGGCTGATGGGGTTAGACAGCTTTTGGTTTGTTTAAAACGAGTTTCGGCTGCTGCAGCATAAACTCACTACTGCTCATGCAGTCCTCTTAGGCTATGCAGGACTGCTTCCCTTACTCACAACTTGTGTTGCGACTGCCAGCAGCTGCTGCTCTGATTCCTTCAAGTACTTTTACACTGTCCAGCTCTGCCGATGGCTCCAGAGCACTGCAAGCATGGAGCAGAATGAGATACACTGTCTCCCTGCCTCCTCTAAGTCCCTCTTTTTGCCCACTGCTCCCATCTTTCCCTATCTCAGTTCTTTTCCCAATTCACTACCCAGCACTACCTTGTTGATTTAAGTGACGCTGCTCTCAGTTTACCTCAGTATGAAAGCATGTCCAACCTGTGCAGCAAGTCCCTTGAGTCATGGCAAAACAGGTCTCCAGCTGTAGTGTGCCCACCTTTTCTGCCTTTGCCTCTGGAGGACTGGAGAAATGACAACTAGCCAGTGTAAAGGAGGGCTAAAGGGCAGCTGAAGCTCCTTCTCACCACCACAAGGGTCATGTCAGTAGCCAGYGTGCATGCCCTGAATCACAGGCTTCTTTCGTCTTTTGCTCATGGAAATTCCCTAAGGAAGCRTGTCTGGTCTTTATAGGAGAACTTGATTTGGGCCAAGGTAGCCCAAATCAGGGGCAGGAGAGGGGCACTGGACATGGCAAAATGCAATGTCACTAAAGAGGCTGGGAAAGTGGAGATGGTTCACACAAGTAGAGAATCTAAGTCCTGTAACAGGTCTGCAGAGATGCTTTGAGATTACAGATGCTTTGACACCTGCATTAAGCTCACCCCACCCCATAAAAACCATGCTAGTACCATTTTGAAAGTGGAGGGAGAAGGCCCATGTCACATCCTGTCTGCCCCTCTTCTTTCTCTCCAGATCTCTACCCAATACATAGACCAATTAGGGTAGAGTCCGTAAGTAAGGAAAGCTCATAAAGCAGCACCAACTCTTAAGTTCTTTTATGGCCCAATGGGTGAACAGGAGGGAGGAGGGAAAAAAAAAAAAAGAAGAAGAAAAAAAAAGAAGTACAGTTCACCTTGGGCCTCTCTTCCAGACAAATTCTTTCCAGTGCTATTTTACAGGTTTGCACAGTCCAGCAATGAACCTCATAGCAAAGCAGGCATTTAAAAAACATGCTAAACTACTGTGAAATAAATTACTGACTCAACAGCTAGGCACCTACAGGTATATTTGGGCTTCATTTGAAGAACAAATTGAAGCAATGTGCATATTAGTCCCTGAGTCTGCAAGGGGCAGAAAAAGACAGAGAGCCTGGAAATTTTCCAAAGTGCATAAGGTTAGGAGAGCCCTGCCCTGCCAAACAGCCCACAAGAGACAGGAGTCACACGGAAAAAGGATTGACTCCCAGGGATGGCCAGACCAACTCCCAGCTGCATCTGCATCCAGGCTTCCTCCAAACAGAGGAACAGGGTGAAGGTTGCATTTGAACCATGAACCGCAGAGCAGAGGGAGAAGGAGGTCAACAGGCACATCGATGGAGCCTGATGGGGACACAGAAGGAGAGGGGGGTGAGCAGCTAGGTGGATATTGCTATTATTGGCCCATAACACTTCTTTGCAGCTCACTGGAGCATGAAAAGTGCCCTTTTCCCAAAGCCCAGAAGCAGCCATAATGGCTGCCCTCTCCTCCACCAGTATCAAATCGCACACTTCAGGATATGTTAGGGCTTTATTAGCGCCTATACTCTCAAATCCCAGTTCACGTGCTCTCAAAAGCCAAGGTGGAATAATGCCCCTGAAAACTGAAAAAATCCTCACTTACCAAAAATTTCTCCCAGCAAGATATTCCACCAAAAAGACAGCATGCGACAGGCCCCAGTCTCCCCAGGTATGCGGCTCTTGCCATTGCAGGAAAGTTGATAAAACAACCCTCTTTTTGCAGGATATCTCCACAAAAGGATGGGACCAGCTTCTTTGCTGATTTAGTTTCCTTCCTCCGCAACTCTTCTCCTGCTTCCCATCTTCTTCTCTTTGCTCCTGCCAAAGAGGAGAGGAAAGGATGAAAACAATTGAAACAGCTGAAAGGGAAAATAAGTAATAGCCACTGAAGGTTTGAAAGTCAAGCAAGGATGTAATTAGTGGAACAGCTGAAAGAGGGAGGCATCATGAAAAGGCAGAATGGTGGAAAAAAGCCAGATGAAAGAAGTAGAGAGAGAGAGAGAGATAATGAACAGTCTGTAAGCAGTTTGTCAAGGCTGGTCTTGGATGCTATCCCTCCAGCCATTTTCAGGTTCACCTTCCCACCAACTCTGTCTCTAGAGGAGATGCTTCCTTCAGACCTGTCTATTTCTGAACTCTCTGCCCCTCCCTGTCCACAGACAGGACCAAGATCTGACTATTGCTTTATTCCTTATGACAGATAAGGCCACTCAAAATCCCAGCACTTGCCTCCCCCAGACAAGGGGCCTGGATTTCAGCTGTGCGGCCTAGTCCCTGTTAGGCAGGGAGTGAATGCAACTCAATATTTTTGTCTTGACAACTCTGCTCTCAGTCCTGCCCTGGGGAGTCAAGGGACTTGCACGGGTATGCTGAGGCACAGTCAGACCTTTGGAGAAAGGGAACAATTGGACATGAAATCCTGTTAGAACAGTGCAGAAGGGAGGCTTGGCTGGTGTCGATTCAGAACATGAGACTGTAATAATATTTGCCCTTGGWTCAACCTCATATACTGCGTACAAAAGCCTCTGTTTGAATAAAGGAATGGTCAGGGAGACATGAGCTGAGAAGAGCCAAGAAACTCAAATCAAAGTCCCAATTCTCTTTGTCCGGAAATTTAACTGTTTTGGAAAGAAACAAAAACACATTAGAGGTAGACAAGGAAAGGGCAGGACAGATTTCTTGCTGAACTTTCTCACATGTGTGTTCCACAGAAAGGGTTCAAAATATGCATTTTTCTCTTTCAAGAAACCAGTTTGGCTCCATCAAAGCAGCCCTGGCTTCTTGGATAAATAAAATTGTACTGTTTTTTACAGCCTGCAGGACAGGAAGGAAAGAACCAGGAATTAGGCAATCTAGGCCTTGTCCTGTCCCACTTTTGACCTGGGACAAGCCACTTAACTCACATGACTCAGGAACAGTCATGAGGGGACACCTATCTCTGTTTTTGTAGCCATATAACCCAAAATATCTTCAATGTCTCCCTGACTTACCTTTGCCCCTATGTCTTCAGAGAGTTGGTGTGCAGCACTTGGAATGCCAGGGCCTTTAACGATGTTTAATCCTGGAACACCTGGGAGGAAAAAAAAAGAAAAAAAGAAAAAAAGGCTGATTGGCAGGAGAAGAGTAAACCTGACCCAAGGCCTAAAAGATGTCAGGGTCCAAATGCAATAAGGTTTCCTCCATCCCCTACCTAGACCATATTACTTTCAGCATGGCATTCAGATAACTGCCTTAGCAAAAGTCACTTTTGTAGCTGATGAGGCAGAGCAGTCTCTTGGGAGACATYTGAATCTGCACACACCACTAAAAATATCAAACATGCACAGCTTGTTCACGTGAATGATAGTACAAAGCTTTCTGGGCAACGGAGACCAGTGCTGATTCCAGCTGCAGCAGTGATACTTGGGATATTCCAACTGATGTGTGTTTTTCCAAACCTTATTTGAGAAGGTCCAGGCAGGTTCACCTGCCCCTGACACTACCTCTTTCTCCTTGAGGTGAATTTAGCCAGATAGCAGGTGTTTTCTATTTAGAAAAACATTCATTGACTGGGAAAACACTTGGGCAGGCAGGTATACCTCAGAGAACTTGTTTTATTTCTCCTTCTTTTTGCGGGAACAAAGATCTTTGCATCAGACCCTGAAGCTACTCATTAGCTAACACTATCTATACATTAGGCAACATGGGGTGAGACCTTGAGCTCTAGAAGATTGGTCCCAAGTCCTCTAGTCTCCTCATAGGCTGGGGAAGGCAGTCAGTCCAGGCCAAATGCAGCAGTCTAATGAACAGTACATCACCAGCAGTCCCATAAAGCACTGTCTCAGCTAGACTCCTCCAAATACCTGCTGCTCCTTTCAGATAGCAGCAAGAAAGGGCCAGTCTTGTAACACACAAAGCCCCAAGCCACCTCAGGCTTTATTTGTTTTCTAGCCAGTCCTGCTAGGACAGGGAGAGAGCCATACAAGGCCATATTTACTCAAGACAGTTCCCTTGCTAATAGGGCATCTTCTATCCAAGCACTTGTCAGGGAACAGCAAGAGTCAGCTGCTCCCTAAGGGACAAGGAGCCAGCAGCTGAGCACAGCAACAAGGCCAGCAGCACAGGGGCCTCAYCAGCCAGGGCCCAGCCCCACAGTGCCCAAGTGATATGAGTAGCACAGTCATGGAGTTGGTAGCCAGCTTCAACCAAGAGTCCAGATCATCAGGCAAATCCAAAGTGATGAGGCAGGTCTGGAGTCAAGCTGAGAAGACAGTCCTCAGGTCAAAGTCCAGATCAACAAGGTCCATAGCCAGGCACAAACATGACAGAGCTACAGACAGGTACCCTACAACATAGCTCAAGCAGGGAGTGAACACCCAGGCCTGAATTTAAATGGAGGCACTGGGCCCATGGGCAGAGGATGTGGATAGAGGTCCCAGCTGAGGCTGGTCAAGGCCATTAAGGTGTATTAGTACACTCAGATCCTTGAGAGTATTTCCCTAAATATTATCTCCTGTAAAGAAAGGAAAGCTGTGCTGAGGGACCCGAGAGCCTCTTGCTTCTCTAAAATGGATGGCTCCAATCTGTGCAGGTATAGCTGTAGTCACTGATGAAGGTAGGCCAGTGAGAAATGTGGTCTTAAAGATGGTGTTTGAATGATTTGTGAGGTGCTTCTGCTTTCTCTGTTATGTATTACTGTTCTTCTAGACGAACATTTCCTTAAGGACTCCGTAGATTGCCTCTTTTGGCATCTAAGTGCTAACATATGAAGAATGGCTGGTGCAGCCCAGGGGATGACAGCGTGACCATCAAGAGAGCAACCAAAGCTTCACCATATGTTTGGATAGCCTGCATTCACCTTGCCACCCCCCCAGTTCATTGCCTTCTTTAGAAGCCTGAATCAGTGCCAGGAACAGGATTGTGATATGCTGAGTGGGAATGTATCAGTCCATCGATCGCAAGATTCCTTGCGTCACTCCTTTCATCCCACTGATCCTGTGCCTTGATAGAATGGAACAAGACAGCTTTTCTGAGGCATTTACCCGAACAGTTTAAACAGAGAGCTGTCTGCCAGTACTGTCCATCAGTTCCTGCTGTTTGGTCCCATACATCTCTTCCCCAATCTTGGTAGGGCCACTGTGGGAAGAAAAGCCAAGAAATGGGTATGACACCCCTGACATGTGACATTCACAGCTGCAGGAGCTGYCAAAACAAGCTAGTTCCTCAGATTAAATACAGGTGAAATAACAGTTTTAGCAGCAGTAAGTAGRTGGTAGCATGCATGAGTCGAGCCTTCAGCTTTCTTATGCCAGAATCAGTCATTCTCAGTGCTGTTAACCTCCAGTTTTACTCTGTTGTCATGACATCCCATAAACACAGGCCCATCAGAGGTTTTCATGCAGCCTACCATTTTGAGAGGAGACAAAGATCAGCCATCAGGTCATCTAATGCAGCCTGAGCAGCCAGCTCTTCTGGCAAACTGCCTGCCTCAACTGCTGCTGGAATGGGGTAGAGGCAGGGACAGTGGTTACACAAAACGAAATACATATGAGGGCAGATTTCAGCCTATATGATTAGAACTTCTACTATTAAAAAATAAAAAGGATCTTTTTGGAGGACCTCAGTAGGTGGAAACTCAGTAACAGGTTTTGCCATAATACCTCAATAATATGTACTGTTACCAGCATCTTCTGTAACTTTGTCATATAATGTGTCCCCAGAACCATAGAGATAGATCCCA
Organism: Apteryx rowi; assembly: GCF_003343035.1. NCBI lineage: Eukaryota > Metazoa > Chordata > Aves > Apterygiformes > Apterygidae > Apteryx > Apteryx rowi. The sequence goes on from NW_020447752.1 coordinate 1,735,359, forward strand.
AATCTTTCTGACTCTCAGTTCTAGGGCTTAGTCACTTCATCCTCCTTCTCTTTATGCCCTTACATTCCAGGCTAATCAATCCTTAGAGATACCTTGGCTAGAAAGAGTTCATTTACCTCCATATAGTGCCAGCTCCTTAGCAAAGCTGGTTTCTCCTACTTTCTTCCACAGACATAGAAGCATGTGAAGTTTTACACCTTTTATGCAAGAAAGTCAGGTGCAGGGATGGAGCTGCACAGGATTACAGACTAGAACAGATGCCGGTTGAATGCATGTGGGCTCAGAACCAGTCTGTTCCATGTGGAAGGATGCTGTGGGCTTATCCTGCAGTTTTGCTGCAATTTTCTTGGCAAGTCTCATTAGAGTCTGTCATTTCAGCACAAGCACTTTTGTTCCATTATGCCATGCAACAGCCTATAACTTTATGTACACATCCCTGCAAATTACTGAGCAGTTATGTGCAGCAGGTACAAAAATAAACTCCATGTAACTTTCCCTTGTTCAGAAAAAATAAATTATTTTTAAGGTTACTATAGAGTACGCAGAATTGATTTAATACTCTTGATGATAATGTTGCAAGTGAGATCTTAATTCACCTGTACTGATATTACTATTTGGATCAAAAATTCTATTCTGGATCTACATGGCTTCAGGGATAGGAATCAAAACTGGTCTGCTCTGGCCTTGTTGCTCTCATGTGGGCAAAAGGGTGCATTTACCCAGGCTTTGGGCACTTCCTTATTATACTATTACACAAAAAGTGCTTAGAAAAGCCAAATGGTATTATTATCTTTATCTCCAGCATGGCCAAACTGGTCCTGTTTATGTGCCCTGGCACATCCTCTGGCTCAGGGGAGGAGGGACAGGGACTATCAGGATGCAGGCAATTCACTGCAGTTAGATAAACCACCACAGATGTAAAGCCTTGGCTTTCCTCGTTTCAACTCTGGCATGCTGCATCCATCCTCTGAAGAAAGAAAGTGAACCAATCCAGCTTGCTGTTAAAGTGCACTGCAAAAGAGAGTACTGTTCTCTGTTATCCAGCTGGAGGCACAGAGAAGTTCACAGAGCCATCAATCCCAGAGACCCAGCTGGTCCACCCACCAGAGGGATCGCAACCTAGTGCTCTGCCACATCATATTCCCTTCAATTACCTTTACACATTGCTCCCTATTCCCATAGAGCAATATTTGGAACCTAAAATTCTCCCCCATGTTTGCCAGAGTTTGAACATCAGAGCCAAATCCTGTTGCTACAGCCCATTTCTAAATAGCCTGTTGATTTCTCTTTTCTGTAGCTTTTTTCTTTTGATCTCTAGAGCTATTCACAGTTCAACTGTTTTCCAGAGACAGCTTGTTGCAGTTTGCTTGGGTTTGAACTAGGCTTTGAAATTAGTGACTAGGATGCACCACACTTTGGTACAAGGTCTTGAGGAAACAGCAGGATAATTTATGAGACAAGCTACTAGTCTTCAAAGGAGAACATCTTTTCAGCAGAAGTCCCTTTTCTTCAAAGGAAAATTTACCTTTGCCTTGTGAACCTGCATCTATATATATATATAAAATAAATATTTATTTTACACCCACCCTGTCTGTGGCATGGTATGTGTATGTATAAAGGCCAATTGCCCTCAGAGCATTGGAAGAGGCAGTGTCTGAAGATGAAAAAAAMCCCCTGCACCTAAAGGTGGATTGTAACAAGCTCTATGGAAGCAACCAAAAGAGGCTGGCTTCACACAGGACAGCATTCGAGCAGAAGCAGGCAGCATGCTCACATCTGACAGAGAAATGGAGTCTGTGGGGCTGACTGGCAGCAAAGAGTCTCCAGGGAAAASAAGCTCAAGCAGATGATTAGAAAGGCGGGACTTTAGTGCTGCTCTGGGAAGTTGTGGCTCTGCCCGTCTGGCTGATGCTGGACAACTCATTTCCCTGGCCCCATTTTGAGACTGAAGCTGTCTAGAAAGTACCAGAATTACCCTAATTTGCCTCCCACAAAACTCTTCAATGCTGTCCTCCTGCTATTTAAAAGAGGGCTGAGGAGTGGCCTTGGACGTAGCCTCCAGCTTGATCTGTCTGCCTCCTTCCCACAGCAGGGCTTCCCAGGCTGCCTGAGCAGGCCTGGGGGCACACAGGACACGCAGCTACCACTCTGTGGCCCAGGCTTGCTCGGGCATTGCAGTGTGCTGAAGGGCAGCCTCAAGCTGTGCCTATGGCTGTGCCTGTGGCTGTGCCTGGCCTCGTTGTCGCTTCCTGCCTCAATGGGCAACAAACCTGGGCTTGGAGGCAGCCAAGAGGTGTCTCTCCAACAGTGGCTGATACCGTGACTGCTGTCTCTTGGCACAGGTCAGGGCTGACCTAGAGTCATTCAGGAGAGCTCATGGACAGTGCAGCAATGTGGCTGCAAGCACTTACATAAAGGGCCATCTGCTGGCCTCTGCCCTGGAGGCAAGATGGCCTAGGGCCTTAGCCTCAGAACGGACTGCATCCACCAGCGCCACCACCACCACCAGCATTCCCAGTGCCTGCAACGCTTGTCTGTCTTGACCCAGCACACTCTGAATCTTGCCCCCAAATGAAAGCAATTCTCAGCTGGGGTAAATGGACTTAGTCGATATGAGGCAAATGGTGCTTTTTCTACACCAGCCAAAGATCAGGAATGTTTCTGCCCAGACCTCTACATGCTAAAGATTATGAACAGCCTGGATATGTAATGAAATGCTCCCAGTGCCCTCTTCCCCTCCACAAACCTAGAAGATCTCCCTCTTTACCTAAGAAAAGCTGCACCCTGACACAAAGTGCCTTCTGATGAGTGCCAGGACAATGAAAAGGGATCACAAGGCTTGCTGGAATCAGTCCTGAGATGTGGACTTTGCCATTCTGGAGCACATATGGGGTCAGGTCAGGTTTTTCCCTACAAATAGGAGAAGCCATGTGGTTTTCGTATAATTTGGAACGTTTTCTTACAGAATGAAGATTGATTAGATGCCTGGAGTTTCCCAGAAACAATGTTGATAGTGTTAGCAGCCTGCACGCCACAAGAACCCATTCATAAAAAAAAAAAAAACTCCTCATTTTTTAATTTATTTTTTTTAACTTTATGTTCTTGGAAAAAAAGAAGCTTATTGGGTAACTACCAGAGTTCCTCTTTCATCACCTTGTCATAAATCCCACAGGCTCTGAATTCCTCTAAAAATCTCTCAGTTAAATTGTGACCTGCCTATTCTAATAAATAAACTCTTTTTTTCCCCCAAAAGGCTGGAAACAGCTAAGAAGTTGCCCCCACCACCCCAACTTCTGCTAATTGAGACATCAAAGCAGACGGAAAATCAAGGTTATGCCTGTATAATCCCTGGTCATTAACCTCTCTGTTTCAACCATTTTCAAACAGGGCAATTAACTGTTGCCAACACAGATCCCCCTCTGAAGTTTCAGCCATATGTTATATTTTTCTATCATGGTATTTCTGTGAATGATGAAATGGCTGCTGCCTTTCACCCTTAGATGGCTGCACCTTGGGGGCAGGTGATATGTCCCTGGGTGTATCTCAGGCAAATTGTGACATCCCAACCCAATCCCAACCCCAGTTCATGCTGTTGTTGCATGGAGTGAAATCTTCGCAGCAGCTCTGCACTGAGAGGCTTTTCCACCTTTGCAAGAGCACTGACAGGTAAGTCTGATACTGCAAACTGTGAAATGCACTGTAGAACCAGGGCTGGAGATATTATTGCTGTAAAAGGTGAATTAACAAAGAAACTGCCTAAGATTCAAAAACCATGAGGATGCACTTGAAAATGACCCCTGGGCAAGTAGTAGGAACCAGTGTCACCTTAATCATGTTGGATCTGTGCTTTGCTCCCTTATGGAGACCCACAGGACAAAAATCTTGCAGGACTGCTGTATGCAAAGACATACAGACACTAGTCCAGGTCACTGACTGAGCCCTCCAGTCCCTGTTACTTGCTCGTGTTAGCAACTGGGCTGCCAGATCTTCACAGCCAACGTACCCTGGGATAGCTAAATTGTCTTCTGCAGTGACGACGTACCCTGAGGTGTCCATGCAGAAGCGCTCATAACAGCAGCTGTTGAAGTTGCCCTGTCCAAAGTGAGGCTGCTGTGTAGCTGATCGCTGTTGGCTCATTAATGGGTGGGAAGAGCTGCACTGTAGGTTTAGCTGCCTTCCTCTTGCTTGGATCTGAAGTGGAGAGAAACAAGAGAGTAACTCCACAGAAGACCTAATTTAGAAGGCAAGAGGTGTGTGGTTTCTGTAGGGTATCCATAGATAACCCCATCAAAGAATATCATGGATTCTTCCACATGTTTCCAAACTTGACAGGGAAACAATTATAGAGATTTCCCTGCATCAAAGGCAAAAACATATCTACCATGGTGGAGAGGAGGAAGCAGGGAAGGGGCAAATGATCTCCCTTCCCTTGCGCTGCCTGGTGTGACAGAAATGTCCYGGATTATACAAGTGAAGCGGCTGCATGGCCACGGGGGCATCCCCTCCACATCATTCTCCCTATATGAATGATGCAGCTGTCCATAATCTTTACCCAGATCCCATAAACSTAGCAAAGAAACACAGGAACATCTGCACAATGGCAGTTCTGTGCTCTGCATCTGCCATCCTAAACTGGCCTAAATCAGAAAGCTCTGCAATGGAGCAGTGTTTAATTTACGCTAAGGCCCCACAGATATAAACATTTCAGTTACGCCCCAGGAAAAGATAGTGCCAGACCTCCAAGAGGCCACAAAGGGTCTGCAGCATTTTTGTACCTGATTGGACAGGGTAACATATGTATACTCATGTTATAAAGAGCAAACAGTACGCATAAATGAATGTTGCCCTTGAGCAAGAGCAGATTAAATGGTGCCTGTTTACTCCCTAAAATGCTGGAATAGTTATTCTGCTGGTAAATAACCCCACCGAAGCCCCCTGGCACATTTTCACTCAGACTTAGTTCAGACCTCTGAACACAAAACAATCAGGAGAGAGATTGAAATGGGGCCAGGTTTCGATTAAAAGTTGGCCCCTAACACACACACACATTTAAATCCTTTATACACTGAACACATGATTGTGCTTAGGACAATATGTTGCTCCCAAAAAGGGTTTGCAGGTTTCCTTGTAAAGAGGATAGATCCAACATCCCAATGCCAGCTGCAGTCATAGCTCCTAAGTCCCACTTCTCCACAGCTTCTGTTTCCCCCTGCCAGACAGGACAGTCCCACTAAGGCAGATGCAAAATCCAACCTTAGCATAACTGCATGTAACCTCTTTCTGATTCAGAGGCACTGGGTTGAGCGCTACAGGTCCAGGAAGTATTAGGGGTAAAGGGCAGAAATTTGTGACTTTCCTTCTCGAGGCATCCATAGGAATTATCGCACAGTCCTGCATCTTGCGGAGTGGAGGTGTGACATGCCCTTTGCTCTGAATGTCTCCCCACTGCCCTTCAGCGGTGGTATTTCACAGTAAGCCACAGGACAACTGAGCTCCCACAGCCCTGATTCAGCTAAGCACATTGGCACATGCTTCAGTTTTCTGGTGAGCGGGGATCCGTTTGCGATGATCCCTGCAGTATATGACAACATGAGCAGCCAACACCCTGGCTCCTACTTTTTAAACTAGCCTGTTTGTCAAATTCAAGGCCAGCTCAAGAGAGCTCAATTGTCAGAGGCTGCAGTGTGCTAGTTCGTTCTCCTCTGATCACAGTGCAATTAACTGATCAGACCCCTTTCTCTAGAAGGGTATTACAAGTGAATCAATAGAGAGTATGAACAAGCCATACCAACCTGCTATGGTGTGCCATGTTTGCATAGACAGCATTTTATTCCAGCTGTCAGGAAGTTTGTAACCTCCAGCCCCCTTTTCACAAGGTTGGGAAACATGATCTGATCGCCCATTTGCAGCTCTTTGCTCGCCCACCTCAGCCAAGGCCTGTTTGCAGTCCGTGTTCACTTGCTTGCAGATTTGTTTGTGGCCTCTCATGTCACTCCCAGTCTGCTCCTGCCCTGCCTTTGATGGCGCACACTGCACCAGACGGAGTAAACACACACTCCGGATACATGGCAGGCCTCTTGTGCAGGGCCCTAGCCAAATACTTACAGAGCAGCCAAGTATCTTCCCTTTGCCTTCTGCAGGCAGGGTCTGGCTCCCAGCAAGATAAGCTGAGTTTTGAGGGCTGATTTTTGCACTAGAAGGTTTGGATCAGACACCTCCTGCTCTCTTTACAGCTCAGGGTGTTTTACTGAGGAGGCGAAAGGGAAGCTACTTGTCCAGAGCATGCCTTTTGCTGGGGCAGAGGAATAAATTTTTGTCTCTCATTTATTCTTCCTCCATCTGCAGTGGCTGGACACAGCAGGCATCTACTCTGTTTCTGGCAGAAGAAACTGTTTTGGAGATCTTGCATGTCAGTGAGTAATTCATGAAGAGCCTCACAGCACTTGACAGGGGTGGGATTCAGAGCAGGATTCATCAGGACCCTGAGGCTGTGACCCTCACTTCTGGCAGAAGCGGAGTCCTTCATGAACACAGAGAGGCAGGGTCCCATTTCTTCTCCTTCTCTGCCCCCAGATACTGGGGGGTTTGTTCACCTTCAACTTACAGTGACCCACACCCACTGCAGAGACCTGGGAAACTTTGCTGGGTGCTCATGGCTGGAGCAAGAGCACAGCTATCTGTACTCAGCCCAAGAAGCACAGAYGAGCACTAGAGCTTCTCTCCAAAGCTTCCTGGCAGACTTGGAGGAGAGAGAGGGAAAGAAGAAGAAATTTGAAAACAACCTTTCCCCTTTCAGAGGAGTGTGCTGGAAACAGCCCTGCCAGCTCTTGCGGTGTAGCCTGCCAGGCAGTAGTATGGCTCCACAGTCCAGGATCAACAAACTACACATTTGTATTCTCACCAGGGCCAGCACTATTACTGCCACAACTTAACACCCTCAGAGACTGCCTCAGCTGTGAGAGCTGCCCTGGGAATCAGGACAGTTGTGACAACCAGTTGACGGGAGACCCACTGAATAGAAGAGTGGCTGCTATAAGAAAAGAAGGGTGGCTTCTATGGCTGAGGCAAACTCTTTATGTTCTTCTGCACGTAGAAAACAAAATATCCAGTATCCAGATGGATGTAAAAAGATGTTTAGGAAGGAAATGGACCAACCAGCTGAATATGCCGTCCTTGGGATGCACTGGCTGGTGGCTTGACCACAGCCAACAACTGCTGTTGTTGTACTTCACCACAGCAGGATGCTGTCGCCAGCGCTGGGAGAATTAGAATTGGTACCTGCCACACTCTGCTGGCATTAGCAAGCCTTCCTGACCAAAAGCCTCAAATTTCCTCCCCTCTCTCACCACCTTGTCTCTCTCTCTCTCTCTCTGCCTTCATATCCTGACATCATACAACCGCTTATTCTTCACTGTTTCCTCCCAGGTCTCATAAGCCAAGCACCCTCCTTCTCCATAGCAATTGTTTTTTTTTCAGAAGAACAACCCCACAGAGACCTGTTGACCCTGGGGAGGGTCCATAGAGCCAAAATCCCTGTAATTTCCTGCACATCCAGTTTCCTAATGAGCCAAAGGATATTCAGATGCATTAGACCAGGAAAATTAGCATCAATTAGACTTCAGTATATATTGTGCAAATGAGAATTACTGTTTGTTTTGAAACCAAACAATGTTGCAGAAAATGTGGCCACTCATAAAACCTCAGCAACAGCAAATGACTTGACTTGTACTCAGCTCTAATGATTCACTAACCAGCAAGCAGTGACAGACACTATTAAACTCTTGTGGTGGTAAAAATGAATCGAGATGCTGGAAATGCTTTGCTTTTTCTGCACACAGAGCTGACTCAGGTCACTGCAGAGAGCTGGAGCAGGCTCCAGGTGAAAGGGTTTAGGCAGGGTAATTACAGTGTGAGATTTGTTGTCAGTATTTGCAGAGCAAATCCTTCATGCTGCACAGCAAGAGGAATGGGCAGGGTGAATATGAGGATTGTGATTCATTTTGATCAAGAGTTTTCTTCTCACTTTGACTCTCCTGTGAATCTCTCAGAACATGGACAGGATGCAAATTAGGACAGAAGGCTGCTTCAGTAGGGTCCAGAGCAGTTGTCACTATTTTCATAGCTTTGCTGAACCTTCTGCATCTAGGCTGAGATTTGCAAAAGTGCTTAGAGGATGGAAATGTTCAGCCCTTCAACACCTCCTTCCCTTGGGCAGCCTGCTGCTAATTGGTGTCTCCAGTTGGAGTCTCACAGCTGTGCATCCAGCCCAGATCCACTCTAGGCACCTGTAAATTACCTGATGGCCTGGTCAAAGTGAGAACATAGTCCTACCCCATTCCTGGAAGTATGGAGATCAGTGTCCTCTCTCCTCATCCCAGCCACAACTGTCAGCCTCAGCTGGATATTAAGACTGAGTAAGTGCTTTGAGACCAGCCAAACTGAGAGCACAGTGCAGATGCACTGTTCTGGGGTAACAAAGTCAAGCCTTACAATCACATTTTCAGGTACAGCTTCTGCCCCTGATGAAACTGCCCTGTTGAAAATCCCATTTGCAGCCATAAATCAGAGCATTCTTACCTAAAATCAGGGGCTGCAGCAGACTCAGGCTAAACCAGCATTGAGGCAGTGCTAGTGTCACTTAAGGCCAGCTGTGCAGCATGAACTTCAATAGCCAGAGAATAAGGACTAAGCCCACAGTGGTGATATTTTGTGTTTTGACTGCTTCTTCTCTTCTTCTGGGCTATTGTTCTTGTTGGCCCCCAAAACTACTGGTGCAGACAAACTGTATCGTGGAGGGACCTCTCCACTTCCTAGGACAGAGAGTGACTGTTACATATTCCAGGAGGTACTACTGCTGCAAAGCTTCTTGCAAAGAAAGCCAAATCATCTCCTGAGACAATATCTTCCATCTGAACCCTCTGGGGTTGATGCTTCACAGGGGAAATATTTGTAAAGAGCTCCTAACATTGAGCTTGCAGAACGCTCTCTCTCTCCTTGTTTATTTCACCAAAACCAAAAGATATTCTAGCCACAGCGGCGGACAAATCACCTCATTGTGTTAGTCCTTCTCTGCGCAAGCTCATACCTACGTACCATCGTGGTGGTTGAAAAGCTGTGGACGGCTCCAAATCAGGATTTATTTTTAGGTTTCCAGACTGTATATGTTCCTGCCAAAAGAGCCTGGTCCAAAGTTTATTCAAGTCCACGATAAAAATGTCTAATGGCGTGAATGACCTCTGGATCAGCTCCAAAGACTGTGCACTGATATTAGCACTGGGGCTGGCTGGGGATTCCCTTTGGGAAGACTGCCCAGCAAAGAAGGCAGTTTTCACAAAATTGAAATTTTCAGGGAGGAAAAACATCCCAATTTTGAACCTTCTTTCCTCTCAGAATAAAGAAATAAAAATACACAATTTTTTTCAATTAAGAAAAGTCAAGAAGCAGTATTTTCTTCAGGGCCAGTTGGAACAAAATCAGAAAACTATGTTTTGGTTTGAATGTGTTCAATAAACTATTAAAGTCTCATTTCCCTGTAAGTACACTGTCTCACTGGAGCTGTGGTTTAGAAGTCTCATCTTTCCTACAGGCTGTTTCCTAGAGGATTACATCCTCTGTGATGCAGAGTGGACTCTAAGGTCTGTGAGACATGATAGGAGCTAAGGACTGTCCCCTGAGAAACAGGAGCATTAAGTTCCTGGCCTAGAGCTGCTGGGAGGAAATTCAATTCAAGGGGAGGCTGATGTTTAGTGTTGAACGCAGTTGAAGCAAAGCTTTTTGGGTTAATTGAACAAACTAAAGGGACACGTCAATTTGAGGAATGCCAAAACATTTACTTTTGATCAAAAACTGTCAGAGTAAAATCCTTTGGCCTCCGCAAACCAGAATTTTTTGTAATTTCATTCCATGAAAAATTGGAAACGGCAGCATTTCTTCACAGCCAGAAAGAGAAACAGAGGTTAAAAATTCCTCTGAGATATAAATGATGCATGTTACTATGCCCTTAATAATGCTTGGAGGAAGAGAACACCCCTTCCACAAGACTGTGCAATTAGTAAGAAAGCAAGAAAGGCGAGGAAGAAAAATGTAAGCAGCTAACTACTTTGTAGCTAAAAAGCCCTGTAGAAATGAGCACCAAATGACTACCCTCTCTCAGCTGCTGTCTGTCCCATATTTCTAGGGTCCTTTCCCAGGATACTAAAACTGGCAATCCTCCAAGCTGGAGGGATCCAGGAGTTGCCAGGTAATTAAAGAACAGATTGTTTTGAGTACCTGCTTCCCTGGATGCCCCAAATCACCATAACAAGAACACATCTCTTGGACATTGTAGGCTCTCTGGGATCTAACTTGACCTTCATTGCACCATTGTCTTCCCTAGTGCTATTCACAGTTCAAGGGAGGCCAGAATTGGGTCCTCTCTTACCACTCACACCCAGCTGGCAGATTGTGAAAGTAAAGCAGTGTGGGGAACAAGCACTGGGAAAATCACCTTTTGATCTCATTGAAGGTGGTCCTCAAACCATGCTTGAGAGAACTGGCAGAGCAGGCTGAAGAGAGGCTGGGCTGCAGCTGTCTGTGCCAGGGCAGTCTTCAGTTCAGCAGAATATTTTACTTTCTCTTGCTGCCAATTTTGGAAACTTTATAAATACCACACCTAAATAAAATGGAATAAAATAAATGATCCTTTTCAGCCAACCCACACCCTTCCATCACCCTCCCTAGGAACACCTCAACGCCCAAGTGCTGCAGGGCTCTGTAGGGGAGGGAATTCACGTTAAAAATATCCAGCCTGGGAAAGAGAACAATTTATGCTGGGTCTGGAGCAAGGATGAGGTTCCATTTTATTCTCAGAAGCAAGTGAACAACCTGGTCTCAGGGCCTGTTGTGCAGTCATTAGTGACTTTTACAGCACAGCTTGTAACCTTGTGGCAGCAGAGATGGAGTCAGGACATGGTGTGAGGGAGCAGCGAGCCCTTTCCCTGTCACTTGTCCTGCAGCCAATACTTCACAAGCATCCTATCACATCCTGACTGGTAAATCTGTGCCTGGATGTGCAAGGACCAGGTTTGCCATGAGGCACAAAGCATAATATACTGATTATTTGGGAAGATATCTTTGTCCTGTGAATGCTCCTGGGCCACAGCACAGATTGAGGGATATTCCCTGGGGGTCGTACACTCACAGACACAAAAACTCACCAATTCCCAACAGGTAAAAGGAGCTCTAGATAATTAGCCACCTTCTCTGAAGAAGGTGCTCAACCAACGATGAGACTGAAGGTAGATGCAACACTAATTAACTCTGAACCAAATGTGGTTCAGAACATGACTCCCAGGACAGCATAATGCCACTCACCTCTGGACTGGACCATGCAATCTGTAAATGTAAATGTCTGGAATATACACTACAACGTGGTATTTACAGCACCCTTTTATTATTATTATTATTGTTATTATTTTCCTTTTTAGCTGGGGACCAAACGTTTGTGGACTGTGGCAAGAGAAGGCCATACATCTGGAAAGCGTCAGATTTAATGCCCGAAGTCAGCAGCACAGGTCAGCTAAAAGAACATGTTTGCTTCCAGCAGCAGCTGTGCAAACTCTTGTTGCTTTGGTTGTGCAGGGCTTATGTAAAGATTCCTCAAAGACAGTGCCCTCTTTGTGAGCCCAGAGCTCTGCTGATCCCTGGCAATTCCAGCCCCAGTTTCAAAAGAAATGGGTCTAAAATGGCACTCCCACCGCAAACAGATGTATTTCAGCCTCTGTCTAAGGCAGCATTCATTTCATCATGAAAAGGAAAACATCATAATTTAGGGTCACACGTCTCTTGCCTGTCTGTCAGGCACTGCCAACTATTTTTACAGCATCCCAGGGGGTTGTGGCAGTCTAGAGAACAAGTGACACACCTTTCCAAGGGCTGTCCAAAATGATGCCACTCAGTGAGATGCTTCAAGCTCCAAGCTTTGGTCTTGTCCTTGATTTTTTTCTGAGGAGACCTGAAATAAAATATCTTTGTGTATTGCACATTTTTTTCTATTATGCACTGATTTTCTTTGCTTCTCATTACTTCACAGACCTGCCCTGCTAACTGCAAAATCTGTACTGTGGGCTCAGTGTTAGAACTTCTCTCCTGGCGCTATGGCACGTGGGTGGACCAGATGTACCACGAGAACAGGCTTTCTCACACCAGTGGCCAGAAATTGAACACCATCATACATATTCTGAGAAAAGCCAAATCTCACTCACTGACTTCAGTAGCTTTCAGTTGTGCCTGTTTTACATTGAGATTGAATCTGGCCAATTATTTAACCTAATAATCAAAATTATAATTATATACAGTCCAGTAAAACTACTGGGCATCTGAAAGAGGCACAAAAACCACTATAGAAAACAATCCAAAGCATCCCTGCATTGTAGCCAACTATTATATCTGCAATGCAAACAAAACTCCTACATATTTACAATTCAGTGGGAGTTTTGATCATGTAGTAGCTTTAGGGTTCAAGGCACTGCTCATTAAAGTCAACAAGAGTCTTTATATTGACTTTAAATGAGCTCTGAGTCAAGACTGGAACATATAGCATTTTACCAAGAATTCAAAATGGAAAAAAGAAAAAAATTCTGGTAAAGCTCTTACCTTGGTCTTTCTGAAAGCTGAATGCCCGAAGGGGTCGTACTCCTCTGGCTATGCAGTTTCATCCTGCAGGGGTAAAAAGCCCTGCTGAGCCCCTCCCGGCAGTGCCAGAGTTCCTTGTGCTGAGAAGTCCCCTAGTAGATTTCATTACAATGATTGCGCTAGAGTTAATACTACATGGTAAAGAAAGTGGTCAAGAAAATGCAAGGGAGCAAAATACAGATGATCAATCATCCTTTTTACTGACACTGTCTTTATGTGGGTTGTTTTCACTGGAAATATACACCTAATAATTGCCTGGATTCATTGTTTTTTCAATGTCATTTCTATGGTAAATGCCATTAGTTACTGTACCATAGTGATTTAAAGCTGAAAACCTACTGTGACCTGCACAAAAAGATAGATTAACTTATCTGCTTTAACAAGGAGCTGCTTGAAGCCTTATAGGAAATATTGTATGAGCTTATATTTCGCATGGCCAGTAATTGCTTTTCCTGTTATTTTTCTATTAAAGAAATACAAAAGGAAGTGGGAGTCGCATGCATAATGGGGGCTGGGTTGCGGAGCTTTTAATCTGCACRTCATCAATTCAAACTAATTTAGCTGATGACTCCAGTGGTCTCAGCCTGGCTGTCAGGGGATGGGTGACCACACTTGGGTAACCACCATTCCTAAAACTTTGATGGCAGTTTGGTAAATTCAGAGGGTTTTGATTGACCAGTCTAGCCCAAGCTTGAATCTCATGCCTTGGGATGTTGTTTCAGCCACAGCTGCTAGGCAGCTGGATACAGCATGGCCAGATATTGCCGCCAGACAGCAATTACAGAGGTACGGTCAGTCCCTCTGAGCTCCACAGACACAGGGGTCAGTCTGTCTCTGTCTCAGTTTATCACAGAAATCAGAAGAGAAAGAGTAGATTCCCAGTGATACAGTTATTCTTGGATAGCCCGGGATGGGGGAGAGCTGTGTGTGAGGGATTTGCTAAGAGCCTGCTGATAAGGATAAACAGAAGGAAACTGTTTTCTCAGCTCAGTGATGTCTAAGAACAAAGTTACTGAGCTCCAGCGTCTAGGGACTGAGATCCTTCAAGATAGCTCAGTTCTTAGCTCCCTTTCTTTCATCAAGAGAGACAATGAGATTCTGAAGCAACTGGATTTCAGTAGGATATTCATTTAGACATGGAAACCAAAGACTTTTAATTTGAAGAGGTCCCTCAGACAGACTTTTTTTTCTATTTGTGGACTCTCAGTGGTGATGCAGCTCCTGTACAGTGAATTTAATTTGACAATAGACTTGCTTTTCTTGGTTTCCTTCCATAAGCCACAGGCTGAGAGCTACTGCTCTTGGAAGAAGATGGCCTTCCAATCCTCAGGTCACCTAATGGTGCACAAATAATTTCTGTCATGTCATACCTGATTTAGAGCTGTAGGAAATAGAGCTAAGAGGCTTATGAAGCCATTCTCCCATTGTCCAACATGTGTCACTGCGTCATTCCCTGTTCTCAACATGCCACATCTCAACAGACAGTTTGAGAGCTTTGGTTGTCCTTCTAAGCTTTGAAAAGGAGCTAAATGGAGTGGACACCTGGAGAAGAAATGTGCCATTGACTGTTAGACATCACAGGAGGGAATAATGTGTCGTAAATCAAAGAGGCACAATGTTAACCTCATAGACTAGCCAGGAATATGAACTATAAGAGTCCTTAAAATAACATGTATGTTTTTGAGTCAAGAATTTCATCTTTAAGCTGCTCAGTGAGGTTTTACATCTCTCCTCAGGTGCTGCATTTTAAACCATCACTTAAAAAATAAAATCTGAAAAAACTTTCTTTCCTTGGGGAGAGTTATCCTCACTGTTATCCATGCTTCTTCCATCTTTTTTTTTTTTAATGCATAACGTCTTAAACTGGGAAACACTTTGCTTTTTTTAAAGATTTTTGAATTCATTAGGGTAGTTTTTGGCATGCTCTTGTTTTTCTTTGACCCGACATAGAACAGAAGCATCCTTCCCACTGTGATATTTTTCCCTTGCTTGTCACAAAACTAAGTAGGCTAGAAAAACAGAAGTAGGAAACACAGTGCATATCTAGAAATCAGAGAGTGTAAACATGCCAGCAGAGAGCCACCTAGTTCTCCCTCTGAATGGAAAACTAACGTGGAAAGCATGTCCGATGTCTCAGCAGCCTGTATTCCTCCACATGGTCTTTCTTCTGTTCCCATTATGTCTTCTCCAGGCTTTCACTCCTTCGACTCCACCCCTTTGCAGGATTCATCATCAGGCTTTACAAGATGTATTTTCTCATAGTAGAGATGATGCTTCATTTGCAAATGAAAAAACAAATCCTCCCATGAGGGAGGATTTGATTTTGATTTTTTTCTTTAATTAAAAAAATGGTTCTTTCAGGCTCCACAACCTCTGGTAGCTTAACTGAGCTAACTAACTTGCTCTTTTTAAATAATAAGCCAACTCCAAATATGTGCAGTTATCAGCCATTTTTTAAAAATGGTCTGTTCACCTATCTCTCTCTCAGCGGGCCTGATAATGAGAAAGAATGCCCCAGGCAAGGATGGCACTAAATCCTGCGCAGATTAAAAGTCACATCCCTCTAGTTTTCAAGCTTGGCATGACCCAAGTTACCTGTTACTACAGTGGCATCAGTGCTCAGCACCCTTGGAAACCAAACCACTAGACATACAACAGTAAGCAAGTCCTAGGTGTCTACCAGTGATTCTGAAAATGGATAGGTCTGAGAAAGTGAATTCACCTTTGACCAGTAATGCTCTCCTACTTTGCCCTGTGCATGGAAATGGAAGCAGCTAGAGTCAGACCTTGGTCTAAGTAATTATTCAAATAGATCTTGTTAAAGTTAGCAGGAAACCATGCTGTAAAGTGTTGCTATCCCAGACTTGCACTGGATATACAGCCTCTTTCCAGCTGGGCTGTCTGGTGGCAGCCATGAGCATGAGCCTGGAGCCTGGCTGGGACTCACTTTTCTGGGCTTGAGGAGATACGCTGTGAGCACTGCCAGTCGTCATCTGCAGCAGCGAGGGCAAGGACTGCAGAGAACCTCTCTGCCTTCCTTCCTAGATACAGCACTTGGTCCAAATGAGCAAAGCAAGCCAACACTCAGTCTGGATCAGAGACAGGCACCTCTCTTGTCAGTGGGGTTCAGTTCAGCCCACTGCATTCACTTTTTGGCTGTAGACTCACTTCACTGTACTCATACAGTCCTAAACCCCACAAGGTGCAAGTACAGGTAAACTCTGAAGGCTTTACTTGCACCATAAAACAGGGGACCCATTTTATTCCCATTCTGTGATTGGACCCAGAGCCATGGTGGACTTGAACAAACAGGGGAATAGTTCTGTGGAACTTCCTACCACTGCCTCCCAAACAGATGGCCCATTTGGCCTCTACTAGCACTGGACAAAGCTTTAGTTCTTTGCTTTTGATGCCTTATGTAAATCCTGCCGCAGTCCCTCTACATGCCAGTTTGGTGTGAGAACAGGCCCACTGGGGTTGCAGAGCGCTCCCCACAAGCGGGCAGAAGGGCCATGTAGAAATCAAATCCACATGACTGTATTTACAGGCAACTAAAAAGAAGGCTGCTCTTCCAAGAAAAACTTTTCCATGTAAAAGAATTCATAATCTCCCCTTTGACTGTCATTGTTGAAATGATGGCCTTGCAAGCTGGAAACTTAAGACCCTACCGGCGTCTTTTCTGTAAGCTGTGATTTATGAATGGTTTCGCTGTTGATTATCCTCCAGGATTACAGCACAGCAGCCCTGACAGAGAAGCAGAAGAAATTTCACAGGATAACAGGCAGGTCTTTCGCCAGGGCACTGAGGCAGGGAGGTGTGTTTTGACTCAAGCGTGTAACAATATCAGCAAACGCCAACAGGACTCAATTGRCAATTGAATAGTCTGCATGTAGGGCCCTATTCAAAGGCAAGCAAAGTTAGCAGAAGTCTTTATGATGATTTCCCTGGGCTTTGGACCCTTTGCTCACTCTATAATAGCGTTCAGTTAATTTATTGCATTGATTGTGGCACAAACTGTGCAGACTGCAGTCAAATGTGAGCAGGCAGCATTTGCCACACCTAACCCTATGCATGTTTTTTAAAGATCATTCTACTTGACTGCAGTAGCAAAGTCTCACGCCTTGTCTGGAAGATCTACTGTCTTTATGTCAAGCCCAGAATAATCAAAGGGAATTTGTTTTCTTTGATTTATTGCCAAGAACAGCCACTCCTGAACCCCAGAAAAGGAGATTCTGTGGCTTTGGTTCCCATTTTCTGCTAGACAGTTTGTTCCAGTTCACTGCAGTGAGGGAATGTTTATCTGATGAGGGTAAAGGGGCCCTGGGCAGGTGCAGCCCTGACTTGAGGGAGCTGCACAGCATCCACAGTGCAGAACTGATGCAGTGCTAATGGGAGTGAGGAACAAGTTACAAGCCCTCGTGGTGGCTTAGCAAAGCTATACCTCAGGATGCTCCAAGGAGACCAGTTATCTCCCAAGAGATCTCTCAGAGGCAAATGCCTATGTTAGTTTGGTTCCTTCTGGGCTTTGGCCTTCACTTGACCAGACAGCCAAGACTCAAGAGTCCAGGTCAAAAGAATTTCTGATGTGGGAGCTGCCTAAAAATAGATGATTGGGCCTCTTCCTGAAAGGAGGTGATTTCATCTCCTGGTTAACTGCCTCTGCTTGTCAGGGAAAAGGCTCCTTCAGTTCAATCTCTGCCATGCTGCTCTGCGAAATAAATCCTTATCGGCATGTGATATCCAGGTCCAACACTACAGACGTGCTTCCTGCTGTTTGTAGCATCATCTGGACCCACGCAGTGAATGGCGATACAACACCCTCTTGCTTTGGGTCATTTTGTGCTGAGGTAAACAACTCCATAAGGTCCCAGTCAAGGGTGGTCTGGGCCTGATGCACCTGGCTTCTATTCTGTTGCATTTCCCTCAGCTTGAGAGACGCTGATGCTCTTAATACCACTGTCAGGAACACACTGCAGAGAGGAAAGATTGCACCTCTTCAAAGGCAACCAAAGAACATAGCTACGTCCAACTGTGGCCCAAGCCTGTCTTACTGGGACTACTTATGCTGTGGGTGTTCCCAAAGGATCAAGTTCGATGGTGAACCAGAAGGGACATTCCTAACATTCTTCCCATTTTGCCACCCAGCTTGCTTCAGAAAAAGTCCTGATGTAGGTGTTTGTATCCTGTCTCTTTCTTCCCTCACTGTATTTGTCTTTCAAGCCTGGCAGCAGTGGAAGGAAACTTAGCACGTGATGCTGACATTCTGCCATGTCTGTGAGATGGCAGATTCCTAAAGCACTCAAGTCTAGCAAAGAGACTAGCTAGGGAAACAGAAGTCAGAGGATTCACCAAAGCATCCAGAAGCCTGAACCTTGCAGATTCAAGGGGGTAAGGGCTTTTATCCAGAAGCAGGGCTGTCCACATCATGAAGGCTGTCTGGGTTTCTGCCCCCACCACCCACATAGCCCCTCCCTCATGGGTTCCCACCAGTGCAGCATCATTTTGTACTGGTGATCCAGATATATCATCTGGATGATATATCCAGATATCCATGAACATATCCAGATATCCACGATCCAGATATATCATGAACATATCCATGTTCATGATATATCTTACTAGCATAATGTACATGGCCAAAAAGGGCTGGTGGATATTTTATCAAAGCTGTGCTGGAGATAGGAACCTGGCCAGAATCTGGAGGGAAGGGAGGCAGAGAAAAGGCCATGGTGGTAGAGAGGCTGTGAGGGGAAACAAGGAGCACCACCAGTGAGAGCAGTGTGAGACATGAGTCCCTCGGTACTTAGCAAGGCAACCAGTAGCAAGAGGGGGCATTCAAGCACGGGGGTCAAAGCCCCAGCAGTCAACTGAGGAATCTGTCAAGACCACACAGCCCTCAGCAGACCCTCTGCTCATTACCTGAGAAGAGCTGCCAAACCCATGTGCAGCATCACCTGTCTGGCACACAGCAGTTYTCTGATCCTGGGCAACACCACACTCCTGCAGCTCCAGCAAAGCACAGTTCTTCAACCATTTCAGGACTGGGCCTAGAGTTGTTTTCGTTAACAAAACAGGCAAGAGAAGAAAAGTTGGAGAGTCTGTGAGAACTCTGTAGGTTTCAAAAAGATCACTTTAATCAGCATCATCAGAAATACACCTCTGCCTGAGAGTGACTCTTAACATATGTAGTCCTGCAGGAATTTTCCCTAGCTTTCTGCTGCTCGCCCCCTTAATTATTGTTGTTTTGTACTCAAATTCCCAGCTAACAGAGTTATTCCTTCAGGGTTAGTGCTGGTAGCGGAGGCTACTGTGCCACAGTCTATGCCTTCAGACACTGCTGCCCTTGTACCACTGTATTTGCACCTGTTTGTCTACACTGAGCTGCTTCAGAAAACTTCCCTCCAGACTTTTCCTTCCTCCTTGTTCCACCATACACACAAGGACCCAGTTCCCCTGTTCCCAGCCAAGACACAAGAACATACCAATCCCCAGTAAATTAGGAATTGCTGACCCAAGGATGATTTCAGTAGAGCAACATTGCCTCAGCCGAAAATCCCCCACTTGTTGTTTTTCTTCTTTAGTGGGGCACTGTACAGTATTTATGTCCTATTTCAACAGGACTAATTCAACCTACCCAGCATATACCTCTCTGTCGGCACTCTCTATTCTTCACTGACTTTCTATTCAGCCAAATATTCACTGGCCAAGAGCTGGACCCTGTGGCTCCAGGAAGACGTCTACCCCAAGAATGAGTCATTCCTATTACAGCCTTCAGGACAGGAGGCATTTCTTACTACCTGCCCACCCTGTGCTTTACACAAGAGAGCTCCATCTTGGGTGAGCTACCCAAGGCTAACTTTAAACAGTCGAATAATAACACCTCCACCATAATATGTGCACACACATGCGCCCTGCACAACCCAGCAGTATTTTAGCCAGTCATAAGTGAAGTCAATACCCCTACAAATCCTTGGGGCTGCTCAACAGTTCCTAGCTTTTCAATTGTTTAGAGCTCAGCAAACCCTAAACCACGAACACACACTTCCATGCTRAGCATGTGCATCGTGCCGAAATTTACTTTTAAAAAATATATGTTCTTTAGCTTCAGGAAAAATGGAACTGTAGTTTCTCAAAAAAAGATTTGGAAAAAATACATTTTTTTTCCCCCCAAGCTAAAATATATCTCTGTAGGAGGAAAGGATACCATGCTCGCCCCCGTCTAGTGTCCAAGTCCTTTGTCCTGCTCTTTTTTTTCTTTCAGGAAAGCAGTTTTGAAGACACTCCTTCCTCTTGCAGCTACAGCCTCACCACTTCAGGAGAGGGGCAGGGAAACTGTTGGGTTGAATCACTGCAGTTCACAGCACTAACTGCCCAGCAAATCCCATTACGTGATAGGTACCAAGCCAGGGCCTAATTTATGGAAATTTTGACCTTTGGTCCCCTCTGACATTTGCTGATCAGCTGTAGCCTGTGTGAGACTCTTACAGTATGGGGCTCTGAACCAGCCTCTGTGGCTGAGGGAGCCGAGGAGCGGGTCAGAGGTAGGAATTCACTGAGGTTCTTGTGGGGGCTGCTTGGTGGCTATTTGACATTTATAAATCAGTGACATTCTTCTGCACAGCTCAGTGCATACAAATTGCTTCAGCTACTCTGAGAAGGGTCCCTCATTTCAGTCAAAGGTGGATTTGGGCATCCTCAGCCTTTCTTTTTGACCTGAGTAAGAAAAAAAAACTAAACAAATCCAGCTGGCAAGTCCACTTGGCACCATGTAGTGCCTGGCTCCCTCAGCAGAATGGAGTCAGGACTCTTTTGGGATCAAACCCTACCTCCGAGTACTTTGTGCCATCCTCAGCGTGAAAGCCTTCAGCACTAGGTGCAATACCAGACCCCTCACGTTTTAATCACTCCCCAGAAGAAACGTTAACTTGTGTTCATCGGAGTTGTTACCAGCATAGCACAAGCAGCCATGGTCCTGCTCAGCGCTGGGCCAACAGCTCGGACCACGAGGAAGCCGCCAGCTCAGTTTCAGCAGAGCTTCCCCTGGAAACCCATTTGCGGTGACCAAAGCTCCCCCAGACTGGGCCGCACGGGTGGGCCTGCCCCACGTTTCTCACCGCCTGGCATCTACGCAGAGGCAAAGCGTGACGAGAAAAGCGTAACCAGGGCTGAGGACAAGGAAACATTGACGTGAGCCTGTCATTGCGCAATAAATGCCCATATTGGCTTCAGCAAGCCCAACCTAACCGTTCTCTGAGGCCCCGTTTATGCGGACTCCCTCCTCGGCACACCCCGCTCCTCCCGGCTAGTGGCTGCACGGGGTGTTGGGGATGCCTCCCGCTTTGTTTCGGAGGCCCAAGTGGTGCGGTGGCCAGCTCCCCGGGGCCACGGAGCCGGCCAAACGGCCACGCCGGCGCTTCGAAGGCTGCGCGAAACGGGGAGGCGTGAGGACGGCCTCGAGGGCGCGGGTCAGCCCGCGCTGCCGCGCTCACCCGCTCCCTCCTGCCAAGCCGCCCTGGCCGCCTCCGAGCGCCGCCGCGCTCTCGGCCGGTGAACGGGGGCTCTCGGCAAGCCACCGGGCAACCCCGTGCCACCACAGCCCCTTCGCGCGGGGCGGGGGAGGCTGAAAGGGGGGCGAAAATCAAGACAGACCTGAGGGAAAAATCAGAACTGAGGGAAAAACCGGACAGAACTGAGGGAAAAACCGGACAGAACTGAGGGAAAGATCAGAGCTGAGGAAACCACAGGTCCGTTAGGGCCGGGGACGCCACGCCGCGCCGCGCCGCGCCGCGTGTGGAGGTTGCCTCAGGTCTCGGCGCGCGACCCGCCCGCGAAGAGCCTGGGCAGAGCTGGGGGGCCGGGGGAAGGGGAGGGCGCTCCCCGGCTTCCCTCCCACCCTCGCAGGATAAATGGGCCGCCGGGAGGCGGCGGGCGGGCGGACGGCGGCGGCGTGTGGAGCAGCGCGGCCCGCCCGGTCCCGGCCCCGCCGCGCCCAGCGCTCCCTGCCGGCGGGGCCGCCCCGGGCTCCGCCGCACGTAAACGGCCGCATCCCCCGGGGGACCGGGCCCTTCCTCCCCTCCCCTCTCCTCCTCCCCTCCCCGTCCCTCCCTCTCTCCCTTCCCCGGGGGCCGCCTGCCGGGCGGGGGGCGGCCGGGGCGGCGCGCGGGGGCCGCGTGGGGGGAAGGCGGCCGGCGCCGCCCGGCTGATGCTGCCTCTGCCCCTCGCAGCAGGCTCGGCCCGGGCTCCGGCGGGCTGCTGGCGGCGATCGAGACCCGCGGGGGCTCCCCCGGGGCGCCCGTGCCCTGCCCTGCCTCGGCGGCGGGAGGCGGTGGAGGATTTTCTCCCGCTGCCGCCCCCTCGCTGCCCCCCAGACATGGTCGGTCACCTACAGCTGCAAGGGATGGAGGAGAGCCTGAAGGAGAAGAGCCGGGAAGGCTTGCTGGACAGCCCGGACTCGGGGCTGCCCCCCAGCCCCAGCCCCCCTTTCTACTCCCTCTCGCCCGGCGGCGGCGAGGGCCGAGCCGGGGGCAGCGGCAGCGCGGACCCCCTGGCCCCGGGGCACCGGCGAGAGGCCAAGGACGGCAAAGTGGTAAGAGCCAGACCCTAGGGGCTTCGTCCCCTGGGGGGCTTCGTCCCCTGGGGGGCCCTGCTGAGATACCCCCTGGCACGGGGGGCAAGAGGGGAGCCTGTGCCACGAGGCACCCCAGCTGCGTCCCCCCTCGGCGCCCCGGCACGGCCCTGGGCATCAGGGCCGTGCCGGGGCGCCGAGGGGGGACGCAGCGATGRCACGGGGACAGCTGGGGACTTTCTGATAATGCTCACAGAGGTGTTGGCGATTGGGTTGGGTGAACCCTAATAACGGTGTGGGAGCGAAACCCAGCTCTGAAACACGCTCCAGTGCCTACCTTAAGAGCAGAAGGGCGTAAGGGCTTGTCAGTGACACTGTCCTGCCCGGTAGATACAGGTTGTGGCCGTATCTGTCTGGACCGACGCGGGGAGCCTGGCTTCCAGCCGCGCTTAACGCTTCTTCGTCCCACGTTTGTTTGTTTTGCCGTGAGGGCGAAGCCACGTTGCTGGAGCCCTGCTGCTAGGGATAAGAAGCAGCCTGTTATTCGGGGCAGGGCGCAGACGCCCGTSCGGGGAGTTGTTTTGGAGATGCGGTCTGGGGAGGGTTGTGTGCCGCCGCTCTTCGCTGGCGCGGGGTTTCGTGGCGTGGGTCTGCGTGGAGGGTTATGTGCTGCATGGCTGAGCAGGGCAGGGTCAGCGGTTTGCRAGCCCAGACGGCTGGCAGCCGTACTATGGATTTTGGTTAGCCTGACACAGTGCCAGTGAAGCGGCTGACTGTGGAGTAGGATTCGGGTAGATTTATGATGACTGTTATTCTGCTCTGTTTATTTCCATCCTTGAGCTTTAAAAGCTGCTTTTAAACACAAAATGCAGAGCATAAGCAAGGGTGGGAGAGGTTTTTAAAGGATGATGAAAGTTCTTCTCTGGGGATCTTTCAAGTATTTTTTAATGCATATAAAAGAYATTTGTAGGTGTATTCAACAGTTAATTGGCTTCTATACAGAATAAAAACTGTCTGCAGCACAAGTCTTTCCATGGGAAAGATTTAACTACCTATGGATTGACTGACAACTCCAAGACTTTCTTCTTCCTGGTAGAGACATTTTGCAATGACTTTTCACACCCTCATTTACTTTCTCAGGTTCTAAGGTTATTTTAGCATGTTATTGAAAACTGCCTTTCATTCCCAAACATGCCAAAACCTTCACACACAAAAAATGAGACCTTCTCACCAGAATAAAGTGGGTAGGGTGCGCAGTGTTAATTGTGGAAAATCAAATCTCAAACCTGCTAACACGGAGGTTCCAGATGCAGAGTCCTACCTGCAGATGCCTCGGTGTGCGTGCCATTTCGATGGGACTGTTTGTGTAGAAAGAGTTACCCGCATGCATCTGGTTTGGCAGGTTCAGGCAGTTGCTGTGTATCTGTAAAATAAAATATGGGAGGAAGATGAATGAAGTCTTACTGGACCAGAAAACAGCTGGAGTGGAGATGGCTGCAAAGCCCTGTAACAGGGATGTGACAGCCTCCATTCCACATGAGAGCCAGCCACCACTCCTCCTCCTCCTCCTCCTCCTCCTAAGAAAGCTCTTAGCTATCGAAGATGAAATAGCATAGCTAAAGCCCATGCCAGCTCTTGGGCTACTAGGACTGAGAGTTTTAGTGCTTGACTGCTACAGCAAAAAGTTATTTCTATGACGCGTGTATAGCAAAATTACATTTTCCAGTTATATTTATTTTGATCACAAATGAACATTTTACACATTTCAGAGGAGCTTGCTTTGTAGATGTTTCCAAATTCTGTATCACAGAACTGTATGCTGTAACTCTATTTGGTATACTGCAAAATAATGAAATAAATAGGAATTTTCATTCTACTTCACTATATAGAGAGTTTCACTTCATTTCACTGTGCAAATACTGTGCTTGCAGCTGTTATTATTAAGGAAGCAGGAAAAATATGGAAACTCTGCTTGCTTTGTACTCCTAAATTTCAATGTCTAATTAGTTTTAATCTTACTGTTTAACAGATCTATGGGCACTTATGCAATCTATGAATGTGCTCCTGTTTAACTCTACTACTCTGCCCTTCCTCAGAGCATGCAGAATTGGCAAATCAGTAATTGCAACTATTTGCAAACCAAGGCTTACTTTTTTTTAGTTGCCTATTATATTAGTGTTTATTTTGCTTATAAACGTGACAGAGCCAGGAATACAGTCTGCATTCTTCTGTGCTGTAATACTATAAAACATCTATAAGCTCAGTCACTAATGACSAAAAAATCTAGTATGTATGGTTGCAATAAATTGCTGTCAGGTGAAGAAAACAACATTCCAAATCTGTGGGAAGTTTTCCGTACTATTCCTTGCTGCAGACCTATCAAAAACACCAGTCTGAACCCAATTGTGTTCTTTTTCAGTCAGCTAGTTTGCTCCAACTTTACAAATATGTTGAAGAATTTTTCTGATCTAGGACAGCTCTTCTTATACAGACTGAAATTAGATTGCATGCCCTTATTGAAGACTTTCTTGTGTGTAAGATCCATGTTCCCCCTGCTTCGTGTGATTAACTGTGACTCAGAAAAAGTAAACTCTTTTCTCTTTAATAAGCACGACTTTGTTTCAAAGACAATGCACCATTTATTCACATTTAACCAGCCAATTTGGCTACAGCTTTAGGATCCAAGAAAATATGAAAGGCAATTTAGGGCCAGAGTCATAAATACCACAAGTTCAACACCATTGAGGGACTTTTTTTTGCATTTTACTTGCAGTGCAAGAGAAATTGGCTTTTACTTTCTTCAAATAAAGTCTATGTAGRGGATTTGTCAATTCTTTTGTGCTTAAATGCAAATATCCTAATGAAAATAAAAGGTGACTTTTACCTACCTCTGCCTTTTGAATTTGAAACATGATTGAATTGATTCTTAAGCACTCAGGGATTGGTTTACTGAATTCTCTAGGCTTTGTGTGTAATTCTGGGCCAAAAGGAACATGCATACAACAAAGTGCATCTCTCTAATAATACTCACAGAGAAGCAGTTGCTAGATGGGTAGGGAATGAAATGGGACATCAAGGGAGCTAGACCTGCTGAGAGTTTTTCCCCCACTGTGTCTGTCCTCGGATATCGTTATAAGCTAGTAGGACTGAGTTTTGAGCTCATTACTGTTGCACTAAGTGCTTTGCATCCAATAGCATCACTCCTAATTTATATCAAAGGAAATGAGAATCGCGTTCATCTGCGGAACTATCCATCATGCCTTCCTTGAAGCAGCAGACTTGTCTGTTCTCAACACTGTTGCCACTGAAACAAATTCCTTTTTATTTGAAAGACTAAATATTTGTGCATTCACCCTGCCACACTGAGCACTGGCTTCTGCAAGACTATGTCCCAGTGCATCTTCTGTCAGATGAATGCCCCCACATAGGGGATTTCTACTTACGTTCAGCTGCTGTGTTTGACCACAGCGTCGTGCCAGAATCAGACTTGTGCAGTGGGAGGAGATTGCAGCTTCATCTCAAGTGTAGAGGGAGAGAGCAGGGTACCTAGCTCCTTGGCACAGCTTTTGCTGGCATGGCTCCAACCACAGGGTCCAGGTCAACATGTGCACCAATTCTGCTGGATTTATGAGTGATATTAACAATATCTCTTCCTGACAKGCTGTCCTTTGAAGAGCCCTTTGGGAAATTGTGTGCCATGGAGCCCACATCTTGTCCTGTACTGAAAGAGCTCCAGGAGGGGAGGCCATCCTGTGGGGACTGGGTGGACCATCAGCGGGTTTCTAGGCTCCAGGGTTTCCATAACTTCCAGACCTGCCGACATCTACAATGAAAGCACAGGTGGGAGAAAGGCTCAGCACCCCCAACTTGACCCAGCTTGTAGCCCTCACACGACGCAGGAGTCCTGAGTCTCCCAGCCCATGTGCATCCCAGTAACTGGAAAAGCCACAGGCTGCGTGCGGAGAGTGAGGTGCCTGTCCTGTACTGCAGCATGGCTGCCCCTTGGGGTTGGAGTTTGTTGCCCAGCATCCTGATCCACTTCTGAACAGTTCCCACAGCTCCAGGGTGGGATTTTGCTGGAATTCCCTCAGCAGGGGTTGGTGATGGTTTCGGCACACACCTGCCGTTCGCCTCTGCGCCGGCTGCCTTGCGTAGGCCTAACCCCCACGTGGCTTTTCTCTGTGCCTCAGCCCTGTCCCATCCTGAATGTGCACCTAMCTTCTTCCTTGGTTCAACACCAGCAGTGAAGGAGGGGGAAGAGAGGACTGGCTGAGGGCCTCACYTCATCTGCAAACTGTGACAGAGATCCCTTCTGGGCAGATCGGGCTCCAGTTCCTCAGCAGGTCAACCTGATCCTGGTTCAGGCCTGTTCCAGTGGAGCTGTCTCTGTGCAGTGATTAATGGCTCAGTCCTGGTAATCAGAGGAAGGGGGTATCAGACCCGCACATAAAACAAGGCCCTTGGCAAAGAGGAGGCCACAGCATTGATTGCTACCTGACAGAAGGGTTTCTCCAGGGATTGGTGTGCCAGAGTGTGTGCTGCGGAGAGGAACCCCAGCTGCCAGCTGTTTGCAAGCAGCTCCCTGGTCATTTCAAAGCTACGTCTCATGGTAATAACATCCGTTGTGGGCATGGATCCTTTGCCTCAAAGGATCTCCAGATGCTGAGAAAATGAAATGCAAATGGACAGCTCTTCACCTGCYGTCAGTCTGTATTATCAGTTGAATTAGTAGAGACATGGTAGTGCAAGTAYACGCACTGTTGTCTTTGCAACAGTCTTGGGGTTGGACAGGCACGTAATCTTGATTCAGGGAGCATTCCCGATAAAGGCAAAAAGGGAAACAGTTACAGGAATCACATCATCTACTCTGAAAATGTGACAATATCTAGGGTGGTTTCTTCTAGCTGTTTAACCTCTACTGCATCCCTACATAACATTGTGGAAAATGAGCAAAGTAGTATACCTATCCCACTTAAAATAGAAGAGACATCTAGGCAGGAGGGATATAATTTTTTTTTGAAATGAGAAAGCCCTCCTTTCTACCTGAGATTGCCATTTACTGTTATCACTTCCAAATTAAATCTCATCCGGCTCTAGTATAAATTACTTGTAATGTGCGATACATGAAGATATTGGGAAAACAAATGGTCTGTTAAACAAATATTTCTTATCAACTAGAGTGGAAAATGTAGGTGTGTATCAAGTAACTCAGCCAGATCTTTCATTATAGCTGTAAATAACAGCTGATTAAAGTGACATTTTCATGGATCTGACATGTTACCATGGTAGGGAAATGTGGTGAGAGATTTGCTTACGCACTAGCTAAGATAGAAGCTGGGAATTTGGAGAGCTATATCCTGTTTGTAGCCCTGAGACCCGGGCAAACCATTTCCCCGTACAGTCTCTAGGGATCTAATGCCACAGCCTCTTAGCACCTTCAATGTAATTACCATAGCAAAAGGAGTCAGTCTGTTCTGGCCCTTCTTGCTCTCTGGGGAAAAGTTTTTTTGGGGATTTCTTTTACTTTTCAAGTCACCTTAAGGCCCTTTCTTTTTTGTTGCTTTGCTGCCTGGAATTTGGAAGTTATGGGAACATGCAAGGTACTGCAGGCCAGTTTCATGGCACTTTTTTGCCTTACCTTTGTTTACCAATTGGTAAATCTCCTTTCTTTCTTTTAAAATGCCCTGAATRAAAAGCATCTTAACAGTGCAAAACCCAAAGTCTGACTCTAAATAATTATTAGGAATAAAAAAGTGTTATTCTGTCCACTACATGATTTTTGCTGTCATTCATAACTCTGAGGTCTAAAAACCCTCTAAGAACCAACCACTGAGGTGTTACGTATGGCACGAATGAAGCAGTGACATGGAACTGAAGGGCACATGTCCGTCCTAGAGTGAGGAGACCCCCATAATACTTACGTCAGCATGAAGGAAGTGCTCTTGGTGGCAGTAGATTGAATAACTGTTCAGCAACCTATTTTATGTATGTTTATCCATATACTATGTGAAAAAAAGCAGAGCTTAGCTGCCCAGGCCTTTACATGCCTGAAAGGCATCAGAGTTAAGACAGAGGGAAAAATGCAGCCAAACAAGAAATCACTTCAACTTTTTAATAATACTTTAACCCTTTGCTGGTTGAGACAATTTATGTACCAGAAAGGAAATAAAAATGCCAGCACGTTTCCTGCTTAATTCTACTCCCCCTGCCTTGGCTGTTTTGAGGGCATAATGTGTACATTTGGGGCTCACTTTGATCTCTCCAGTGAGAGATTCCCTGGCTATTCCCTTTTGCCTCCTCAAACTTCATGGACTACCCAGACTCGTCCTTTCCCTGTGTAGAGATTGCAAGGTTGTGGTGACTTTTACAGAGCTGCAGAGGATGGTAGAAGTTGCCCAGTTATGTGTTGAGCATCTGGTAAGTGGCAACACAGCTCCAGTCTATGGGRGACAGATTAGTCAGACCTCAGCTGTAGCCTTTCAGCACCATAGGATTTGTTCTTTGGATAGATGGACCCCAAATAGGGATCACTTGTGGGCAGCCTGGTCTAAGGACACATGGGTTCCTCCTCTTCACCCTCAGTGACCTCCAGCAGTGTCCAACAAGCACTGCTCCCGGCCCGTCTGTGGTGCAGGGCAACAAAGGAACTGACCTTATTTGTGAATGTCTTGAGATCACAGAGTGATCACTAGAAACGAACCAAGGATCATCATTTTCTGTAGCAAGTTCAGCACTCCAGTGTTCCTCTTCTTTCAACCATCCCTGTCAAGAAGAAAAAAAGTCACTTATCTTTTTTTTGACAGAGGCAGAACCTTTTTGTTCTGTTTTTGTCTTGAAACAGATTGGAAGGAGCTGTTGTCAAACTTTTGCCAAAAAGCCAGTTTTTGGCAGGTGCCAACCATATAACATTTCAGCCCCAAAGAGAAACCTTTTGTAAAGCTTGTATCCCCTGTTCTTTGCTTCCCAACTGCAGATGAGATTCAGGAGCAAGCATTTCAGAACTGGGGGCAACAGCACTGGGGGCAAAACAAAACCTCATCTGAAGTTCCTGTCCAGTGCTGCTCTGTAAAACCTGGGCTCACTGTTTAGTGACCCTTTCCCTCTGCAAGTAATTTCAGTTGCTTATTTGGTGAGCAGTCTGCAGTGTTTTATAGAAGATCTCTAGTTTTAGACTGTGCTTTGTAGGTTACTTACATCTTCCATGTGCAGAATTCCAGGTGACTTCAAGGTTTCCCACCTTGCAGCAGCTCATGGTCCTACTCATGGTAGATAAGTGTGAATCTGTAATAGTCTCTGACAGGYGTAGAAGTTTCTGACTTTGGCTTGACACTCTCTGCTATTGTCCCAGCTTTCTAAATTATTCAAGCCAAGCCTGCAGGTCTGAAGCTGATGCCAGTTTGCAGTGTCCACCTATGAAATGCATTACTGATTTTTTTCACCCCTATCACTTTACAGGTACTGAAGAGCCAGCGTTGCTTTGTACTGAGAGTTTGAAGCTGATTAGGTTGGCTGGGGTCCAACCCAAGTAATTACTGAGGGAGCCTGGCGGGGCAGAGTGCAATTTCAGTAGGATCCTGATTCAGGCATGTAGCTGGGATGGCAGTTGCAAAAGTCCTTTGCAATAGGTCACAACCACTGCATATTTGTGCATTGCTCTTGTGAAGGCTGGCCCTCCAGTTAGCTGTATGTTACTAGACCTGGATTATTGCTTTAGACATTCTTCTTTTCCACTGTTTAGTCTGTAAAAATAGGACATTCAGACATTTTCCAGTAAGAGCCGTAAGGCTATTCATACCTTTTGGTCTGCTCTTCATGTTAYGACTAACGTCCACCTTTCTGCCCTGTGCAAATACAATGTTTCATCTGAGAAAGCTGGAAACACCTTTTGTTGAACTGGCATGATCTTTTCAAAGAGAGGAGCACTGAGATGATAATTTTCTTGCTTTGTCTGCAAGCAGAGAAAAACTTGCAGCTTTTTGGACAAGACCTTTCCTTAAGTGGACACAGTGTAAAAAGAGGGCAGGTTCTCAACTGGAGTTTTGCTGATGTCAAATACGTCCATAGGAGTATAAAAAACAAGAGAAAACCCTCTTCAGCCTGCAATTAGCTACTACTGCAAAATTTGAAAGTGTTTTCTACAGCTGGCCTTGTTTAAGCAGCATTTTGAAAGAATCAGCACTGTATTTTTAGCCTAGTTTCCTATGGAAAAGGGGCATGTGTAATCAGACAGTCATGACCCTGCATAGGGAGGGGGCATGTGTGTTTGTCTGTCTCTCTGTGTGTTTTTCCTTGTTTTCCCCAAGAACTTGTGAACCCAGTGACTTTTCTCAGCTAGATTGGAGGAGTGGAGGTGTGAGAGATGATTGACTTCCTGCTCTTCCTGCTCTTCCTGCTCTTCCACATAGGAAAAACAGTCTGCTGCAGGAGGGGACACATATTGCCAGCCTTTCTTCCTTCACCAGTTAAAGCAATCTGCATCACTTTGCAGGTGAACCTCCCAAAACACCAGCTTGTCTGCTGCTGGCCGAGCCCATGACTGCATGTGCACATGCTGTTTGACTCCTGCACCCAAACAAATGTCTCCTCACGCAGGAGATGTCTTTAGAAAGAGCTCTGGCCATGTGTAGCCTGTTAAAAGCTAGAGTTCTGCACCCTTGTGAACTGTTTGGCCTGTCTGATCTAAACAACTCGCATTTCAGAAGCAAAAAGAGTTTTATTTATGACCAGAAATGCTGCTCCTTGCCCTTCCCTGTCAGGAATGTTGAAAGAAATCCAGGAATGAACTTTGCCTTTTGGCCAGTGTTTGAGAGTGAGGGTGAACATACCTTTTTTTTTTTTTTTCCAGACCTACGCAAAGACTGTCCTTTTTGGGAGAATGAAACAAATATTTGATGAAAAAGAGGGGCTGACCATTTTACTCATTGTTACTCAGTTTAACRCAGTAGTAAAATACTGGGGTATTTCAGTATGGAAAGACTAAACAGCTTTGTGGCTTTGGGACACAGAATTCAAGAGTTTGGAGAATTCAGATGAAGCAATGACATTTTTTTGCCTTACCCTGAGGCAGAAAGCCCAAGCCACTACAGAAAACCAGACCTCAGCTAGTGTGAGCTGATGCTATTGAGTGGTGTCAACACAGCTTTGCCAGTTAACACCAGCTGAGGGGATGACCGGGTGAGCATCGCTGGGATCTGCATGGCATGCAGGGCAGGGTGCATGCCGAGGCACCTCTTACCCAGCACCGACAGTAGGAACAGGACCACAGCTCCAGCATCGCTCCTGTACGTCCCAGCCAGAAGATGCTGGGGAAGGCAGAAGTGAATCACAGAGGCAGCACAAGCCAATTTCTCTGTATCCTCAGCTACCTTCAGTGGATCTTGTCAATCCTGAGATACCTTACTGATTGTGAAACTGTTGAAAAATCAGCTGTGATTCTAGTGCATACAGATTCAGTTTCTGCATCATGCAAAGCGGAAAAACTCCAAGGGCTTTTCAGCCACCTAGAGACCTTTTCAACCCTGCCCAGAAGCTGCCAGCCATCTCCTTTAATGAGACCCTGTGTGTCTCACCCCATGCTCAGCTGTGCATGATTAACTAGAGCATCCCTTGGAGCAAGACAGCCACTTTTGGTGTGGAGACTTTAGCAACAGAGAACCTACCACATCCCCTGCTTGATCGTTCCAAGGGATACATTATTTTTAGCCTATATGTATATATATAAATATACACTACTCACTTAAGTAGAACCACATCCTTGAAGCCAGCAGACTTAGGCTCTAGCTCTGTGTTACGTAGGACTCAGAGCACTTCTCCATGCTGGTGTGCTGTGAGTCTTTTTAAGACTTGGCAGCCAGAGAAGCAGTTTGGATTTTTTTTTTTTTTAATTTGTTTTTGGATAAATCAGGACTGACCACTGGTTGATTCAAGGAAATAATTATTTTTGAAATGTTTTGTACAGTACAGTTCCAAAGTGTTCTGGGCCTGGCTGAGACAATTGCAAGTGATGATCTCCACTCATCAGCTAGGCTGCAACACCTCACACAAATGTACCAACCATTGCAAGTGAGATTTAAAAACTAAGCTTTTCATCTACAACCACATATAGAAAGCAGCTAATCTTGCTTTTTTTGCCTATGAAGTCCTGGCCAAAAAAACCCTAGCTTCTGATAGGCCTTAATTCATAGCAGTAGAAGCAACAACATCCGGGCTAAAAAGACCCAAACAATCACAATTCTTATGGGAAACAAGAATGGAAGAAAGAAAGAAAGGGCTAGATTTCAAAGAATGGACACTGCAGAGTGAAGTGACGGAGATCTGGGTAGAGTCACTTACCTTGAGCTGGTGTGCTGGGCGGAAGGAGAAATGGAGGGTGCCATTGGTGGGAACTGAAAGGCACCTTACTGTGTCACATCAGTTCTTTGAGCTGAAGTCAGCCTGTAAATAGAAACAGCCACATGTGGCAGACCAGAAGGTTGAAGCATCTTAAATGTAAGGCCTACACAAGGCTTGTCTGTGCGAGGATAGAGGTTAATGGTCCAGTTCTGTGCCAACCATCTTTAGGCAGTTTCTTGGCAACTTGACAACGGTCCTCTCCTTTGAGCTGTCATGCTCTTTATGTGGAGGAGTGCCTTCCTCAGTGTGATGAACAGACCTGTTGCAAAGCACCTGGGGCTGTCCAGCAAACCTGGGAAAGACAGGGATTAGGAGGGGGAACTGAACGATGCTGAGAGTGTGGGCAAGGTGACTTTAGTTTGCGTGGAATGGAGTTGGTCCTGATGCTGTGGTCTTCTGCACCTGTCTCTCAGGAGACTCTGAGGAAACCGAGTTCAACAAAATTGCAGGCATTGGTGTTGCCAAGGCTGAATGTGCTGCTCAGCCCGTGCCAACAGCACATTGTGAACTGTGCTAGCCTCGTCTGTTATGTCCTAACATTCATTGTGCTCTTCTTCCCTGCAGATGCCTTACCTCCTCCTGAACCCGTCCATGCCAGAGATGAGGCCTCGAATGTACCCTGTGTTTTTTGGAGAAAGCATTGAGGTCAGCCCTGAGCCCATGCAGGAAATTAGGTACAGATGGGATTGGTGTGTGTGGGGGGGAACAGGGGGAAATTCTGTCCTGGTACTTTTCCTTCTGCAAAAAATTAAATGTGTTTACAAATGGGAGTCGTAGTTATTTTGATGGGAAGGGAGGGAGGGACAGGTGGGAGGATAATGCCTGAATTAAAAAGACCCTGACAGGAGCAGAGATGGAGGGGAGGAAGCAAGGACTGTGGGGAGGTAGTGAGAAAAGGCGGCTTTCCTTTCAAGGCCAGACAAATCCAAAGCTGTGAGAGAAAACCATTACCATCTGTAGGCTTGATGACCTACGCTAAGTAACCTGGTGGTCTTTGTCCTGTTCCCTGCTGACTTGTAGCCTCAGAAGAAGCAACACCATTATAATTGGCACCTGTTTTTATTAGCACTTGCAACAGAGGCCAACATTAGACTAGCTCACAGAGGCAGAATTATCTCCTCCTCTGGAGGTGGTCCCTCGAGTCAGCATTTGAGGTGTTCTGACCTCCTGCAGGGCTGGAGGGGATGGCCCATGGAAAAATGTTGGTCTCCTGCTCTTCTTTCTTTCTTTTGCTGGTGTGGAATGTGCTCTGCAAACAGTGTGGAGCACAGTTACACACAGCTTGGGGCAGGAATGGTGGGAAGACTGTAAATGCAGTTCCCACCCCCCCTCAACCTATGCAAACGTCTCTCTGGAAATGTACCCCAGTAAATCTCTGCTTGCTGAGGAACTGCCGGCAGGCATGTTTTTACGGTGATTACATCGGAGTCTTGTTTTATGTGCACTGAATGACTTGCTTACACCCTAGCTGTGCAAAATACATTACAGCAGCTCAGATTACATGCAGCGCACAATCAGTCAACCCCCCTCCGGGTGAAGGTAATGACAAGCACACACCCAGCTTTTAATCTTTTTTACGTGGTGCTGCACATTCCTTGGCTGCTGATTGCCAGAGAAGTGTTTGGGGAGCAGAGAAAGCATGTGAAAGTCCTACTGCTCCCCATGGTCAGGGATCCTAGGAGAACAACTTTATGTGGCCTGGTTTCCCTACATCCCTCCTAGAGGCCAGCAAAGAATGTGCAGCGCAGTAACATCACCCGCATTTTGTGGGTCCTTACTCTGACAACTGTTAACATTGATGCTTCCTCAGGCCCCATGGCTTGGATTTTTGACAGCCACGGCACACAGCATCTCTTGGTTTTGCCTGTTATGTGACCATTGCCTGGATTTTCTGAAGGCCCCAACAAGCAACCTTCCCTTCCTCTCCCAGCACCTTGATTTTGTCTAGCTTGGGCTTCTCTTTGTGCTCTGGTGACAGGACAGTATAAAGAAAAAGAGACAATCACCCAGCCTTAACAGCTCAACAGATGTCCCATACACCATGATTCTGCCACCCATGACAATCATGTTTATGGCATTATTTTCCTGCCATGCTAGCGCTTGCTTGGCTAGCAAGGACTGTGAAAGCAACAGCAGACTTGCTGTGCTGGGAAGTAGATTTCCTTGACCTAAGTGTGACAGCCCATTTCCGTAGCCGACCAGCAATGTCTGTTCAGCCTGGCCATTGGGGCAGTGTCATCCTCCAGGCCTAGCACTAGTAGTAGGGAGCGCGGTGAGACCTACCACAAGTCAGTGACCAGTGGACCTTTGTTCCACAGGGGCATGCAGCATTTAGGTGGATGTTGTGAGGCTGGGCCTGTTAAAAATGCATGGAACAACACTGGGTCAAGAATGTGCTTGGGACTTCAGGGTCTTCCTGCGCAGTCCGTGGATGAACGTCCATTCCTCAGCCTTTGATCTTCCCCCAGCTTAGGGGCTCCACTGCTTCTTGACGTCCTTTGCTACCAGGGTGTTTGCCTCCAGTGTAGTTCTCAGAATCGAGCTGAAGCCCAGTGAGACCCAAGGAGGAATCCAGTGGAAGAAGCAGGTTGCTGGGAGCCTGTGCAACAAGGTCCTTTCTGACCTAGCCTGGCCAAGCAGTCTCTCTCCTCTGTGAACAGGCACTGCTGAAGTGCCGAGATGGCTTCGCAGCAAGGTGGGATTCTACCAAGCTGCCCTAGAAGGGAGGAGTCCTCTTGACTCTGCGCTTTCGGTTGTAGGATTTGCATCTGTCTCAGTGTCTTCAGACTTCAGATATCCTGGGGCAGGTACCCAGCCCTTCACTCAGACCCAACACTAGGGTGTGATAAAAGTTCCCAGCTCCAAAGGGTCAGAGAAGAGTCTTGCCCATCCTTTCTCCTTTGCTGCCTAGGCCACATTCCTGATGTCTTGCTGTTCTCTGCAGGTGCAACTCTGAGGTGAAGTATGACTCTGAGAAGCATTACCGGGATGATATCTTCTACAGCCCTATCCCCACTGTCACCACCTACAGCGAGACGATCATCGCCGCCCCCAATTGCACCTGGCGGAACTACAAGTCCCAGCTGATTTTTGAGCCCCGCCAAAAGCCGCTGAGGTTCCAGAGCACGACTATCATTTTTCCTAAGCGTGCCAAGAACATTTACCGGACCACCCTCAACTACAGCTTGGGCTGTGCCAAACGCTGGTTTGCTTCCAGTGTGCAGCTGGAACTATGTGAGGAAACCAGCCCCTGTGTCATCTACAGTGAGACCCTCTGATCCACCCTGCTGCTGGCGACTTTGTGACCTCMAGGAGACTGTGGCCTTTGCT
Organism: Apteryx rowi; assembly: GCF_003343035.1. Classification (NCBI taxonomy): domain Eukaryota; kingdom Metazoa; phylum Chordata; class Aves; order Apterygiformes; family Apterygidae; genus Apteryx; species Apteryx rowi. The sequence goes on from NW_020447752.1 coordinate 1,771,318, forward strand.
GGGTCTCTGGCTGGGCCCTCATTGATGGCGACTGAATATTAGTGGCTAGAGAACATGTCATCTTGGGTGAGGCTGAACTGGCTGGGAGGAGGCTTGCAGGGCACGGGATGGTTTTGATCAATGAAAGGCTGGCTTGCATTTTGCGACGTTCCTGACATGCGTGATCTGGATTTTATTTTTGTTTTTTTTCTGAGCATATCTATTTTTGACTTGCGTTTAGATGAAATCAAGATGGCAAAGGACCCTATTACCCCATAGCAGAGTGCTGCTTTGTGAGCTCTGTAGGTCTCATCTAGCACGTAGGTGAGACTTACTGTGGCCTTCAGAGCTGATTTGATCTCTGCAAAGAGAAGACAACTGCAGAGTCACCGTCCAGCCTGCTTAGCAACCACCCAGCCAAATCTTTTAGAGTTTAAATGCAGAGGAGGCAGCTGTTTGTATCAATACGTTCCATGCCGCTCCAACAGCTCATCTGGAAGGTAGCTGCAATATTACACCACTGCAGTAACTCCCTGTCTAACTTACTGACAGGAGTGGGGACTGTCACCAAGAGAAAGAGGAGGAAAATCGCACAGAGTGTTCTTGCTAGCAGCTAGGTGTTTACATACCATAGCAAGACACTGTACAATGGAAATATCTAGAGGAAATTTGTGGTTTACAGAGGTCCCTGCCTTTGGGAAATAGCAGAAAGCTCAGCTCCAGGGAGAGAAATAGCCCAGAAAGTACAGGACTGTACAGAAAGATGAGAGCACTGCCTCCATGTCACAGGAGCAGATGTCCTGCACAGAGTGATTACTAGCTRTTTCCATTTTCCTCTGCAGGTAACAGCTTTCCATCAGCCTTGGCTGTGAGAGGAGCCAAGAAAGTTGTGTGAATAGTCATGACCTTGTCTGTCCCTAGTCCCACAAATTACCTGAAATGTGCCACGGTGGGACCACAGCATGCAGGAATGTCACCCAGGTGCCAGCAACGCTCTCCTGCCAGTCTGCGTGCGTGGCAAAGAAAGGCCTGCCCACAACCACAGCCACCTCTTCTGTGAACCCAGCCTAGCAAAGCGTTTGTAAGGGAGTCTGCAGGGCTCTCTAGGCATCTGCAAACCTTTTGAGTTTCAGGGTATGGCTCTATTGCAGAGAGGAGTGTAGTGCAGGGAGATGCTAACTATCTTTAAAGAAGCCAGTGCAGGGCTAGCTCATGAGCAGCATTGCTCACCCGCTCAAGAGTTTCCATACCTGTGACATGAACAGCTTACCTGACTGTGGAGGAGCATCCAAACTGTTTCGCAGAGAGTCCGAGTTACTGAAGGACCCAAATCTGTGCTGGATTTCCTTCATCAGCCAGGCTGTAACAATTCAAAGGTACTTCATGAACAGCTGAGTTGTCCCTGCAACAGGATTAGGAAACTTAGAGCAGGAGTCACTACAGCCACCATAAGGTAAACCATTCCCCACTTACGAATCACATCTCCTGGCATCTCTGCATGTTGGTAGCTCACTGAAAATCTGCAGAGCCTGGGTTCCTACAAACATATAACCTTTGAAAAATGGCAGGGAATTGTCTCCAAAAATCTTACCAATAATTTTTGCATGCTTCTCATAAGAGCCCAGACTTAGGAAATAGCTACACAGCTCCGGGAATTAATTTCCAGCTTTCCTTCTTCTAAACTTTCCATTTTGTTCCTGACTTGCTGTGAGTCTGATTGAGTTATTTCAGAACACAGCCAAGCAGCCAAGTCAGAAAACCTATTAACAATGTCAACAAGACATAGCTGATTGCCCAGAACAGTTGACGCACAAACCCACAGAGATTAAAAAACGATCTGACAAACTTAAAAAAAATAATATTTTAAATAGTGCCTTTTTCATCAGTTTCAAAAGGCAATTGGTAGATGTGATCAGAACTGTGACCTTTATGAAACAGAGCTCTCTTGTTTAAAATGAAGCACCATTTTTCTACYAGAGGAAAACATAAGCTCTTTATATACATACCTAAATCCTAACAGTTGAAGCATCATTGATGCTGAGAGATATGTTGTGTGCTAAGTTAGTGATAAACTCTGCATCTCCATCTGGGAGTTAGATCCTGGTAGAGAGAAATCTCTCAAAGGATTTCCAAGGCTTCCACTGACCATAGAGTTCTTTTAAGCAACGCAGAAATGCAGATTATATTTGTTATTGGTCAAGTTTTGCTGTCACTTAGCAGCAGTATCTGCCTGGGAAAGCAGCATCTGCCTCAAAAGGGGTCATTCAGCCTGAAGGCTGCTGCCTTCTCCCCAMAGCTCCAGCGAACACGGCACTGCACAGTTAGCTTAGACAGTTGAGACTGGGTCTAGATATTCAGGGCAGCTGAAGCTGGGGTGAACATGGTCCCACTGCAATGCAAGTTGGTGACACACTTACTTGCTAGGTCATCTTGCTGCTTACTGCTTATCGCATATTTCCCAGTGCTGGTGAGCAAGCCACATCATGATGTTGTCCTTGTGACCTGTGGAAGCCCCTGTCCGCCTTTCTGGGTCCACTGTGCAAGTCCTGGGGTGCTTTGCCCCTGTCCCCATGAGTGTCCATAGCAGAGGGGTAGTGACGCTGTAACCAAGGTTTGAAAGCAGCTCAGAGTCAGGCAAAAATGGTTTGGGTGCAAAAAGGAAGGTCTGTCAGGACAATACTTATACCCAAGAGACCCCTGCAGTGATGACAGATTAGATTGCAGGCCCTCCACTGAGCAAGCGTGGGCATGGGCTGGCCATGGGACAGCACTACTGCTTCTGAGCTGAAGGGATGCCTAGTACTCTGTTCTGACCAGACATCAGGTTTTCTTTCTGTTAACAGTTGAATTATTCCCCTGCTCTAAGCACAAAGATATGGTTTTTTTGATCAAGACAAGCTTGCCCAAGAAGAGCTCTAGCTGGGCCCCTGTCTCCCTTTGGTTCAAGGTGAGAAGTCTACCAGCTATATGGGCTTTCCCAAACAGAACAGTCCCCCACAGACATCCCTGTGCTCCCAGGAATCCTGCCATGTATTTATTTTGTGTAACAGGCCTGGCTTCAGCATTTCCCATCTAGTTCTTGCTGCCCTGGTATGATGAAGCTTAAGCAGATTTTCTTGTTTTGCCATGTTAGGAAAACAAAACCAACCTGTGGCTTGGGTTTCTGGGCTGCCGAACACCCTGTAAGCTGTATAGCTATGGACAGGCTGTGATTGGTGAGCTACCAGCCCTGGGCCATATCCAAACTGTGACATTGTTAAGTGCCTGAAATCTGTAGGAATTTTTAAAACATAGCTTCTAAAACAGTTTCTCCCTTGGGTCCATCACAAGCTGCTTCTTTTCTCTGTGAAAGTTGTTGGAAAGGGACTTTGCTCTCAAACATGGGCCCCACCACAGCGTAAGGCTGACAGAGCTGGTTGTAGGAGTGGGGTTGTCCCCTCCACACAGCACAGTCCTACTTTACCACCAGTCCAGGATCTGGAAGTGATTACAAATAACTCGGTCAAAATGATGGATTTGATGCTTGGCATAGTTGGAAGCAGCCATGTCTTAAATCTGCAGCCCAACACCCCCATCCTCCCTCTGTCCCTATTGCTCCTATCCCCATGACCAGGTTAGGTGGCATTAGAAGAGCCCCAGTTCATCTTGACTGATTCATTCATGATTGGGATAGGTGATGAATTTTGCATCTGGCTCAAAGACCAGAAATTGAATTGTGTTGCCAATTAGGAATCACTCCCAGCAGCCCAGAGGTGCCTTATTTGTGGTATGTTTTGTACATCTAAAGGGAATGATTTGTCCCGCTAGAGAGGTGCTTTTCTTTTAAATGGAGCATTTTTCATCTCAAACAACAGATCTTCATTCACGTATACTTTCTCAGAGATACAAATGATGAATCTAGAACATGGAAATGCTGTTTAGGAAGGTGAGATTCCTTGAATAGCTGGGACTGTGGCTACATAGTTTTTCCCTAGGATCTTAAGATGCCTGTTTTCCATAGTTCTGTGAGCCTGATGGGTGAAGTCAGACTCTGCCTTTAGGCGTTATTTTCCTTCAATAGTTATTTTTTGAAACCACAAGTTTTCACAGAAGCCTTCTGTTTTTCATTGTAGTTGTTTTTTTTTAAGATGCTCTCTTTTACATCAAAACAGAATATTTTGGAAGGCCCTCTCTCAAAGATGAGGGGTTTGCCCTTATCCCCTTTGTTTCTGTGGTTGCTTTGCAACTAAATGCAACAGAGCATGCTTGTGTCTGGTCTGCCTTTGCCTTTCCATATTCCTTCTTGACACTTTGTGTTTCAAGAGATGAGGTGGGAACAGGCCTGTATTGCTTGTCATTGCATTTGGGGCTTAAAAGGGGAAGCCTAACTAAGTACTGACCTTTCAGAATCTGAGAAATACTTTGCACAAGCTGCAGAGAACAACTTTGACCAAAAATCTTTCTTCTTTTTTTTCTTAAAGACAGCTCTACTTTTCTCAATGTGAAATACAGACAGATTCTTTCAGAATACAGACAGGCTTTCTGGGAACGATGAAATGAGGTTTGGGTGTTGATAGCAGCGTTTGAGTGAGCTGCTGGTCAGAGAAGTGAATGCTGTTTATTATTTATGTTGAGTGAGTCTTACAAAAAATTGGGAAAGGTCACTAGAGGGATAATGAGCAAAAGAATTTGTAGAGCAAGCTGAAGATTGGAGTCTGTGTGAATCTCGTCTAGAGGTGAATGGTTCTATCTGTGAAAACCGTGAGCTAGGATATTTAGCCATTTTAATTTTAACCTGCCAGGAAGAGTGTCCTTGCCCTCYTTAGAGTTATAGTCAGATCCATCCTCCCTCACAGTCTTTCAGTCCCGMTGAAGTCTGTGAACGTCAGCATTCCCCAGGCTTGCAGGGGTCTCCGTGCATCAAGCACACGCACACAGAGCTGTCTCTGTCTGTCCTTTATAGCGAAGGGTGGATCTCACTTGGTGGATGTTTGTGTTTCTACTGCCAGATGAACTCTGCTCCCTGAGTATTAACCCATCACTCACAAATTGATCAGTTCTGAACATCTCCCCCTAAGCACACCAATAACCACTGTATTTTACAAGTCTTGCGTGACACTCATTCCTTCTCAGATACTGTGATGGCCATCAAAATGAGCAAAGTATCCTACCATGTGAATAGTGACCTGAAGATGGGGCTGAAAGGTGTCTGAAGGTTAGAGAAGGGCAAAGAGAACATATACTGGTGGAAATGCATAAGGATGTGTCATATTTTTATTTTTGTAAGTCTGATTCTCTAAGTGCTTGTAAAGTACTTTACTGTTGTATATGTGGTGATGCAGTAGTTCACAATATCCTTTTATTTTTGTATATTCCCCCTCCACAATAATCCCTTCCTGTTCAACTCATACAGAGTAATTTAAGAGGACAAAATTTATATATCATAATAAAATGCACAAACTGCTATGCTGATGTATCCAGTTTCCTTCCTTATCCATTTACTTGGTGTCTAGTGCCACTTTCCCATCCAGATGGAATGTTTACAGTGTTTCCTTCCCTCATCTGTGGAATTCAGACCAACTCTCCTTGGTCAGGAGGCTGTGGACTCAGATGGGTGGTGCCGTGACTTGTAAAATCTGCTCTATTGCTTATGCCCAGTGAAAGTTTAAATGGCTCAAGCAAGAGGGCACAAAACTCAAGTTTCCTGCGGAGCCATTTCTGCAGTTCAAGATTTCACTGGTCAGCAGTTGTTCACCCTAAATTTCTCTCTTCTTGCTCAATCTTGTTCTACCTAGTTGTGAAGCCCTGGTGTGCAATTTAAATAATTCCTCTCCCAGCTTTCCATGCCCTTCAAATTGCAGGGAGAAACGAAGCAATGCTTATGTCATACCCAGGTAGCCACATCCCAGTACATTATCAGGATCCTTGCTACTTTCTAGCTTTCCAAATCATAAAGGCAGATGGGTTGCATCAGGGCTAAAACCCTGCCTAGCCATGAACTTTGTTTTAAAGCCATCTCTGTAAATGCCTTAGGCTTGCCAGCCAACTATTAGGAGAGCTCTCAGCTGTCTTCTAAGACCTAAGATGTCTGTAGGGAGAATCTGACACTAATCCTTATGGAAAAGTCATATTGGATTTATAGGGATGAAGTCAATAGACTTGGACAGAAACGGCTGTTAAACCCTAAGGAATGGAAAGGAGAAGGAAAGCCATGTTATGCAAGAGAGTTGCTTTAGGTCCACAGGAAGTGCCTATGAGGATGCCCGTGTCCTAATCCTAAACTTTTTGACACACAGATCACTGCCCAACTGCTCCTGGGAGGAAGCGTGGGAGACACTCTTGTGCTCAAGCACCTGAGGAAGCTGAACGCAGCAACACCGAGAAGGCAGAGGAGGTACAGACTGGATGAGCTCAATGGTTGAAGCCAAAATGCCAGATAAAGGCCGTGTGCATCCACTCCTGTTACTTAACTAAAACCATAAAACATGAATGCTGTCCAGTGAAGATTCCTGAGGTGGCAGCTAACCTCTCAGAAGCAAAAGCAGTATTAGATGCAGGATATGTGTTTTGGCAAGCGCGCTCAGATGAGCTAACCCCTAAGCTAGTGGCTTTTACTGTGCCATTTGGATGTTGTAAATTTAAGCAGATGATGCTTGGTATTAGTTCTGCTCCTGGGATATTTCAGAGCGTAATTGCACACATCTCTGAGGGATTACAAGGTGCTGAAGTTATAACGGATAGACTTTGAATTTAGACTAGACGCCTTCATGAACAAAAGGAAAGGCTTAGGCTGTTTTTTCAGACAGCAAGAATGCCGCATGTAAAATGCCAAAAGCCTCACCTAAAATAAGTTGCTGATAATGGGCAGACAGAGATTAAATAATCATAATAACAAAAACCCGTGTGCTAGGATCCCCATTGCACTCAACAAAGCAGAGCTGCAAAGAAACAACAGAGTCATGTGTCAGATTTCATGCCACAGCTATGCACAGCCAACAAACAATGGAGGGATTTGATGGAAAAAATAACCTTACCTGATACTTGAGCAGGAAAACTTCCCTCTGCTGCCAGTCCATCAGCTTGCATATACCATGTGCAAGGCCTCAGGTCTCTGTCTCTGCTCCCTACGCTCAGCAGTTGGCAGTGTCACAGCCTGGACCTGCAGAAGTGTCCTTGGAAGATCTAGGCGATGCCAAGCAGCAGGAAAGTTTTGTCACAGTCCTCAAACGTGGCACAAATCTGCGCCCAGGCGAAGAAACCATCAGCTGCATGCCTGAACTGTTGCACGTCTCGTCAAACTACACAGATGGCAGAGGGGCGTCAAGACTACATGTCATCTAGCACAAGACGCTGAGCTGCCGTATGCCGTCTCTGTGCAGAGCAGTCACAGGATGGGAGTCTGTCACAGCAGCTGTGCCACCAGCTCCCTCTGTCCCCAGAGCAGCTGACCACAGCTCTCTGCCTCCCCGCGGCTCCACAGCTGCCTCCCAGAGCTCCAGCCAGGATGCCTGAACCCACCAGGGATGGTTCAAACAGGGCTCTGTGAGCTTCTCGCTGCCTTAGGGGGCACCTGAGCCCCAGTGACTGAGACCCAAGAGTCCTCAGGGTGGCTGTGGGGCCAGGTCCAGTAGTGGGAAGGTGGCTTCCCTCATTGAGAGCATCCCAACTGCTCTCTTTGCAGCATCTGCCCAGCCAGGAGGAGAATTATCTAGTACTGATTTTCAGCTCATTGCTTTGGGGAGGACTCCCACCACAGATGCAGCCCCCACGGTTACCCTGTGGCCCAGAAAACCATGGCTTAGCCACATGGGCTTGCTGGCACACTAACCACCCCCAGCTCTGCCCATAACTAGCAGCTGAGCCAGCCACGCCGCAGCGTCGGCAGAGAGCTGCTAGTCTGGTTTGGCTGTAGCCCTGCTCACCAGCAGCTTCAGGTTCAGCTTCTAGTTACACACAGGGGGAGCAAGGACCTGCCCTGGGCGTGCACAACTTCTGCCAGAGCACCGAAGCCCCTTCGCCCGGCAATGTGCCCAGCCACGGAGGGCAAAATGAATGCAGGAATGATTTGTTCTTGAATAGAACAGAGGATCCTGGAAATGCTTTTTGGGGTGTGATGAGGAAGTTTTACGAACTCTATTTTCTGCTTCTAACAATGATACTGGATCCAGACGGCGCTACGCCTCTGCGTCCAAGACTGGCGGGGAGGTCACGTCTACAAGGATGAAAAGGCTCGTCCTGCCAAGCCTTTGATTCTCACTGTATCCTTCCCACCCAGCAAACAGGCAGGCGGACAACACATTTCTAGCATAAAAATATCCTGCTCTCCAGTTAACCACCTCCAGATTCCCTTCCTGACTTGTTCTGAGCCTGGTGATTAGGCATTTCTATATACACAAACATTCAAAATCATCTCCCTGGGGCTCTTCCTGTCTCGCAAGCAGATCCTCGCCCCAGCGGCTATTTGCAGCTCCTTGAAATACAAATGGGATCAGCGCTTCTTCCAAGCGGACTGCTGCGGTCGGGGGCCCTCTGCTAGGAATGCCTCCAGCACAGAGCCCCAGCGCCCACTCCCCCACTCAGCCCTCGCCACGCGGGACGCCCATCGCCTCCGCGTCCAAGAGCGACCCGCTCCGAAGGCTCTGCGGCACGAGGATGCCGAGGGGACACACGGACGGGGAAACCCGCCATGGCATGAGGCCGTGTCGAGATAGTGCACATGGAAATGCATGCTTGCACGGGAGGGAGGGTGCAAAAACACCCAAGTGCAAAGCAGGGTAGGAATGAGCAACACACACACACACACACACACACACACTGCAAACTGCATTCCCTTTGATGGAGGATTGTAGAAACATTACCCTCCCTTGGGGCTTTACAGTGAAATAACCTGATTATTCATAAACCAGCAAGAACCATCAATCCCTCATTTATCATTTTCAACATAAATAATAAGGGCAAGGGAGGAACACGCCAGCAATAAACTAGTTATAGATATAGTGTTGAAAACTGCCTGTTTCCTTTAAATATGCCCCACTTACTGATAATAAACAGTGATCCGACCGATGCCGCGTCTGAGTCCATGAGCATTGGATTACAAAGGACGCAAGCCAGCACCCTGCTTTATGCTAGTGAAAGTCCATTTGGCTTTTGCGTGGGAGGCCAGAGAGGAAAACGCAGCAAATTTAAGAAAACACATTTGTCTTACTGACAAATGCCTCAGGAAATAGAAGCCTTTGTATTCTTCTCTGACCTCTTCCACTCGCAGATGGGTGTTTGCCTTGCTTCCGACAGACTTTTTTTTTCTAGCGCCTGCACTTCCAGGACATTCGTTTGAGCTGCTCTGAAAACACAGCTCAGGCGCCCGGCGCGGAGGAGGCAGTTTTGTGGACGGGCGCCGCCGGCCCCCGAGGGCTCCGGTTCGGCCGGGTGGGCGAGTGCAGCGGGATGCTTTTCCTGGGGATCCGACTGCCGCAAGGTCAAGCCGTCTGCTGAGTGCTTGGAGCAGCGCAGGGGTTGCAGGTGCCTGCGTAAGCGTGGGCACCGCCGGGTGGGCTCCTTGACCTGGGCAGCAGCCTCAACAGCGCTAACGACCTACTGACCTGGTTCGACCAAGCGAGACGGCCTTGAGCCTGCAGAGCGGAGACACAATTGGGTTTTTAGCTTCGCTTCCAGCATCCAATGAGGAATTATGGGATGGCAGCAGCCCAGGCCTCTTAGTGCACCCTTGGCTGGTTGGATGTGTTGGGAATGTAGAATATAGACCTGGAATATAGACCGAACTGGAGGAGGTGGGACCCAGAGCCACATGGCTCCCCAGCTATTAGCCGGAGAGGAATTAAGCATCCCCACCTCTCCGTAGCTCCAGCCTGAGAGCAAATCCAAGCAAACGCAGGGTCAAGTAGGACACGGCTGAGCAGCGTTCGAGGCTCGGGGGGCTTCGCTAAGCACCGAGCTGTGCTCTGCCTCGGGCTCTGCCCTTGGACCTCACAGCTCCGGCCCTTTGCGAGTCCGCCGGGACCTGTAACGGCTTCGGCAGCGCCAGCCCCCGCGCCAGGCACAGCCGTACGGCGTTAACGAGCCGGGCGTTGCGCGAGCCGCCGGGCTTGGCACCGGCGCGCGGGGACCCGTCGCAGCCCGGCCCCGCGGCCTGCCCACAAAGCGCCGAGCTCAGCACTTTCTGCAAAAGCCTCGTTTCGGAGGCGCGTCCCCTCCCCGGGAYGGCCCTTCCCCGTGCGGCGCCCCCGCCGCTGGCTAAACCCTCCAAAGGTCCCTCCTCTCCSTGCACTCAGAAAAGAGGGGGTGGGGGAAAAAAAAAAAAATCACATATATTTTTAAACACTGCTTAATGGTGAAAAATAACATCTGGAGAGCAGCCTTGCCCCTCACGCAGCGATCCCGCAGTCTCCAGCAAGCCCTTTGCCGCATCTCGATGCGAAACCCAAGGGGAAAGGGGTGCAGGAGGGGACCGCCGCGTCGGGGCTGGGCGGTGGGCGCTCACGGCCCCCCGTGCRTGGGGCGGCCCCAACCCACATGGAGAGGAGCCGGCACCAAGGAGGCCTGGAGAAGCGGGTGGCTGGTCAAAGCCGTAGGCGCCGGTGGGAGGGCAACAGGGGGAATTTCGGAGGCCGAAGGGAGCAGGGCTCCTCGGCAGCAGGGCAGCCCCTTCGCCGAGCTGGGGGGTCCCCGCTCAGTCTGCCCGAGTCCCCGGCCGTCCCGTCTCCCCAAGGGCCACTGAAAACAGGGCGCAGGAGAAACCCCGCTTGCTCGGAGCCCATTTCCAGCGGGGCGCTCCCAGCCAACATCAACACGCTTCGCTCCACATCCAGCGTGGCCTGGGGCAGAAGGAACATCTGGACCTAATAAAAAGGCTGCCCTCCCCCACGGAAAGACCCAAGAGCAACCTCTGCTATTTGGTTTCTCCTGCACCGGTGGCCGGAGAAGGCAGCTCCGGCGTAGGGGCTCTTTCTCGCTCTGCATGAAAGCGAGACACCCCGGTGGCCTACGAGGCTGAATTTATCCTGGTAGCTTAAAAATGGGTCCAATGCGGGGAGTTAGACAGGTTTCAATTCTATGGAGCCAGCACCATTTGAAAAGCTTGTGACGTCTCATCTAGGTATAGAGACTGGGTATAAAGATTTGTTCTTTCCTTGAACAGACTGGCGCTCTTTGTCCGTTCCAAAAACATTAAGTCTGGAGATGGCTCTAACCCAAAGCTCAGGATTAACATTCCCCGTGGGAAAAGCTCTGATTTGGCCCAACTAGAGTCCAGATCCAGACCCATCCTTGGTGCCCGCCTGCAGGCACAGACTTGGGGCTGGCCTCCAGCAGCTGCTTTGTTTTCCATGACGAGCGCAGAACGAAACGGGAGCAGGAGACGCTCCTGGATCTCRGCAGAGCTGGGTGAGGGTTGTACATCTACCTTCTGGCCTTCTGCAAACGAACACCACATCAGGAGAGCCCATACCTCTTCAGAAGCCATGTGCCACCAGGGCTGGTTCAGSGCCCATCACGCTGTAGCCCGGTGACAGCTGCTCTTAGCAGGGTTTGAGGAACATCTTTGAAAGCACCTTTTGGATGTCTTCGCTCTGCTTTTTGCTCTTTATGAACCCTTCGCTTCCCATCATGCCATGGCACAGAGAGATGCCAGCAGCGGCCCACAAAGGTGCTGCTGGCCTGCAGACGTCAGTCCCCATCTCACACGTTTAACGTGGTGTCTATCCCCTGGCTCCTTGGAGCCAACCCGTGCCCTGGGGCAAAGGCAAGCACCAGGAGAGWCTTGGCAGAACTGGCCCTAAGAGGAACCAGCCCCACAAACCTTATTGCTCCTAATTTATTCTCCCTCATTCCAAAAGCATTGGTGTCTCTAAAACCTCTCAAATCTTTTTCACATTTAGGAATTGCAGCACGTGGTGCCAGATTCCACCTCACTTTGGTCATTTTTGGCTCTGTCTGGAAGCCCGATTTCACCTGGCACAACATCCCTTACCTGGTGCCGGCCCAGCAGCGCACGCGCTGGCCGCTCAGGCTCAGGCCGCCCAGGCAAAGCCGCCGGGCTCTTTGCAAAGCCGAMGAGGCTCCACGTCCGCAGAGAAACCGCTCTGTGGCTGCAGCGAGCTYTTGGCTCTGCCCAGGAGAAAAGTCTTGCATGAAGCTGGACAGGGCCATGTCGCTGGGTGAAAACACTTTTGCAAATGCAATGGCGAGYGGGGCAGTTGATTTCGGCTGGCTCTGACGGGGCTGTGCATGCTTYGGGAGCCGGCTGGCGGGGCAGGAACCTTCTGCAACAGGCCACATACCAAATCCCCCTGGGGCCTTCGCTTCCTCACCGCTCTCCTCGGGAGCATCTGGGGTTGCCACACGTGGCAAATAATACTGACAACTTGAACCATGCCAGCGTTAGCATGGCTCTGCCTTGCAGCCGGTGGGATCAGTGTTTCCTACCCTCCAGCAGCTCCTCAGCAAACACCGTAGTGCAGTTTTCTCAGAGCTGGACGTGTATCTAGTCATCAAAGACATGGCAAATTAATAAATATGAAAAGAAGTGTGTGGGGGGCAGCAAAGAAATTTTGGACAAAGATCAATCTTTGCTGGTAACTGCTGCTTTTTCTAAGCGAAAGTACCCTGCAGAGTTTAAAACCAACTTCAAAGCAGCGAGGTCTCCAGCTGGAGTTCTCCACCGTTACCGACACGCCGCGCTTCATCGCGTTACATGCATCTGCAGCTGGAGTCACTCGCGTGTTCCCAAAGACGGCCAACAAACCGGAGGCTTCAAAAACACTGGCTCAAACCTACTCGTGAGCAGCGCTCTCCTCTCCGCGGCGGCTGAGCTGGAGCACCAGGCCGGTTCCCCAGGCACACACAAGCCTTGCACATGTACTCCTGCCTCYTCGCCATCTACGAGGGCCGACGAGTCTCACCTGGTGGGGGTTACATCAGGCTTGCTGGGTCTGCGGCTGGGAAGATGAGGTTGGTCCCTCCATGGACCAGGCTCTGCCCATGGGATGCTTTCCTCCGGCCCCGCATCCCACACCCCCAGAGCCGAACCAGCGCCACGCAGGGGAGATGGCAGGATGGACCCGCACGGAGCCTAATTCCCACTACTGCGCTGCTTTCTAAAGCAACACTTAGAAAATGTTGTTTGAAGCACGCAGATTTTTTTTTCTTTCAACCCAACTTTGCATTTTTGTGGGGCTTTGCTGGGCTGATCGGTGCAGACAGGTTTTTTTTGTTTTTTTCCTCCTTCCGGCCGCTGGACGGCAGCAGCCGTGACTCACAGGCCACCCTGGAGACTCCGGCACCCGTGGAATTGAGTTCAGGAGCATTTCTGCAAAGCAGAGTTTTGTTTTATTTTTGCTTTCTGTTTAACCGGCCCCTCAGCCCCTCCGCAGGGCTGACGGTGGTTTCGTTTTGCTTCGCTAAAATTAACATCTATCTCAAGTCGCTTCAGACGYCACCGACCGTTCCAACTTCCAGTCGGTGGCGTGTGATTTATGACCGCTCCRCTGCCTGGAGTCCTGACAAATATGCATTTCGGTAAATACAGGAGGCCAAAAATGAGAGGGTAAATAAACCTGACAATTAGTTCAGCTGTTAGGCACACACAAACAGCGACACCCCTTCCCAAACTTCTTCCTCGCGCAGCTCTTCCCCAGCCCCCTGGCAAGGCGGAGACCAGCCAGCGCAACCCCCCGGGCCTCCGCCAGCCCCCTCCAGCCTCCGAGCGCCCGTAACAGCCAGACCCAGCTTCAAAAGCTGCTATATTCTCCCTCCAAGTTACTTGCCAGTCCAGAACGTCTAATCTGCTGCCAAAACCCCTCTTGAGCCCTCCGTACCAGTATCGGAGAGCATATTTAATTTCATGGTAAATCACAAGAACTGATGGATGACTATTTAGATTGCAATTGTCAGGAGGGTATAAAACGCTTCCTGCTGTGAGGATCCTGGGAGCAGTTACGGGCTTTTCCTGGCCGAAGGCACGTGGGAGCTGCCAGCCTGCCGAGCCCGGCTGCCCTGGGAAGCAGGGTGCAGAGGGGACGCCGAAGCTCAGGGCACGAAGACCCGGAGCGCACAGCAAGGACCACCTCGGTCCCGCTCTGCTGCCTCCCCGTCCTTCTGACCCAGCCTGGCCTAGCTAAGYGTCTTCCCTCTCTTGCTTTTATTCTTTCCAAACGAAAAAATATCCCCATAATCCTAATTAAACACCAATTCCTCCTCATGAGCCTGGCCGGATCACTCATGCACCTTCTCCTCACGTTCCCTCTCCAGGGCAAAGAGAACAGGGATGATCTTTTATCCTCCCTTTCCCCTTCAGAAAACCCCATCTGTCACCAGATCTCAATCTGAGCGAGTCTGGATTTCTATCACTTTTTTATTGCTGCTTTTAGAAGCCATCTGCTTTTGTCCCATTTCATTTTCAACTCCTTATGTAAGAGCTTTTCAAGTAGGCCTAAAGTTTTCCATCATTAAATCATAAGTGTTGGCCTCGAATTCAGTGTTTTCCCACCTTCTGTTTCTTCAGCATCAATGTGAATTATTGACTATGGCTATTGCTGTCAGACCTCATCATCGTTTAAAYCCGACGCTGGTGAGGCTGAATAGCTTGGCTTCTGTTTGTGCTATTTATTAACTTACCCTAATTGCCTWCAGAGCTGCAGTCCTTTCCAAGAAGGATTTCAACAAAAACACTTTTATTCGCCTCAGGGATCTTTAAACTAATCTTTAAGACCTAGCAGATATCCACCTTGTATATGATGCACGTGGGACCTGGTCATTGCAGGAGCGTGGTCGGCTCTGGTGGAGGCAGATCCAGTCCATGAGGTCTCTATGTGGATGAATTTCAGACATCATCTTGGTGATTCACCAAGAGGACCAAGAATGATCCTTACCAGTGCAGAGACGGGAGCCATTTGGACATGCACATGTCCACTGGATAGCCCAAGACACGCAGAATCAGAAACAACCCCGGATGGGGAGCCAGCCTAAATGACACCCTTGCTGCATTGTTTTTTTAAACATCTGAAACTTCGTAACTGTRCAAGGCAGAGGAAGGTAAAAACACTCATTGCTCCTCTCGGGAGGGAAACATGATCATTGTAAARTCTGTTTCTGAGCCTCAGGAAAAGCAGCTGAAAGCCCCCAAGTGCAAAAACCAACTCATATTCCTTTAATGGATTAAATTCCATATAGTAGTCCAATTTGTTCTTAAACATACTCATACTGCTCAGCTCCACCACCTTGGTGGGAAGCCTGCTCTACCTACTCATCACTTGCCCTGCAAAATCAGATCTTCTCCAAGCCCTTGGACACACATACCCAATGCACTACAGACAAGCACCTTGCTCTCATGGTGCTGCCCTTGAGACAGCAAAACAAACCCGGGGGCTCTGCATGGCCCCAAACCACCTTGTGTGCCCACCTTGGCCCTGCAGGAGCTYCTCCAGCCAGACCTCCAGGGATTCCCCCCGGCATCAGCTCCTCCCTGGGCAAGCCAAGGACCAACGTCATGGACACAGGGAGGAGGACTTGGCTCCTGAGGACTTCTGGCCTCAGCAAATTCAGCCCAAACCCATAGGCTGGACCTCACAGGTAAAGCAATTCAGGCTAGCACATAGATAGCAGGCATCTGTTGTAGGTGTTAATTAGGAAGCRGCTAATTAACCTCCCAGATAATTTCCTAGGGGGCTTGCAAGGGATTAACCATCATCAGAACATCTATCATTTCCAGCTGTGGTTGAACTTCTTTTTCCTTTTCCCTAAAAGATTGGCTGCTGCCCCAAGAGGGATGAGACCAGGGTGTCCTCAGCCCGCGTCAGCCAGGGATCGCTCTTGCCCAGAGCTGGCCACGTTGGAGATACCTGAAGGCCTCTTGTTTGGGGGCATTTGGCCATGGGGCACATGGCCCCACAGTGGTCCTAGTGGGGATGGGGGCTTTTCCGCACGGCGCTGCCATGGCCGTGGTCCCCTCCAGCTCCCTGGGCCTGGGCAAAGCACCCAAAATGCTCTGGGAGGCCGTTTTGGGAGGGTTCAAAGAGTTTTCCGTTTCCCCTTCCAAAAGCCAACAAAAACAGCCTCCGGCAGGAGGGTGCGGGGAAGCGGGAAGACGCCTCCAACCGTAGGCRCTCGGCAGCGGGATGCCTCCGGCCGGCACGAAGTGCTGCCAGGAGAAACGACGGGCTGGGTGGCTTCTGGGGAGCTGCAGGAAAGAGGGAGCACAGACAAGATTAAAAAAAAACCACAAAAACCAGAGCACGGTTAAACGTCATTTAGGTTTCCCAAAAGCGCAGCTGGGGCCACAGCCCTGCGCAACCTCCGCCTGGAGCCTCGTGCGCGCAAGCGGCGGCCGCTGTGCAGCGCCGAGCGCGGCCGGCAGCGCTGCGTGGCCAGGTGCTGCGGCAGGCGCGTGCGTCGCGAAGCTCGATTTTTATGCGAAACACCGCGGCACCATGCGCCGCGGCCCAGCGCTGCCTGCACCTGGGGAAACTGAGGCAACGAGGGGCCGGGGCTGGCACGTGGCACTGAGGCAGTGCTGGGGACTGGGGCGCGTGGTCAAGCGGGCACGGCCACCTAGATGAGCCCAGCAGCAACGCCGGCCCGTGCCGGCACTCATCCTGCCGCGGGGTGCAGGGGGGCACGYGCCCGCGGGGAGGGCTGGGCAGGGTGGCCGCGGCTCCCGGACCCAAAGGGGCCCACGACGCCCGGTTTTGCCTCGGCAGCGTCGCCTGCTTTGCAGCATCGCCACAGCCGCTCTAATCGACAAGCAAAGCAAATCCGAGCGCGAGGTGGGACCGTCGGCTCGTGCCCCCCTTTTGCATTCGCCGGACGCTTTGCCATGGGCGCTTGCAGCCCTTGCCGGGCTGAGCGGGGCCGCCGCTACCTGCGCCCTTAACCCCCCGCAAACCTACAGCGCCGCTCACCGCCGCGCCGAACGCGYGCCCCTTTCCGCAGGGGCCTTCGCGGGGAACCTCGGGGCCACTGGGACAAGGCTCCCGCGCGCCCTTGCGCCCGCGCTGGGCTCCGCGGCTCYGTGCAGATCCCCGGCGCCAGAGCCAGCTGCCCTGCAAGCACCTCGCTGGTCCTGGCTTTAAACGCACAAAGCAGCAGGAGCGCGCTGTGTTTTGCAGGCAAATAAGCTTTTTGTTTGTTTGCTTGCTTGCTTTCTTTTTGTTTTTTATTATTTAAACAGCAAGGCAGTGGGCAGCCACCGCTACCCGCACGGCTCGCTAGTGGGAACGCTGAGCAAAGTAACAGCGAACAAAACCTTCACCTTTGGTAGGAGAAAACCAACCCTTTATAGCAAGCTGCGTAAATATTTACAACTCGTGGATCTATATACAGCCCGGTCTATCATACAGCTCGCTTCGAAACAGCTACGCACAGTTTGGTTGTACAAAAGATAGATTTTTTCGCCCCTTTGCACAGTTCAAATGATAAATTGTCCAATAATCTTTTGCTTGCTTGTTGGTTTGTACAAATTAGGTTGTTGGGAACGGTAACTTTGAACTTGGGGTTTAAGTCATTTAACATGACTTTCTCCTCCTCCCCCCTCCCTTTTTTTCCTCCTTTCCCTTTGCRGGATCAGTAAAAATCACAGCTGGCAGCACAAGGGCGCGGGGCGGAAACGCCGATGCAGGAGCGCGCGCAGCTGGCTCGGTCCCGGGTGGCCCCAGGCGACGCAGGGACAAGCGCGCCGAGACGTGGCGCCGGGTAGGGACAGCGGCTCCCGCTGGCGCGGCGCTCCAGCAGCCCAGGGCCCGGCCACGGGCTCGCGGGGGCAGGACGTCAGCACCCTGCGCCCAGAGCTTGCGCCAACGCCAGGAGCCGTCCCCGGCACGGCCGGCTGGGGGACGCGTGGCCGCGGGAGGACCTGGGCTTGGCTGGGGCGTGTTGGGACAGGAAGGCTGGAGGCAGGCGGATGGAGATGCAGCAAGACAGAAAGAGCTGAGAAACGCGGTTAAGTGGCCAGGCTCAGGGCAAGAACGAGAGCTTCCAAGTGGAAGGGCTTTTCCAAGTGTGGGATCCTGCTGGAGCGGATCCCATGTCGGATAAACCTAAAAGACGCGACCAGAAGAGCCGGAGGCTGCTGAAGCCCTCGGCCAGCTACGGGCAGCCTCCAGCTCCTTGCTCCGTGTGCGCCGGAGGGGAAAAACCAGAGGGGAACAGAAACGAGACGCCAGGTTGAGCACGTCAGGCCTGACGCTCTCCTCCTGCCAGCCGCGACGCCTGCTGCCCGGCCGCGTCCCGCGAGCAGCGCCGGCGCCGGAGGAGAGGGCTCCCAGGACGCCGCGATTTTTAAAGCGGAGCCCCCCACCACGGCGCAAGAACGGAGCCCGCCGGCTCTCCCGGATTGAACCCTGCTTCCCGCAGGGCCCGAGCGCGGCAGTCCCGGAGCCGAGCCGAGGGGGCACCGCAGCCGGCGGCCGCGCGAGCGCCGGGGACCTTGCCCAGGTGCTTCTCGCCCTTGTCCCGCGTCGCAAACCAGGCTTATCTCGCTGCTCTGCGCAGAGCCAGTCGCAGGAGGGTCCGGCTTTCCGGTGACTATTTCCATAAAAACCACATCCACTTTTCTTTAGAAAACTACCTCTTTCTTGACGTCTTTTCAAGACACTGAAGCAGCACACAGTATTGCTACTGTGCCAAGTGGTAGCTTTATTCTTTGCTCTGTGTCGTCCCCCCCCCCCCGAAAAGGTTAAGGAGGCGACTTTGAAGATGGGTTGAATTTGGGCTTTTCCTGGCAGAATCTGGAGCACTTTAATAGCGTTATGCCCACACATCAGCTCTGTTAGTTTTACATCGCAGAGCCTCGGAGACACCAGCAGCAATAACCTGGGAACTGAAAGACTTCCAACATCGCTTGTGCATTTTCTCTTTTTTTTTTCTTTAAAAAAAAAAAGCACAACAGAAAAGACAAACATTGATGAACATTAAAAACCTGTACATTGTAAAAAACAGAAAAAAAAAACAACCAAAAAACAAACCCCAAACAAACAACAAACACCGTCATTCTCTTGCTTTGAAATCAGAATCAACCTTGGAACATGGTAGGGGGAAAAGAAATCACCACCGAGGAGGGGACAGCGCCGTCCTCTCTCTGCCACGCTCCCCGCGAGCCCAGGCACTCCCGGACCGCTGCGGCTGGCCGGCTCGTCCACCCAGCAGCAGAAGAGGCAGAAAGTCTGTGCCGTGGTCTTTTTTTCCTCTAGCGTACAGAATGCAAAGCATTTAATACATTTTGGGTTTGTTTTTTTTTTTTTGCCATTTTTTTTCCCCCCCAGAGCGAGAAAGCAGAAGTGAATGAAAAAAAGTCTAATATTTTGTTCTTTAACCATGTAACTGCAGATATGATCCAACATCATGGAATGAAAAAAAAAAATAACGTAAAGTAGAGCATTCGTGTGTATCACAAAAATACAATAAAAACTTTTTTTTTCTTTTCTCTAAACGTTTCCTGTGAACTCCCCGGCCTGGCGCCTGCCCGCGCTGCCCTGCGCCCGGCGAGCTCTGCAGGGCCTCGCAGGACGAACGGCTGCAACCAGCACACGCTCTCTGCTGAATTCGGATCGGTACGTGTAACGAGGGGGCCCTGCGACCACGGCAAGACTTTTTTTTTTTTTTTTTTAAACTACGTTCATACATTCTCCTGACTTACAGGTGACTTTGATGGATCGATGTTGCCGCCTTTTTTTTTTTTTTTTTAAAACATTTCCATACAATGGACAAACGCATCAAAGCCCGCATGTAAGAACAGAACCTCTTTTACAGCATGTAATACTGTGTTTCGTTTAAGTCCTTCCTTGCGTAAAATATTGACATAATTCACTGAAGGTATCAAAAATATACCCTGTAGACCAATACAATTTACAAYTGCCTTTTCTCACCATTCAGAAAACAATGCACTTAAAGCAACCAAGTCCCTTCATCTGCAGAGTGCTGGCCCCCGTGGGGAAAGCGCTTCCCRCTCCGATTTAAGCCCAGGATTTCTCTCGCTGAAGGGACTATTATTATTATTATTTTTTTTTAAGAAATGGATCTTCGCCTCGCCCTCCTGCCCGTTCTTCCCAGCCGCCTTTAGCACGTGCCGAGACCACTCCTGGGCTCGTACGGCTCACACAGCAGGTCCGACGGGCCGCCACCGCCCAGATCAGCTGGGAGAACCCAAACTGGGGCTTTTGATCCTATTTCTCTTTTTAAACATTTTTAAATTCTATTTTTTTTTTTCCCTCTCAAGGTTCTGCATCCCTGCGGCACAGCTGGGATGCGCTGGACACCCCGGAGCCCCTAACCCGAGCGCTCGGGAGCAGGCAACGCAGGCGCGCTGCCAGGGCATCCGTCTGTCCATCTGTCCCCAGGACGTGCGTGCTCCCCTGGCCCCTGTGCTCGCTCCGGGGGCTCCTCACCGCTCGCTCCCCTCCGAGACCCAAACCGTGGCCCCTGGCGGGAGCCGGCGACCACATCCCGGGGAGCCGGGGCTGCCGGTGCCCTCTCCCTCCCGCCCCGGTCCCGGCACAGTCGCTCTCGAGCGCGGGGGTCGGCGCCAGCATCCAAGTTGGGTTCCCGTGATTTTTATCTCGTTAAGGCTTTTTTTTTT
>NW_020447752.1:1792179-1857218 GCF_003343035.1 Apteryx rowi
GCGCCGTCGCTCGCTCGCCCGCCGTCTGCGCCCCTCGCTGCCTCACTCGGTGTCCGAAAGCGTCTCGTACTGGGAGCAGAGCAGCGGCTTGGGCTCCTCGTCCCAGGCGTGGTGCTGGCTGCCGCCGGYGCCTGGCGGCAGGGACGCGGCGGGCGCCGCCGCCGCCGTCACCACCCCGCTGGGGAGCCTCATGGTCAGCGGGTTGTAGGGGAACGGCGTCGAACCTGCGCGGGGAGGCGAAAGCGGAGAGGGAAAGGGTCAGCGCCCGCGGGTGGCCCGCCGCGACCCCGCTCGCGAGGGCTGGGACCGGTTTGGGGAGGCCGCGTGTCCCCGCGGGGCCGCGCCGCCGGCAGGGAGGCAGAGCGGAGCGGTGGCGCCGCGGGGACAGGCACCACCGGCGTTTGGAGCTCGACGGGGACATCCCGAGCAGGGCACGTCCCGGGGAGCCCCGCACGGGGCGGCCAGCGGCAGCGGGACGAGCCCCCTCGCCCGCGTCCCGTCCCGCCGTACCTGCGGACGACGGCCTGTCCTCCCAGACGCGGTTGGTCAGCGGCGTCCGCCTGTTGCAGTCGCCCTCCGAGTGCACGGAGGAGACGGACGGCGGCCTCTCGCCGGAGGACAGGCCCGGCGCTGGAGACTTGGCCTTGCGGCTGTTGGGCCTGGCGGCGATCTTTGGCTTCCCTCCTCCTCCTGCAAAGAGAAGCGGCCGCTCGTCACCGGGGCCGGGCCAGCGGGGCCGCGGGAACCCGGCGCTTCCCCCAAGCCAGGCTCCTCTTAAGAGCCTGCAAAAACTACTGACGGCTGGTGGAAAGCTCGCGCCGCCCGCTGGCACCGGGGGTCCCGAGCCCCCGGCACGCTCCCCGTCCCCCCGGCCTCTTGCTGCGCGCCCGGGGCCGCGTTCAGCAACTGCCGGCAAAACCCCTGGCGACGCTCGGCCGGTTTGCAAAAGGTCTAAAGCCAAAGCGGCCCCAGGCTCGCTGCCGGGCAGCTCATCCCAGCCCTTGYGAAAGGGGGATGGACAGACGGACGGACGGCCAGCCTCGCTGGTTCCCACCCGGCCGCGGCGCGGCGGCCTCTTTCCCGGCGTGCTGAAGCGCGGGTGGAAGCAGCGGGTGGTTTCATGCGGTAGCCAGAAAAGCTTTTTCTGCGATAAGCTAGAGAGCGCCTTGCCCGAGCCGGCACGACGGGGCCGCGGCGCCACGCTCCCCGCTGCGCTGCAGCCCGAGCCCCGGGGCCGCCGCCGCGGCTCTCGCAAACGGCAGGTCTGCTCGCTCCCTGCAGCTGCGCGCGGGGGCCAAACGCTCCCCCCCAGCCCGTCCCTGGCTGCCCCCCTCCCTGTCCTACCCGGGGGTGCAGGAGTGAGCCCCTCGCCCTGCTGCAGCCCCCGGAGCAGCCAGGGAAGCCGCGGAGC
The DNA here is from genome assembly GCF_003343035.1 of Apteryx rowi. Classification (NCBI taxonomy): domain Eukaryota; kingdom Metazoa; phylum Chordata; class Aves; order Apterygiformes; family Apterygidae; genus Apteryx; species Apteryx rowi. The sequence goes on from NW_020447752.1 coordinate 1,793,591, forward strand.
RCTCGGCCAGGTTGGTGAGCCCCGCCGGGCTCTGCTCGCCTCGCCGCAGCGCGGCCTCGCTCCTGCAAAGTCCACCCTTTCCTACTGCTTTGTCCTTCCTTCAGCTCCCCTCTTGCTCCGAGCCCCGGCCCATCCATCCGTCCCCCGGCCGGCAGAGCGGGACCTCCACGCCGGCAAACCCGGCAGCTCGAGGAATGCTCGGAGCCAGCTTCGCTAACGGGTGACGCCCCGGAGCAGAGCAGGGGCAAAGCTCCCCCGTGCCCCCCGCTCCGCTCCCGCCCCATCCGGGGAGCAGCCTCCTGCCTGCCGGAGCTGCCCTTCGGGAAACGCGCGCCCGGGCTCTGGCCCTGGACCTCGGCCCCCGCGCGCCCTCGGGCTGCCGCCCGCTGAAGTTTTGCCCAGACCGTGTTTTCCCACGGGCTGCGAGCGGGAGGGGGTTTTACGGACCGTTTGGGGGAGCCGTTTTAGTTTATGGCTTTGGCCTTTTGGGGCTAGTTTTGTTTTTTTTTTCTCCATAAACCTCCTCGACGTGATAAGGAAAGGAGATATTAAAAACAACAAATGGGGAAAGGAGCACAGTCAGTGGTTTAGAGAAAGCAACAGCACCTTCCGAGACTATTAAATTAACATCAAACAAGACCAGGATTAATCAGCGGATTCACAAAGCTCGAAGCCGGGAGGGAGGTGGGGGGAAGAAAACCAAAATGAACAAAAACGGGGAAAAAAAAATAAAAATCCACCCGTGAAAGGGGAAATATCAAGGCTGAGAATTAATAACACAGAAAGAGCGAAGGTGGAGAGGGCTGCAGACCTGGCAAGGAGCGCACGTCCTCGTTTCGTCCATCAGCAGGAGTTATGGGCATAGCAGCGGGCAGGCTTGCACTGGCATTCAGAGAGTTAAAAGCATTGGCACTGAGAGGTGAGCGCTCTTCCCACTGCTCGTCATATTTACCCATTAGGGCTTTCCTAATTATTGCCTCCAACCCCATGTTGGTACTGGAATTCTCTTGGACCGACTGGCTTCTACAACTGATTAGCCCTGGGAGATACGGGAAGGGGAGGAAAGACGGGGACGGGAGGTGGGAGGGAGCCAAATGAGAAGAAAGATGGGGGGACGGGGAAGGGGAAGGGGAGAAAGGAGACAAGGGAGAAGGGAAGAAACAAACAGTCAGCACATTCTYGCAAAGCAACAAACTTTGTCATCTTGTTCTTTAAAGCTCTGCAATGCACTCGTCGCAGGTGGCCCCCCTCCGCCTCCCCTCTCCAACCCGCCCGGGCCTCGGCAGGGGCTGACGGTGGGAAGGAGCAAGGCTTACTCCGTGATTTCTGTGCGCAGACACGGTTTCCCGGGGCTAAAGGCTCGGAGAGGGCCGGGAGGGAGGGAGGGAGGGAAGGGTCTCTGCTGAGCCCCGGGGGGGCACAGCAGGACGGGGGGCTTCGCGCCCCAGCCAGGGCCGGCTCGGCGCGCGGGGGCGAAGGGATGCGTGCGGGTCTGTGCGGATGCACACCCGCATTAAAAACAGGGGTGTGCAGAAAATCCGGGGGGCCGGGCCAGGTTCTCACGGAGGAAAAGACAGGGAAGGAAGGGGGGGGGGGGCCACTGCGAAAAACCTACAAAAACCCGTGCTGGGGAGAAGGCGCCCAGGTCTGGCCTCGGCTCGGAGGCGGCGGTCGCAGGCAGCCCGGGGCAGGCTGCGCCGGCCGGGGAAGAGCCCTCTCGTCCCTCCTCGCGCTCTCGGCAAGCCCCCCGGCCGTCGGCCCTCGCCGGCCCGCTCGCCTGCGCCCCGGCTCGGCCGCGGCTGGGGGACGGGCTGCGGAGGCGCGGTGCTGCGTCCGAGCGCGGGTGAGTCTCAGAAGCCATGCAGTTATGGTGCAGCGCCGCACAGGGACCAGAGGCTCAGCCACGCGACCGGCATTCCCAGCGCGGCGGTTACAGGAGACAAGCAAGGGCAAAATACAGACACGCAAACAGCGGGCCGGCCAGGGCGGCCCCCCCCAGCTCGCTGGCATCGCCGCCCCTCCGCTCGGGAGGCGGCAGCGGCGGCTCCCGGCTCCCTCGTCTTCCTGGGAGCGGGCGGCGTGTCCCGGCTCCCCCTCCACGCCAGGCCGGGCTCCTCGACCCCCTGCGCTTGGGTTTTGCTCTTCCCTCAACCACAGCAGGACGGGCTTTAACCCGGGCAGGCTCGCAGGAGGTTGGGTCTCCCTGGCCGTGTTTTGCCTGCCGCGGACCATCCGGTCGCGGCCAGCAGCATCCTCCTGTCCCAGCTCCCTCTCCTGAGGGAGCTATCTCACGCCATTCCCGGCTTGGCCTTCCCGCGCCTACCGCAAGCATCGACGCCTGCAGAGCTCTTGGCTCAGGATCTTAAACCAAAGGCAGGGAAGTACGATACAGGTGCGACCGTGCACGGGACGCCCGGCACACTGGCACCCCGGCCAGGCAACGCCCGGGTCTCGCGGCTGCTGCGGCCGGAACYGGCGCGGGCCCCGGGGTTTCCCCCCTCGGTTGCAGGAAAGTTTAGCCGTTCCTAGTCGGACTTAAAAATAACAGCCTGGAGGCGTTCCCACTGCCGGAGGGCGTTAATGCTGCTAAATGAAGAGGCRTCGGAGAAAGCGGCGTTGCTGCGGGGCCGGGTTTGCGCCGGGCGCCGCGGGCAGGCGTGCCGTGCGGGTACAGCGCGCCTCTGCCTCTGGGCGCCGCGAACGCCGGCGGCTCGCGGCTTCCCGGGAAGCGGGAACCTCCGTCCTACCACCTCTGTTTCCTGGTCCGTGTCGAAGGCCACGGGCACGTCAGCGGCAGAGCCGGGAGGAGACCCCCGGCGCCCCACCAGCTGCCGGCGCTTTTATTCGAGCCCCCCAAACTGCCTTGCTCCTGTCCACACCTAACCCTGCCRGGGACTCGCTAAGGTTAATTCCTGATTACGGGGGGGAAGCAGCCTTCGGAGGGGAAAGGCACCGGGCCGCGGGGCTCCAGCAGCCGCCGACACCTAAAGGGAAACGTGTTCGGGTGGGCAAAAGACCCGGCTGCAACGGATGCAGGTCCCACGGGGCCCAAACCTCGGCCTCGCTGCGACCCCTCGAAAGGGGCGATGGGCAGCAGCACAGGGAGCCTCGGCCGAGCCCCCGCGCTCCCCCGGCAGGGCTCCCGGACCCCACGGCACGGCCGGGCCGCAGGCTGGCAGCGTTCAGTCCCCAGCGCCACGGAGGCAGCCGCAGCCATCTCCGCCTGCCCGCGGACGCGGAGCAGCAAGGAAAGCCCGCGCAGGAGTCTCCTGACAGYGTCTGCACGCCAGCAGCCCACACGGACGCTCCTGCAGCCCACAAACGTACGGGGCGGCTATGCTGGCAGGAGGTGCTGCTGCCTTACAGCCAGGGCTGGCGACAGCTCAGCCCTCCCCACGCTGTCCTCCTGCCTAGGGCTGATCTCTGCGCCATGCCCGGGAAGCCCTCAGTGCCCCCCCCACGCCGTGGGGCCGCTTTCAGCCCTCTTTGCCAACAYCACTTCCTTCAGCTTCTCTCTCTCTCCTGTTTTCCCGGCTGGGTTGAGAGCCACGGGGGCAGCAGAGCTCGAGAGGATGCGGTGTCCCTCAGGAAGCTCCTAAGCCACCAGCTGAGCTCCCGCGTGGTCCCCACGGGGCTCCGGGGACTGTGCCGAGCCCTTCCCAGCTCCTCGAGAGCAGGGCGGCTGCACCCCAGCTCTTTGGTGGCTGGGGTAATGTCCCACGKGTTAGCCAGCAGGTTGATGCTAGTTAGGGTTGGAGACTCGTGCTAAACCACGCCACGGCTGCCTGGAGCCTGCACGGGGCTCTGCAGAGGCGCTCAGATACCACCAGCAAAACTGTTACTCCAGAATCAGGCTTTTAGGCTTAAAGTCTCTGTCAACCCAAGGGCACCAGAAACTCCCCCTCTCTGCATATCATCAGAGGGTGACATAATCCTGCCCAGAAAGCTCTTCTGCGTGGGACTAGCTGCACTGATGTGGCTGGAAGGGAGCTGAGATCCAGCTACCAGCTGCGCTTTCTCTTCCTCCCAACTACTGAGAAAGCAAAGTCAACCTGTGCTTTAAGTACCTGGAGGACTAAGTGCATTGCCAGCGCCCCTGTGCCTGACCACCCCTCCATCCCCCAAATAACACCTTCCCTCAGTTCTCAGCCATCACCTGTTCACACAAACGCTCTCAGTTCAAGGCTATGGGATGCTGTGGCTGCCCGAGTTTGCTCCCACAAGCAATTCCTGCATCGTGTCCAGCCTGTGGTGGTGGGAAGCCTGTTTCCCACCCTCGCTCTCCCTTTGCTGATGCCCTACTACCCATCACCGTCTCCTCTTCCTATGTGCGGGGCCACAAGGTCCTGCCAAGAGCAGCACAGGGTCCTGCTCTGCACAACGTCTGCTGCAGCTCTTCCTCCCAGCCAGGGTGGACCTCCTGTGCACCTTACCTGCCGCCGGTGCTAGTGCGCCCTGAAGGCACTGCGCTGCTACAGTTCAATCCTCTCTCTTGGTATCAGATTGCCACCCCGGTTAGACCTGGCCAACATCTTGCTGACAGGCTTTATGTTGGTGTCACTGTTGAGGTTTTAACCTCTGCTCAACCTCTGAGGCCTGCAAGGCTTTCAGAGGAATTACACTGCCTTGTCTCCAACTCAACATCAAGGAGTTATGGTGTGTTGAGGCCTTCAGCCTCTCAGTGACAGTTATGCTTGGTCTTATTGCAAAATAAAACCCACAAAAACAACCCCCCGCCCCCAATATTACACCTACTGAGTCTCCTCTTCCTCACAGCTGTGAAGTCGGTAAGGGATGAGGTATGACACAGATACAGTGTGAGAGTTACCTGCTCCAGTAATCGCTGGCATATTGAAAATCTCTGTCCCGGGCTGCCCAACATCTGGGAAAAAAGAAAGAAGTTCTTTAGTACAGACAGCAGTGCAAATAGGCTGGCTGCAAGGACAGACCTGTCACACTGGCCATGGCAAGATCCCGGTGTCCCCATCACAGCGCCCAGGCTGGCAATAGCCCACGTCCCCCAGGAACTGGGGAGGGTCTGCAGGTGCTGGGACCATAAATCACTGCCTTTGCCTTCTGGGGAACCACAGCCACCACTTCTTGGCAGGTGGGAGCGGGCAGAAAAGCAGACCCCCGAGACCCTGGGCAGTGTCTCCGTGCTCAGTGCTGACCTCCCACCCTCCAGCCCCTTCGCATTACCACCTCTGCAAAGTTAAACCCTCTCTCCTGCCTGCAGGGCTTCCAAAGACTCAAATCCCCATATCCAGGGAGCAGTTTGGGGCAGTGGGGAGGGTGAGGAGGAGAAGAAACATTAAATCAATATTTTCCTTCTTAGCTGAGCTGTTTGACTTGGATATCGCTTTCCTTAGAATAACAGAAATTCTCATAAAATAAGAGCCTTTTCCTATTTCTGTATACTTTCCCTTGATAAGGGAAAGTGTGGAAGGTCATGGGGTTCAGCCGCATGTCCCCAAAGGGGCATAACAATACAGTTGGCTCATGGTAACATCATCCAGGAGACGAGACAGCTTGGTCCCTCTTATCCGATGCAGCTGTTGTAAGATGGATTCAAATTGAATTAGTATTGACTGTATAATGCTGGGCTAAATTAAATTATGATCCTATCTACTCTATTAGTGGTTAATGAATGAACGGGCTGAATTTCTAATACAAGCCAGCCTGGTTAGTTTTACAGAGCTGTACCAATATTGATGCASGGATTAAAGTAATGTTGGGGGGAGATGCATCTCAAGGAGGAAGGATTCAGCTTGGCTGGTCATTCATTAAAATATCAATTGCTCTTAAGTCTCCTCCATGCTCAGCTCATTATTTCCTTCCTATTGAGGTTATCTGGTGCTGTCACGCAGGTTGGACTGACAGCCTCAGAGCAAGGAGACTYGCAGCTGGGAAGCCCTCCTGTCGCCTCCCTGGATGCTCACAGCTGTTGCAGGCACCCCGGGACCGAGGGGGCTCAYTGCAGAAAGCAGCCGGTACTTGCGCTTCCCAGCAAACCACAGCACGACCAGGAGACAACTGGGTGGGAGTCCCAGCCCTTAACTCACAGCAGCACCCATTCCCAAATCTTCTTTGCTTCATGTGTCCTCAAGGCTTGCCCCCCTCGCACSCCCCACTCGCCTCCCCACACGTCCTTACTGTACTCCGTCTCATTCTTGTTGGTCGTGCTGAGCTTCTTGATGATCTCCTGTTTCTTGGATTTCACCATGGCAGAGTTGCTCTCAGTCAGCTTGCTGAAGAAAGCTGGAGGCTGAGTGTTATTTCCTGGGGACTTGGACCCCATCCTGCAAAGCGAAAGGCTGTTAGAAACCACTGTGATGTCCAGTTCACAAAATCTCACCTTAACTGTAACTCCCCCAAATCAGCCCTTGGGYTCCTGCACAGTTTGGGATCTCCAACTTCTCTCTGCAGCTCTACTTTAAATGTATCACTCTGTGGAAACAGCCCTGCAAATGGACAGCCATCTGGGATGCGACACTACTTTTGGCTGCAAGAAAAATTCTTTCCTAATTGTTCCTGCCTTTCAATGAATGAGCCCAACTAAATTCCCTTCTCAGACCTAAAATTCAGTTCCCTAAAAMCAGATCTTTTCTGCTCAGCCAAATGTTCATGAAGAAAGTTTGTAAAGAGAGATGTTTCCAAAGGTACCAAAGAAGGGCCAGGGCATCCTCCACTCCGGGGGAAGGGATCGGAGCTGACGTACTGGGGTTGCTGGGATCTACCAGCAGTGTCAGGACACCTCCGTTCCGCCTGGTCTCGCTGGAGACGGGCAATTTGCTAGGATGAGCTTGCATAGCAGCAGGCAATCAGCACAAGGCTACGTCTAGGAGGAGGATCTCGGGGGCCAGCTCCTCGGAGAGGCGGTTTCCAGAGCCAGCTGGCCCCTCACCCTGTTGCTGGATTATCAGAGCTATAAAAAGGAGACAACCCCCAGCTGGCCTGGCCATACCCTGTGCGCTGAGCAGCGGGCAGCGACGGGGACGCTTCGTAGAGCAAGGCAGGGGCAGGTCCTCCCGTGGCCCAAGGTGGCGTGGGGAGAGGGGGAACACCCTCACGTTGCTTCCACCGCCCCTTCCCTCCGCGTTACCTCTGGTCTAGCTGCTCGCCCTCTCGGTACAGGATCGGGTACGTGGCGTTCTTGGCGTGCTCCGATTCTCCCACGCCGTCTGGTGGAGAGACGGGCTCGATACAGTTGTCCGGCCCGCTCCCTGCCGACGCTTTGCTCTGCTCCGGGGATCTGCGGATGGCGATGGGGAGATGCAATCTGTTTATTGCAACATCCTGTGTCTCTGCACAGCAGCTCGGGGGGTGAGGGGGAGTGGGGAGGACTAAAATAGCTTTCTGTAAAGCAGGGAAAGCAGCCAAACCTTCCACACCCTTGTGGGCTTACAGCGCCTTTTAACACAAGTCTTAGGAACAGAGCAGCTTGGGCATTTTTTGAACCACAGGCGTGCGGAGAAGGCCTGAACTGAGATGYGGCCCAGATTTCCAGGCAGCGGGCCAGCCAGCAACTGGCCCAAATACAGTTACCCAGGAGAGATGGAGGGACGAGTCCTGGGACATTCTGGCTCAGCCCATGGGTCCCTCTACTCTGCAGAGCTCTCCTGCGTTTGCAGGGACCCCGACGGCCGCTATCCCCCAGCCAGCGGCCCTTCGGCGGGCTGGGGCGTTAACCCTTTGGGGAGATGTCTCGCTCAATCCTCCGTCACRTTTGCTAACACACGGGAGGTGGCTGCTGCGCTCCAGGAGGGCAGCATCCAGCCGCCACCGTCCACCCTCATCGCGGGGTCGGGAGCTGGCCCGCCTGGGCTCTTTGGTGGGGTTGCATGGATACGYGGAGCGCTCTGGAGGGGCCGTTCTGGCCAAGGAGGGTCATGCACGGGTTCGCTGGCTGCCTACAGACCGGTCCGGTGCCGGGGCCAGCCTGGAGAGGACCGACACAGCCACGGGCCATGCTGGTGAGGCCTCTGATGCCTGAACRTAGCCAGCTGCCTGGGAGACGGCCAGGGTCAAGTCCGCGAGGAATTCCTCACGGCGAGTTCTGGGAATTTATGTTTTTGTTCTTTCTGTGGTTTCTTTTTTCAATTTTTTCTTCTCTGGGTGGCCAGGGCTGAGTTCTCTCCCCTAATGTTATAAAGCCAATTCTAGGACCATGAAGAGCTGGGAAAAATAATCACATTTACTGACAYGGAATCACATGTTTGGAGACACCACCATTTCCTGGTCATGTCTGGGTCTCATTGAACTGTCTGCATTAGGGCAGGAGGACAGACCCCATTCTAGGATTTCCAATGAAAGACTCCATTTTTTCAACTCACTACAACAGCAGCTAGACTTTTCTTGTGATGTTACTTGCATAATTTGAAAGTGTCTTTTAAAAAAAATAAAGCTGGTGCCTGAAATGGATAATTATAGTTGACACAGCTATAGTTGACATATATCTAACAAGCTTCTGATTCACTGAAAAAGGATGGAGATAAAAATTCATTTTGAATCAACAGAAAATGCATTGTATTGGGTTTTTCGGAACTATCTGGGATCTGATAGCTCACTGCACAGTGACCTGCCAGGGACCAAGGACACCAGCTGGCTGGGGAAGGGGATCATGAACAGACTCTAAGGGGGTCTAGAGTGCATCTCTGGGACAACCGGGGAGGCAAGAGAGGCACCACAGGGCAAAAATGCCAAGATCAGAAGACAACTTTACGCTCTGGGCGTTATAAGCAAGTGATCCATGTGAGCCCCAAGCTGGGGACATAAATTCAGCAAAGCCAAATGACCCACGGCACTGCCCGACCTGGGTGCCAGGTAACCCACGGCACTGTCCAGCTCTTCACCCCAGCAGCCCTGCTCCATCTGAGCTCACACTTTCACAGCAGGCTGGCAAAACCCCTGTCCGTGCCTGCTTCAGTTCGACACTCTGCCCTCACCTTTTGCCTCCTTCGTTCTGCGGGGAGATCCTGGAGGCTGCTGCGTGCTCCTGCTGCTGGAGATAGGCCTCGCTAGGGGTGCGACGCAGGTCCAGCACGGGGCACGTGGCCCCAGGGAAGGAGTACACTGGGGCCTGGATGTGGGAGTTCAGCTGCTGAGGGTGATGGCGTGTGTAGTCCTGGGTGATAACCTCCTAGAAGAAAACCCCAAGTCAGAAATACAGTTGGTTTCCACTTCCTGCTTTGCAGGACTCAACTAAGACAGTGCAAGCAGGAGGAGATGCTCTGCACCGGCTGCATTTCCCCTCCGGTTAGGCCGGTTCGTCCTTGCTGCCAGCTGGGATGTAACCTCTGCCTCCTGCCGAACATGCACCAAACCAGAGGTACTCTGGTCTCTAGCATCACTCCCGGCCCTCCTAACCAGATAGGTTTCAGATCAGCTCTGGATACGGCTCTACCCTCCTCCCCGGGGCCCCAAGAAGGAGAGAGCAAGCTTGCTTACACTGATGTGCTGGGCCAGCGTGACCACCCGCTGGTTCATGCCTTTGACGCTCTGGCTGGACTGCAGCGGCTGGCACGGGGGCTGCTGGCTCTCAGACGGGCGGAGGTGCTGCAGGTGGGCTGCTTCGGGAGCCGAGGCCTTCAGGGAGGCTGCAGGAGGCACAAAGGACAGGGCTGGAGCGGGACAAAAGCTGCCTCCTCTTCCTCGGCTACTGAACAACGTCCTGACATGGCACCAGGGCACGGAGAGCCGGGCAATCCCCGCCGCGGCGCCAACCCTCACCTTGCTGCTTCTGTCGTAGGTCATGCTCTGCGTGCCCCTTCTCTGGGTCCTGCAGCAGCTTGGCCCCCTTCTCGTGGGCCAGGCTGGGCGAGCTCACGGGACTCACGGCCTCGATGCGGTCTGGGCTGTAGCCACCGTGGAAGCCTGAGGAAGGGGAAGAAGGGCCTTTACGCCAGGGCTCCCTTTGCTCTTCCCAAGCACAGCTGCAATGGTTGCTTGCGGGAGGAGTCTCACGTTCAGTAAAGGGGGGGATGAAGAGGTCAAGGAAGATCTGGCAGGCGAAATCATGAGGAACAGACGTGGCTCCGGAGGAGCGGAGAGGACAGGGCAGCGTGCAACAGGCACGAGGCATATCTGCCCTTCCAGCAGCCGTGGGGGCACCTACGCGCACCCGCAGAGCGGGGACCCCCGGGACACCTCCGACTTTGCCTTCTGGTGATGTCCGCGAGAATGTCATGTTCCCCATGGAGCTGGGAACGCCGAGGCTCACAGTGACAACGCAAGAAACAGCACCAAACTCAGCCCCTCTGGGCTAGCCCCGTGCTCAGCCCCTCTCCCTCCCGTAGTGAAACACGGAAAAATAGAAACAAGGCTACGCCGGGAGGGACAGCAATCCCCTGCATGAGGGGAGGTGGGCTGCAAGGCAGATCTCAAAGCGCTTTACAAAGAAAAGCCCAAAGGCCAACGCAGCCAACATCAGTGATTTGAAAATTGGGCACCAGGCCCTTCAGACTCCAGATCCTGCTCCAAAGACACCAGAGTGACACACTGGGGGACAAAAAGGCTCCTTGACCTTTCTCTGCCTTTTGAGCCCTTGGCGTGCCCCAAGCTGCATCAAAACAGGCCAAGCTGGAATAATGGACCATCACTATCTTTGGCAGAGAGAGGAAACTGAGGCACAGACAGGCTGTGCTTCTATAGACCAGGGGCAAAGGACCTGGGTGTCCTGGACTCCCTAAATCCCAGGTCCAATGGTCTACAGTGAGGGAGACATACACTGCCTCTCTCCAGCTAAGAAAGTTTGGTAACACTGACAGCTTTCGTCTCAACAGGCCTTTAACCTCCTAAATCTGAATTCCTAGAAGCTGCCAATTTGAGGCGGATCTGGCACGTGACCCACGGCGCTGACTGAGGGCCCCCAGTTCCCAGAGCGAACTCTGTTGCGGCTGCCTTGACACACCGACCTCGCACGTGGGGGAAGCCACCCTCTCTGGCACGACCTCTCAGGCACCAAAAATTAAGCAAGTCCTGGGGAATGCAAGACCTTTGCATTCAGCTCATGGATTGAAGAGAAGCCCCTCTTCCTTGGCACAGTTAATGATCAGCTGGAGAAAGCACTAACATCAGGAAAAAATGTGCAGGAAAAGCTAAGCTGGGCAATGCGTCTGTAGCCAGAGGCACATCCTGGGCCCTGGACCTCCGTTAGAAGGGCTGGGGACACGAAGACATCAACAAGCAGTGGGATGAGAGGATCGGGAAGTGCAAGGGAGAGCAGCTCTCCTCCCCCACACCACACTGCCATGCCTTTCCATGTGTTTTCCATGCTCTTTCCTATTGTGTTATAGAAAGGGGGATTTGGTGGTGACACCCAGTGCTGATGGCCATGGCAGACGCTGGCAGATGCTCCACCTTGAAGAAGGTGCCCCATTAAATCACTGCAGCTGCCTGCTGCTTCTACACACTGACAAGGAGTCTGGATGAATGCTCTGGGTGAAGCCGATAACTCACCCCAGAGTTGTCCCATCATGATCAACCCAGACCCTGAATCCTATTCCCTTCCTGCACCTTCTTCTGGAAAAACTTATCYCACCACTTTTGTGTTGTACGCAGGATCTCTGTCGAGTGGTTATTGTGGTCTGCTCTGGAAAGAGCTGCAGAGCACGGCTGGGTTAAGCGGTCCCTGAACCTCCCTGTCCACATTTCCCTCTTATCCCACGTCCACTGCTAGGGAGCCTAAGTAAGGGTATCCCACCAGAGCTACACCGTCCAGCAGCCTGCAAAGCACTTTGAGATCCTGAATGCTCAAAGGCACAACTGCGAGCAGTGACGTGCCTGTCTGACAGCCAGCGGCCCCGTCACGCTCTCCTCTTCGTTCATTTGATTTACTACCCACAACTGTTTCTTACAGACTGCCTGGGAATTTCTAATTATGGGGAAATCAGAATTAGCAAATTGCTATTGTCCGTAAAAAGCAATACCAGGAACTGAATGACATTTGCAAAACAAGACTTGGCAATGGAAAAAATTAAAAGAAGGTGGGAGAAGGGAAGATCCCTAAAACACACACAAATAAAAAGCCTGGAATAGTGTAACAACTGGAAAGCAGAGGGACAAACACACTCAAGGAGCTGACGAAGTCAACAGCCAAAACGTGCAACTAAAAATAAGATATAACAAAATAAAATTGGTTTCAGGCCACAGATTCTCTCTCTCTCTCTCGCCCCTCTCCTCCAATTTCTTACCATCACTAGTGGAGTCGTTACTTAGCGAGCCTCTTTCTCGCTGCCCCTTATTGCAAGAAATTTGACGCATGATAATCACATCTATGAAGTTGGCCGCTGTTGTGGTGGTCTTACCGAGTGCTCGGAGCTCCTGTTCCTGCATTGAAAAGGGTTTACTTTGACTCTTTTCTCTACTGTGCTGCTCAGGGCCTGAGGCTGCGTGCTGCTGGTCCAGAGAGTGATGGTGCTGCTGGCTTTTCCCCTGTCCTCTGCTATAGTGATGAGAAGAACCAGGCCCAGAGGCGGGTAAAGGCCTCGACTCCATGGCTTTAATAGGTGAAGGCGACTGTTCTAGGTTGGCCCCAGCGGGCAGCTTTGAGGTGAATATGTTGTTGTCAGTCTGGGGACGTTCTACCTTGGCTTCTCGGGCCCTCGAGGCCTCTTTCTGTAGGATGGCCGGGTCCACCATAGGTGCATAGCTGTCCATCGCCCCAATGGAGGAGCGCAGGGTGGAGGCTGAGGGGAAGCCTGCAGAACGGATTGGCGACGTGGTAGTGGTGGACGAGGATCTTCAAGGCAAAAGAAAAAGAGGCAAAGATAAGAGAACCAAGTGGCAAAAGGGAACTACTGCTACCCATCCCCCAGAGTCCAGGTATTTAGCCAAGGTATTAGCCCTGTCTGTCCAAGGTCCTTACAGAACTCCTGGGTGTTGAGTTGGCCCATACTGGAGAAGGTGACGAGGACTCAGACTGAGTCTCCAGCACCTCGGGGTCCCCCGCAATAGCTGGCCATGGGATATTTGCTGTGGCCAGGATAAATCAACCAGAGAGAACAAAAACCATGGAGCAAGTCCCAGAGACCTTAATAATCCCAGAAGAAGGAAACTTTCAGTAAAAGCAGTGATATCTGTATTTGGTCACAGACAGCCCTCAAACATTCCTGCTTTGTTTTGTGGTAATAGTTAAATCCATCAGATAAAGCCAAGGAAAGGCATACCAAAATCTGCCTCTCCCCATCACAACTTTTTTGCAAGTTCCAGTCCTGCTCTCCCCGAGATCGAACGCCAAAATACTCTTGCTCAGTCTCAGTGGTGCATGAACCGATGCTCATTAACTAACCGCTGTGGCTGGCCACAGTGCGGAGGTCTCGGCAAGCGGCAGCGACCTTAGTGGGGGACGTACCGCAGGACGGAAGGGGTGGGGTTCTCCGAGGAGATGATCTTCATGTTCGTGTTGTGGAGCACACTGGGGCGCTGCTGGATGGTCTCATGGGTGCGGGGGGAGACGGGAGAGTGCTGGTGGCTGTGAGAGTGCGAGGACGAACGGCTGCTGGACTGCTCCGTACCTGGGGGCAGACACAATTAAGGACTTCTTCAGCCCTTCTGATTACAGTCCCAACCCTACCTCCACCCAGCACTGGCCCTGACAAGTTGTGCTGGGCTCCTCCCCAGCCTACCTGGTCTCCAGATGGGTGCATGCTCCACAGTGGTGGATGCTAGGATGGACTTCTCACGCTCCCTCTCACGTTCACGCTCCCGATCCCGTTCCCGCTCAGACGCCGATGATCCCGCCTGTTTGGTCATGTGTGTGGGGCCTCCTGAAACCAAAAGGCAGTGAAAGGACTGCAGGCAGAGAACACTGCCTGCTCTTCAGATCACTTTGCCTATGGAGCAGATAAGCAATGGCTCCATCCAAGGTCACCTAGAGGAGGACAGACCAGGAAAACCAGTGTGACAAAGCCCAAGCAAGTCATGCAGTAGCTATCCTGGCACCTTCTCCTGGGTACAACCTTTACACAAAGCTGTTTGCTCTCTGCCATTTCAGGGGAGACAGGGGAAAAGCAAGGAAGACTACAATGAGCAAACTCAGCACGGTCCAGAGGGATCTGGCCTGAGGGAGCTAATGGTTTGATCCACGAATACGAATGAATTTGGGCTCCCTGATCTGCGCTGGCATGCTGGGCTTATGATCCTGAATAATTTAAGGGACTCCTGCCTGACCATTTTCCTATGGAAAAAGCAACCTGCCAGTGTTACCTGGGGAGAGTGGGGAGCTGCTGTGCCGGCTGCTGAAGGTCTGCGGGGGGCCGGGGATGTAGGTGATGCGGTCCATGGAGGTGGCGGAGGTACCGGGGGTGGGGGGCACGAGGACAGGCAGGTGTGGCACTTGGGAGAGGTCGATGATGCCTGGAGAGAGAAGCGAGAGGACTGTCAGGACGACACTAAGCTGCTGCAGCTTGGCCACGTCGGAGCAGGCAGTGACGCTTGGGAAGGTCGACCCGTCCCACTGCTCTGGCACGGAGTGAGAGGTGCCAGCACAGCCCCCAAGGGGAGGGGACGCTCCTTGGGCAAATACAGTGCGTCCAGCTGCTGGGAACACTTCAGTACAGGGAATCATCTCTTGTTCCCCTCCCTCCCCCCCCAAATGCTTTGTAACAGGTGTCTCATGTTCCCCCCCCCGTCTCCAAACAGGCTGTTTTTAATTTCGTCCGTCCGACTGCACCAAAAGAGACCTGATTTTCAATGGCTCGCTGGGGAGGAGGAATGCCAAGATCTATCCACGCAGAGCGAGAGGGCTACAGCCAGCGTYGGCTGCAGTTCCTCCCAGCCAGCCAGACGCAGACTAACCGCTGCTCTGCATGCTGAAAAGACAGGAGGAACGYACCTCGCACAGCGCATTTGTGCACGTAACCCCTCAAGCAAGCTCCGTTTCTTTTGCAAAAAGCTACATATAATACTAGGAGCATTTTTTTTTAATTTTTTTTTTTTTATCTTTGAAGGTCAGAAGGACCAGGCTGGGAAGTCCTCCCAGCCTCCCGTGGGGTTTACTGCCCCCAGGATGGATACCCATCCAGGGCTGCAAACGGCAGAAGCAGTTTGGTCCCTTCCCTCCAGCTCTCTTACTGTGTTTTATGGGACTCCGATCCGGTCCCACATCCTGCCTGTGACCCAGTTGCCAACTGTACCGATCTGTTCTTTCCCTCTTTTGCCATTTCTCCTAGCTCCGACCTGCTCATTTTCATTTGTGTCTGAGCCTTCCTGCTGCCTGTCCTGCTCCTCTCCCACTAGGGCCCAAGGGCTGCGGAAGAGCAGGGCAAAGCAGCGGTTAGCACGCAGCGCTTCGTGACAGCCTGACAGAGCAGCCCTGCTGGCACGGATCTGCGGAGCTGCGCATCCCCGGAGACCCTTGAGGAGCCAGGAATTACTTCCCACCCCTAACTACCAACAGCCCTTTTTGGAGGGGGATCCAACAGCTGTTTGGATGCCTGCAGCAAATCTAATTGTCAGCTTAGGACAGGAAGCAGAAATCAATAACTTAGCCAGACTGGGGGTGAATCTGGGGAGGCAGAATCCGGCTAGCGCATGCCATGCCTGCCAGAAACGCTATCGGAGCCCCAACCAACACAGCCACCCGGGCTCAGAGCCTGCTTCGGCCGCCCGATGGGCTCTGCAGCAGCAGCTTGCTGCCCTGGCTGCCCGCTCGGGCTGCGAGGTCGCTGCGGTGCCAGAGCTGAGCAAGAGGAGCCCTTCTCCCGGCAGCTCTTGAGGGGGCTCCCAGCACCATGGAGTACTTCAGATGGTTGACTTGCAACCCTATGTCAGAGCTGCATGCAAGGAGCCTCGAGAAACTAAAGACAGTGAAAAGAGCAGCAACCCTCCTCCCCAAAGCTGCCAAGTGATGCTACTCCTATATCCCTGGGTGACTCCACACCGCTGGCTTGGCCCTCGGACCCAGCCACAGCTTTGGAGCAGGCAACAAGCTGGTACCTCTGGGTCTGACCCAGCTGCCTCTCAAAATATAAAAACGCCACCAACCCCCCGAGACAGGGCCGCGCTTGGAGGACCTGCTGTATAGTTGAGAGCCAGCGAGGGTTCCCGGGGCGACAAGCCACGCAGCATGTCCGCCCGCTGCGCCATGGCCGTGGCTGCGGCGTTGTGGTGCATCTGCTGGGAGGTGATGTAGTCGTTGATGATGGTCTGTCGGTTCTCCATGGCAGCCGTGTCTGGGTACCCCCTGATGAGGTACGGGGGGTAGAGGTGGGGGTACGTGGGGCTTGGAGCCAGATGCCTCGGCAGGTAGTAAGCAGCAGCTGGGAGAGACAAAGATGCCGAAACAAAGTGGGTTTCCCCGGAGATTGGTTTCTGGGAGACAGCAGGCAGGGCCTGACATGGGGGAAACGTGGAGGCTGCCTATGCTAGCAGGGGACACGTTCCGAGACACCGGATGCCTGATTCAGCAACCGCAAAAGCCYGTCCACCTGGCCCTCGGCTGGCAGGCCCTGCCTTTGGGAACATCAGCTTTCACGAGCTTGGGGGCGGAGGAAGCCAGAAGGGCTTTTCTTTTTGCTGTCTCAGGGCCTTAAACTGCACAGCTGGCAGAGGCTCAGCGTTTGCTGGAGATACTTGGTCAGGACACAGAGGCAGCCGGGCGAGGAGAGCGCTGCAGATGCAGCTCCAGAGGTGAGCCACAATTAAAGCAGCCTAGTTTTGATGAGTCTCCTGGTGCTGCTTGGGGCAAAGCAGACTGCTGCAAAGCCCGTGACGGCACGTTTGGCTGCGCCTCATTACACAGCTTGTAAAGGAGAAGGGCCAAACTGATCCCCTGTTACATCAATAAAAATCCAAACTATCTCCTGTGGGGGATAGTTTGGATAAGCAGGGCTTAAAGCCGGCTCCACCACGGCCAAACCCGAAAGCAGTGCTTTCGCTTGGCACAACCTCAGCCTTTTGGAGCTTAGCAAGGAAAAAGCAATCTCAAACCCACCRTAACCTGCTCCGGAAAGTACCTGCTTCCAGTTGGATTCCCCTGGGGATGGCAGCAGGGTCGAAGGCCAGCGGGATGTGGCCCCGGTACAGGTCGACCCCGCTCACGCCCCGGAGCAGGTGCTCGTACGGGGAGATGGGGTGGTGGTGCTCGGCCACCGGGGCGTGTGGAGACTTGGAGTTGGTGAGCTCTCGTGACGTGGGGGTGATCTTCCTGTCCTGGGACACCGGCTTCCCGGCAGTGATGCTCCCTGCAGCAAGCAGAAGGAAATGAGTCAGAGAAGCTGAGCGCTGCGGCCCCGAGGGATGCTCGCGGCTCCCGCTGACCTCGAGGGGACCTTCAACATCCTGCTCTTGTCTGCCACCTCCCAGGGACCAAAGGAGAGGGACAGGGCAGAGGTACGAGGGCAACGCACCAGGCGACCCCGTCCTCRCCAGCAGCAGCACCGGGAACGTCACTCCCGTGAGGCCTGCGCAGGGAGCGCGTGTGCCCCAGGGACGGCTCTCCCGCGCAGCACTTGCACGAGAGGAGGGACAGACAGCGACCGATTTGTCCCTCTGTCCCTGGTGGGAGGCAATAGGCGGCCCTGTTCTGGCACAGCGGGAAGCGGAGCCATGGAGGCCAGCCGGTGCCAGGAGCCGTACGAAAGGATTTCTCGATTCCTGCACCCCGCCGCCCCTCACCAACGCAACCTCCGTGGCCTCCTCAGCAAAGACCTCCGCGCAAACCTCGCACCTAGTGACTGGAGGGCCGAGGCAGCTCCCCGGGGCACTCTTACAGCGGGAAGCACACGCCAGGTGCCAGGTTTTGCTTCTGAAGGGAACAGAGGGAAAACTTTCCCCTTAATCCACCTTACGGCTGCCCTCCACAGAGGTCTTAGTTTAGCTTCAAAGACAACAGCTTTCAAGCTCTTCCTATCTAAGACCCCTCAGCATTTCCCAGTGGTGGCCCAGACCCTGGAGGCGCAGTGAGTTTAAGCTCACTGACCTTGGGTTTGTGTTTCTCTGTTCACAGCTTGAAAATACTCCCTAGCAGGGAGCCCAGCGAGAGACCTGTGATGTGCCGGCTGATCCGCTGGACAAGCTCGTCCTGGCCTGCACAAGCACCCCATGGCAGAGCCTGGCTCCACGTCCTCAGCGTGCCAGCAACGAAGAGGTTAATGCTGCAGAGCTGAACAAGGGACCCCAGAAACTCCCAGCAGTGGTGATGAAATACAGTTCAGAGGGTTCAAACACCAGTCGCCCTCCGGAGCCGTCAGCTCTTTCACAACCAGCGGAGAGGAGGCTGGAAGAATGTCAGGGCCTTCCCTCGGCTCGGCCAGCCTGAGCTGGGCACTGGTGGCCCTTCCCACCCCGCCTGGGACATGCATCACCGGTTCATGTGCCCTACCAGCAGGCTGGGGCACCTCTTGCACCCAATGGCCCAGAAACGAGCCCACCAATTCGGAAAAAAATTCAAGCCAGCCCATCCTTTCCATCAGGCAAGTAGGTGCATGAAAGCCCCGTCTCCGCAGACAGGCAGACGGACAGCAGACCAGACTGCCACAGCGAGGTGATTCCCCAGCCCTTGCCCAGCCAGCCCTGGCTCGGAGAGCAAAGCGCAGCCACGYGGCCGCCCCGGCCGGTTCAGGGCGCTGGCCCTGCTCGGCTGCCCGGCTTCCCCGCGCTCGCTGCGGGGGGTGTTTACACCCCCTCGTACGCACGCAGAAAAATCCAGCCCCGTTGTTGTTGACTTTCAAATAACCATGGCTACAACATGGGTTATGCGAACCGCCACTCCCTCTCCTTTCACAGACCTCAGCGACTTGGCACGGCCGCTAAAGAAAAAAAAAATCAAGCCTACTGCAGAGGCAGAAGGAAGGTTTAGCTGACTTGGAAAAGCTCCCTTCCAACTTCGACCCACGATACAGGGACTCCTCTTTAGAGACTCCTCGGCCTCTGCAGACCCTTCGCACCCCCATACCCCGTGATCTCGAGACACACAGGATTCTGCTTTCCTGCTGGCGCTTTACAGAAACATTTGATTTTTCMCTTGAGAAACCTCCCCGCAGCCTGGGTGTTGCCTCCCCAGCATCAGAACAGCATGTTCACCATATGTGCAGCTCTCAAAGAGCCACCAAGCAAYGGCAAGCTTCCCCAAAATGCAGCTCCTTTCTTGGTGGGAATAATTGCCTTAACTAGAAAGATGACAGAGACTGCAGCAACAGGACATGCCAACCAMAAGGTCCAGGCAGAGAATTGCTGTGCTAACACTCGCCCAACCCGCAGCCGGCCAGCGACGAGCAAGTGCTGGAGGCTTTATGGAGAAGCTCTGTGCTGCTTGCGGCTCAGAGGTGGCTTGCGCGAAGCACTGCGCTGCACAGCCCAATCTTGCATTCCTCTTGCAGGAGGTAGGTTCTGGCCTTGGCTTTGGGCATACTGCAGCATTTCATGTTGCAGCCCCCAAATCATGCAAGAACCTTGGTCTAGGACGGGGATTTGCAGGTGGGCAATGCAAACCATCATGAAGCACTGCCACCGGCTCATGACCAGCGGTGCTCACAGGCTGCTGTAGTTACCAGCTAGCTAACAGTCTGCTGGCATGAACCCCAAGAGGGAGAGACCACGCTCACAGTGGCCGTGGCTGGGCCATCCTCCTCCTCCAGCCATGCCAGGGACTGGCAACTGCGGCTGGAGAACGAGAGTGGCTGGAGATGGAGAGAGGTGATGCCTCACACTGCCTAAGGACTCCTAAACCCTGGGGTCCTGGTGGGATAGGGAGAGGATGTGGGGGGGTGACTGTTGAAATAAACGTGCTGTGAGCGAGGTTTACAAACCCCCGAGAGCTGAGAGGTGGGAGGACATGGGACAAGTGTGTTTTATGGCTTGGATTCTGTACTGACCCTATGCACAAATGTGCCATAAAGAGAGTTTTGTGGTCTGTGCTCTGGTTCTGCTGAGCACATCTCACCAGGCACTGCAGATCACCAGACCAGAGCATGGCCAGACATGCCCGGTCCCCAGGAGCCCCAGCTCTGGCTCTGGGGACAGGAGATGACCAACACCAAGGGGAGCAGGAAGACCTTGCTAGGCCCAGGCAGACCGGCCTGGGGAGATGGCAGATCCCAGACGTCGGCTGAACTGCCCGGATCTACTAGCTTAGAAGGGATTAGATGTTCCTGGAGGTGAGGCACACAGGTGTTGAGGTGACAGATGAGGCATAAACACGCAAGGTAGGCAAACACTCGCCAGCCTGGTGAAAAGAGTGTGAAAATCCCCCCAACCAGTGCACCAGGCACTGCTTTCCTGCCTGCCTTTAGAAACTGGGGTGCCCTGTGTCAACGCTAGGACGTAGAAGATGCTTTCTAAAAAGCATCAGCTTCACAAGCCAGGGTTGAATTCTCCTTTCAGTTATACCACTGCAGACACAGAGCTACCGCTGCGGCTCCCACAGGAAGGGTGCTGAGCCCCAGCCATCCCTGGCGGTGGCCCCAGCTCCCGTGAGTCAGCCTGCAGCCGCGGGGTGCAGGTGGCTGCTGGGTGCTGCAGAGAACAGGTTAGACAGGCGCTTGCCGGGAACTACTCAGGTACGCAGGTGGGGTCAACAGCGACTTCCTGCGCATCTTGCTTGTTCGGCTCACTTTAAATCTTAGCATCAAATAAAGGAGTTGTAAGTACCTTCGTGTTGCCGTGGCGTGGATTCCCTCGTGGAGACTGGAGACCCTCTGTGCAAATGGCTGCCGAACGCCGTGCTGTGCCCTGCCTGGTGGTCCTCGTAGGCAAGAGCACTTTGGTGTGGCTTTCCTGGCTCAGGTACAATCACGGGAGCCCCTCTGGCAATCGAGCCACCCGAGTTTGTCACTGGGCTTGGCCTGTTTTTCAGGCTCTCTTCATAAGCTCTCTCCAGATTTCTTGGGTCTTGCATGACGTCCAGTGAGTGCACAGAGTGAAAAGTCCTCCCAGGACTGCCAATGATGGACCGGACGTCATGCTTTTTGGTACTTGCTGAGGAAGAGCTGCTGTCATACTTCAGTGGGGTACCCTGGGGACACAAGGCAGAGGGGAGGTCAAAGGGGCACAGAGCAGAAGGGCATGCAGTGGTCACATCCCAACAACTTCCAACAGGACTTGTGCTTCCTAGTTCAGTGGGCCCGTACATCAGCAACATCAGTTTGCTTGTCGAATGGCAACAGCCATCAGTGAAGCAGAGATAAGAGGACTGCACTGGGCAGGGAAGGGTGGGGTGCTCATTTTGCATGCCTTGCTGTGCCCCAACAAGATGAAGATGAGTCACCGCCAAAGGCTGTCTGTGCCCATCACGCCTCTCTCCTACACATGCTGTGAAATGAAGTAGAACTACCAGGTGCCATGGGAACCCTCCAAATATTTGGAGCCCAACACGAGACAGCATGCCGCGCTTCACCCTACATAATAGCCTTGCTGGGTTGCCCATAAAGGGAAGAGAGGCCAAGACTGTGTACATCCACAGTCACA
This sequence comes from Apteryx rowi, assembly GCF_003343035.1. NCBI lineage: Eukaryota > Metazoa > Chordata > Aves > Apterygiformes > Apterygidae > Apteryx > Apteryx rowi. The sequence goes on from NW_020447752.1 coordinate 1,814,996, forward strand.
ACTGCCGAGGGCACTAGGTTGACTCTGGCCTTGAACAAGAGCCAAATGTGGCCTCTTGAGCATGCATGTGTGGATGGAGCATTGCTTTTTTAACATGCCAAGGTGGGGATGAGCTCACTCCCCTGAGTTTTGTATTTATCTGCTGGGGAAGGATAGGAAAGGAGAATGTGTATCCAAGCAGACTCTAAATTCTGACCAGTGACATGTTTGCAACTTCAGGAGCCCTGTCTTCTCTCCTTTTAACTTGGGAATGGTCCCCCAGGGTCTGTGCAAGGACAACAGCTTGAGTAGGACCGATCACACCAGTGGTGCTATGTGCCATATGCTGTTTGCCCCATACTCACCTGTGTAATAGAGCCTTCCTTCAGAGGCCTGGTCAGAGAGATGTCCGGCGTCCGCCTCAGCTCCTCCCTGGGAATCTCATGGATTGATCTTCCTGCTTCTTTCACCGTGGCAACCAGGCCTTCATGGGCTGGTTTCATTTTCAGGGGAGTAAGGCCTTCGTGAGACCTGACCTTGTAGGCATCAGACAAGTCCCTTGGTGGAGTGTTTTCCCTCTTGAGCTGTTTGGCTTCTCTTCTGAGGTAGTCCTCATGGGCCTCCACATAGGACCGAGGTATTCCTGCAACCCCCCAAGAAGATGATGCAGTGGGGTGATTCCCCAGCCAGGCACTGGGCTCACAGYCCCCAGGGGATGCTGAGGCCAAGGGAATCTCTAGCTAATGCACAGAGCTCGGGGACCAGGACCCAACTGAGCACACACAGCAGCTACATCACTAATGCAACAGGACTTCCTCACTTCTACTGCCAGTTTCTGTTTTTTCACTAGTCTAAATCTGCCTTCATGTGAGTAGCTGGGAATTTTACCCCTGACTTCAGTGAGAGCTGAGTTAGGCAGAAGCTGAGCAAGACCTGAAATCTCTCTCTGACCACACAACCGAGGCTGCAGAGATCTGCAGTTGGACCACAACATGTCCATGTTTGATTCCTCCTGCTCTAACCTGACAAATGAGGGGCCACATGCGTGAGAACATGAGTGGCGTAGCTCTTTTCACACATTACCTCTGGCTGTGGTCTTGTTCTGCTTGCTGGCATTACCTTGTGTTATTGAGCCCCGGATGTGATGCTGTTCCTTTAGGTTATGAGGACTATGTCGGTCTGGAGGGATTGCTCGACCCATTAGACCTAGAACAGATCCAAGAGGAAACGCTGGGCTGTGACACAGAAGTCCATTTACAATGAACACACAATAACAGTGTTACCAGAGGATCTTGGGACAATGAAAAAAAAACATTAACAAATTCTAAATGACTTAATTTCTCTTTTTTAAATGTCTTTCCTTTTTTGTAATCCTGAAACTGGAATACTAGGTCAGAAACCAAAGGCAAATGGGCCAGTGTGTATCCCTTGTTTTCCCATGCTGCTCACATGCTGTCCTGTTAGGATGTGCCGTGGGACGTGCCTAATCACTGCTAGAGTAGTTAACTAACACTAGCTAACAGTAGTTGGGTGGCACCCTATGGCACATCCTAATGATAAGAATATAGACATAGGAAGATGCATAAAGTAGACCAGAGATAAGATGGGGTTTCTGCCTGTCACTATTCATATAGCACTGGTGAAAGGTTTCACGCAGACCCACCTTCAATGCTGGCAGATAATGGATCACGGGCTGATAAGCCTCTGCTAATCCTCCCCTCCATCATATCGTAGGTCCGCTTGGTTCCCGTGGTCTCATGCGAAGCTCCTGAGCTCCTGCTATCTTCTTTGGGACACTGAGAAGCAGCAACACCACCTGGGAAAGGGAACACAGAGAAGCAACATCAGAAGCATGGAAAGTCGGGACTTGCTGAAGGAGGGCGTTTACTCCTGTTTGCATATTTTGCTGAAAGATCAGATCCTATCTGAGCAACAGCCACTGCTTGGCATTGCAAGTAGCATCGCACAAGATTGGCTTCCAAGAAATTCATCTGATGTCTTCTCTCCTCCCCGCCTGCCTCAAATTCCAAGTCCTGTTCCTCCTACTTGGGTAGGAGCATCCACCCTGCCCAACTCCCTTCCTCCCCCTTGCTGGCCAGATGTRGGCAGCGAGACATCACGGAGCAAGCTCAGCTCTGGTGTAAGTAGCTGCAATTCCCACTGAACTTGGCCCTGTGATTCTGGGGATTTTTTTTTGTTTGTTTTGATTTCTGCTAGACACCTACTGCTTGGGATGTTGTCCAGTCTTAACATTTGCTGAGACACTCCCTGGGTGAGAAAAACAGGCAAAAGAGGGGGGTGAAGCAAAGCAGAGAAAATAAATTCCTTTGGAACAGCAATGAGTGTGCATGTCTGGGACAGGCAGTGAAAAGTCCCACGCATCAAAACAGGACTGACGGAGCAAGTACCAGACTCACTGCAGGCCACGGACCACGGCCTCTTCCAAACCTGAAACAGATTTTTAGGCAAACCCAAGGCGGACAAGTTCTCCTGAGTTACAGCCCCCACCTCTCTGCCAGCGCAGCCCTTCCTGTGCCAGGCTGCGCCACGCTCTCCATCAGCGATGGGCTGCCCGGCACAGCCTRCTCTGCGGCCTGAAAAGCCGTGCCTTGCCGTTGGGTCCGCCGTGCCAAATCCATCCCGCCCCTGCAGTCCAATTTCCTCCATCGTGTGCTGCAAGCTGTGAATTTACCAGGCACTTTCTGATCCAGCTGAACGCCCCATGTTTATGTAACGAGCTCCAAGCTATGATGTTGGCTTGGAGAGATAAATGCTTCTGCCCATTATCCCTGGCCTGGTCTCGCCTGCCAAGAAATGCCAGTGCCCTGATACTCTTCTTTCAGGGGCAGAGAATGTGGGTTATACAATTAGAGAAAATGGAGAAGTTAAAAACACTATTTCCATCGTGGAGAATTGGGAACAAAAGTTCTCTTCTGCAAAACCAGTAATTAATAAAATGGAATTATTACAACCTCACACCCACTACCAGTTTCCACAATCAGCATCCACTCAGTCCAAAAAGGGTTTGGGGTATGTTCTGGGAAACAGGAGGTGGATCTGTCCCCGAGCCTCCGCCTCAGACTCGTTCAGTGGGAGCAATCTGCGGGCGATGTTCCGGAAGCAGCCAAGCACCCCGAGGCACAGGAAGGGGGTGATGTTCCTGCACCCTCTTGTCACGGCACATCTGCTGCGAGCAGCCCTTCTGCAGAAGGGAACACGGTCCCGGGCCCCCTTTGTGTCGCGGGGAAGCAGGAGGAGGGCGCACGGGAGGAGAGAGACTAAACAGAAAGAAAATCGCTCCACAAACATGTCCCTTGCCTTGCACAAGCCATTAGCAATCATAGGCGGAATGAGAATAACCAATCTAGCACAATTCAGCTCACACATGCTACAGGATCTCATCTCATTACAGCCCTTTTATTTTAAGCACCCTCATGACACTAAAGAATTTGCAATTTTTTTTCTGCCTGCCAAAATTCATAATCACCAACAATTTCAGTCTTTTAATTTTATTTATTTATTTATTCTTTTAACTCTTTCACTTCTGGATTTGAAGCCTTCCCAGCACTGCGCTGGGCAAAGGGGGTGGCCAGCAGAGCTGGCTAGTCTGCAGAAGCAGCTGAGCTTACTCTGGGATGCGATAAATGCTAGCAAGCGTGTGAAAGGCTGCCATGGAGAGGAAGGAATTAATTCTTCATCCACATCTGCAGGGGGTAGGACAAGAAGCAATGGGCCCAGGATGTAACAGGGGGGACTGGGCTGGGTGTCGGGGAAAGCTCTCCTTTAGCAGAGGCAAAGCCCTGGAGCGAGTGCCCAGGAGGGTGMGACATCTCCGTCCCTCGCCGCCAGGATCCCACCAATGATTCGGGATCTCAAGGATGGGATGCTCTTAGCCCTCCAGGCCCACACCTCACACCAGGGGAAGCTGGTGGAGAAAACAGAGCACGATACCCCGCAGAAGAACCAGATCACATCTCGTAGCTTCCCTCCACGCAGATGCAGACAGGGGCCAGCCCCAGCGTCAGTGGAGCCRCTCTCCTGGGGCTACGGCAGCCGTCCCAGTGGCGCGTGCAGTGGGATGGGGAGACAGTCACCTCCGGCGGCGCTGCGAACGTGCTCGTCATTTCAAGGACAAGCTGGACCCAAGGCAAGGACACGCGTGGTGGGAAGCAGGCTGAGAGGCGCCAGGCAGCGCCCAGCCTGTCTCCCGCGCCAGGGACGGATGGCTCTCTGCGGAAGACTGCCTGGGTTGGGGTGCCACAGCGCTCCAAGGGCCGCGGCCGCCCGTGGGACAGGATCCGCAGCGGGAGGCACGGTGATGTGCACTGGGAAAGACTTTGGTCTTCAGGTTTCCCTTCATCACCCCGAGGAGGATCGCAGCTCAGCGCCCGGCTCCAGGCCTGGGCAGCCAGCGCCACGCCAGCCCTCGCCTGCCTGGGAGCCTTCCCCGTCTCTCCCCCGGTGGCACCGCTTTTGAGATCAGTCTCGCTCGCCTCTAAGCCCGGGCAYAGGAGATTAAAATAGCTCGTTGCACAAACAAGTCTCGAAACTCTTCCTGCGTTCTCCCCGGGACGAATCCTGCCAACTGTCCCGAAGGGCATGCCGACATAAGCCTSCTGGAGTGACGCTTCTTATCGGGGGGAGAGTTGACAGCAAACGCGGGCMGGCAGGGGACGAGCCGGCTTCCAGGCGGTGGGCAAGAGGCACAGCCGCAGCGGGCCTCAACCCTGGCCCCGAAGGTCCCTGCGGCACCAAGGCACATGCAGGGAGATGGCTTCAGCCTCAGCTTGCGTGCTGTCCCCCACCAGCAGAATTAACCCCTCTGCTTCTGGCCCTGGGTGCAATAACCCACCTGCGACATCCAGCCACAAACTGAAGGTGATGTGAGCACATTCGGGGAGACAGCCTGAGGTCTGCACCACTGAAGGCCTGACCTATCCTTTTGTTGGGCAAGGTGAACACCTGGAAACCGGACGCCAGCCCCACAGCAATGTYGGGCTGGGCAAGCTCTGGATGGCACAAAGCTGTGGGGCGAACGCAGAGTGCCCAGTGCCCATGGCCAAGGCACTGGGGAGGGACTTCAAGGGCTTCCCCTTTTTGTCTTTCTCCTTGTGGGTTAACAAGGAAGAATGCCACGGCTCCGGGGAGGCCACAGGCATGCAGCACGGCTGCCGATCTAAGAGATACCTGCTGAGGTAGGTGGATGCAACTGAGATTAGGATCTGGTCCTTAGTCATCTCTAAGTTCAACTCAGAACAGACGTGACACATCTCTGCTGGACGGCTCTTCACGTGCGTGCCAAAGCACGTTCTGGTATCTGACCACTTGCACACCAAGGCCCTGGGGCCGAGAGTTCCAAGAAGACAGGGGCTGTGAGGAGGTGATCTCCGTAACTCAGCCCTTCCTCGKCCCCGCTCTAGGCGAAGAGGAGCCGTGCTCCCCACCAAAGGCAGCTGCAGCCTGGAGATGCCTGACCCGGCACACAGTGAAAGGAGAGCACGGAGAAGTCATTTCTAGCTTCGCTGGAGATGAACATCTGCTTATCTCTAATGGAAGCCACCAGGGCTTGCAGACAGACTTTTATGGCCAGTGCTGCTGTCTGAGGAGCAGGCGCAGAGGAGGCAGCAACAGCTGGTGCCTGCATGCTGATACTGAGAACGCGGCGAGGCAGCCTCGGCGGGGACCGAGGAAGCGTCTCACCGTACAGCAGGGGCGCGAGCTGCAACACAGCTTTCGGGTCTTTCCACGGCCCTCTTGAGAAGAGCCCAGACGTCAGGCTTGCTTGCAGCCATTTGCCTCGTGTTTGCTTTGGTAGTTTTATCCTCGCGCTGTTCTCTGCCCAGACAGTGGATGCCAGCCGKGTAGAGGGCAGTCTGCACTGCATGCAGACGGGCCGCTGGGCAGGTCCTTTGGGGTCCTCAGCACCTCTGGGCRACAGGCCAAATGCATCTCACGGGCTCCTTGCTGGACGAGGGAACGGCCTTGCCCCCTCCAATAGCTACAGATACTGCAGCAAGACTCCTGYGATAACGCAGACCACAAGCGAGGCACCCCGACTCCATCGCGCCGGGGTCTGGAGGAGCCAGCGCTGACTCGTTACCAATTCTCAGTGCAGGTCAATCCACATCGCACTGCGCCAGCGCTGTCCTTTCTGAGGCCTGGGACAAGTTGCCAGCAGCGGGAGGCACAGGACCCCCAGCCATAACCCCGCAAACAGACGGCTCCGCAAGCGGGATCGCCTCCATCTCCTCCAGCCCGGACGTGCTGCTCACCTCTGTGACTAATGAAGAGGAAAGCGTGTGATGCTGCCTGCTTCCTCCTGGCTCTGCTCAGCCCTGTGCCAGTCGAGGCTGTCTGTCGCACTGGTCACAGGGAAAGGACACACCGAGCACCCCACGCCGCTCTGGTTACRCCAGGATCCTGAGGTCCTGTGGAACAGGCAGCTACGAGCTCCCTTGTGCCACAGGGAAACTGAGGCACGGTGCTGCTGTGCCCCAAGAGGATTCCCGCAGCGCAGCGGGGACCGGCTGCACGGCGCCCAAGGCGGAGCTGCTACACGCAGAAAGTCTGATATCCAAAGAAACCTGTATGCCAAACTCACTTGCCTCCATCTCATGGGCACCACCTTGAGCCCGACCATGGGGGTCCTCTCGCACCCCTCTGGATGCTCTCCTGCTCACGGGCGTGCCAGGGGCGAAGGCGACACCTCTTCACCTGCTCCTCTACCCTCACCAGCTCCACAGCTCCAAAACCAACCGAGCGGGGCCATGGACAGGACCCAGGGACCTGCCCCCCTGCGGCTCCGGGAAGACAGCGCGGCACCGAGGGCTGCAACCGCATCCAGCCCCGGCTGCGGCGGGCCCTGCCGTCACCCCACGGCCGGGCCGAGCCACCAGGCAGCCGGGGCCGCGGCAGGAGGCACGGCGGCTGCGAGGGACGCGCAGACCGGTTACCCAGCGTGTCCAGAAACACGCGTGCCCTTTCCGATGCAGCAGGCCAAACACGTCGGCACCGGCCCCCCGCGGGGCTCCAGCGCAGGGGCCCGATACGGGGAGAGACCTGTGCACGGCTGCTTCCCTCGGCATCCCCCACCCGTGCTCCTGCCCGTCCGCGAGCCAGTGTCAAGGCGAGATCAGCAGCACGGGACAGCGGGAAATCCAGCGCGGGCAAGAGGGACGTGGGGGTGAGAAGGGAGAGAAACGAAGCCGGAAGCCACCGCGCGTTGCCCTTCRCCAGCCTTTCCTCAAACAGCTCCCGAATCCCAACCAGTGCCGCGCGTACCCCCGGTGCCAGCCCTAAAAAGGCAGGGGATGCAGACTTACCGTCGTAGGAGAGCACATGGCCTTTCTTCCCTTCGTAAATGACATGTCCTTTGGGCATGGCATCCTCTCTCGCTTTCTCTGCTCTGCTGGGGCTGTCTTCTCCGATTATCCTGGTAATGGTTCCTTTGTACAGCACTTCTGCTGGGGTGCCCTTGGAAAGCCACCAAGATCCATATTTAACAGTGTCACAAGCAATTAAGCAAGCAAGCGCTCGCGCACACAGGAACACTCTGTTCCAAAAGGGAGGCCGGGCGGCGGGGAGAGTGCGCCCGGCCTCCGCTTCCTGCCGGGGCCAGCAGCGAGAAATTTGCAGCTTAATTATTGATGAGGACAATAACGACGAGCGGTAAAAAGGTACGTGATTTGTGCAAGGTTGCTGGGAAGAGGCGGGGGGGGGGGTGAGGACAGCGCGGAGACGGCAGGCACCGCGCTCGAGGGGGGCGAGGAGCCCGGCCAGCCCGGCTCGGCTGTCCGCGGGCGCCAGCGCCACGGTCATGCTCACCCTGCGCCTTGGGGAGCCCAAAGCAGCAACTCTCTCCCCCTCTTCCTCCCTGCACTTTTCAGAATAAACTACCCGGCTTGCTTCCACCTCCCAGGTCCGTGGGGACAGGCCTGGCATCTGCCCCCCCTAACTCGCCCTCAAAACAACCAGAGCTGCGCATCCTTGAAGACCTCGCTGATGGTCAGCCCCCACCGCGGCCACCGTGGCCTGCTCAAGGCCGCTGGTGCAGACCTGGCTCGGACTCCATCGGGGGCGGCAGGTGACCGGGCCGGTCCCCCACCCCGTCACAGGGAACGTACAGGGAGGAAGCTGCCAAAACGAAGCTCTCGACTGACACCCGCCTGCCCCRTGAGTTTAACCCCGCTGGCCCAGGGGACGGGTTTCATGGGGAGCCTTGGGGCTGCGGGCAGAAGCGGGGACAGAGCTGAGGAGCAGCYGGCCCCTCTGTCCTACCGCTGTCCGAGCGCAGGCAGGGCGCGGAGCTGTCGGAGCAATCTGTCCCGAGGCACGYGCAGCCCCGAGAGGCGCTTGCCGGTTACTGACGGGTTGCTGTGCTGAGCCTGGGCGCCCCACGGGCCCCTGCCCTCGGGCAGCCCCAGGGCTCACCCGAGCGGGAGAGGGCAGATTCGGAGCAGGCACGTTCTCGTCCCCCGTGCAGAGGCCACTGCTGACACCAGGGATACCAAGCATGAGCCAGGGCTGCCCACGGCAGCACCAGCTTCGCTGGCGTTTCRAGGTCACGCCAATGCTTGGGGACGGACTGTTTCCTCGCCCCARCTCGGAGACATCTCTGCTCTGTGTCCATCAGCGCGCCAGCCGTCCCCCAGACCCTGCTGYGGCCTCGGGGACGTGCCAGCGCGCGGCTTCGATGCTCCCACTGTTCGCACTCGCAGTACACCCAGTCCTGGCTTTGCCAGCCGGCTTTGCCAGCCCCAGGTAAGTCGCCTTCCTTCCRCGGACGTGCTCAGAGGGGATTTGAAAGCAAGTGATGACAGATGGCTTCAGAGCAGARAGCATATATTCAAGATCTGCCTTCTGCGAACTGGATGACTAATCCGAGATCAAATATCAGCTGTGGTACCGGGAGCTGCTGCGGGAACGGGGGCTCCTCCCGAGCGGCAGGAGAGGGAGGCAGGCGGCCGGGCCAGCCGGTGCTGGGCAGCCGCAGGTAATGCCCTCTCTGGGAGCAACGGGGCACCTGGGCTACGGCTGGTACTTCGTTCCCAAGCCAAAGGAATTCTAGATGGATTAATTAGTTGGGTGTAAACCGGGGTCTAAACAAACCCTGCTCATCTTCCGAACTTCACACTCTCCCATCGCTTGCCATAACTGCTGGGGGGGCACACGAGGGGATGGAGCACGCACTCGCTCCGTTGGGTTATTTACAGTCCTCAAGCCTCCGCTCCTGGCAGCTGTCGGACGCAGGGCACCAGGCAAGACGAGCCTTTGCTCTGACCCAGGACTTCGATTCAGGTCCCCAAGGCCAAGGGAACATGCTCACCCTCCTTGTGGGAGGCAGGCAAAAATCTGAGTGCGAGTGGCTTTAAATATCTGAATGATGGCCAGATAAAATCCCCACAGGACACAGACTTTCCTTTTTTTTTTAATGCTCTCTACTCTGTTACCAGATGAGCAATAACTCACACCGCAAAAACTATCGCCCGCTTGCCAGCTGCTCTTCCGAAGATGGATGGTGGAGATTAAAGCCAAAGTATCTTCCTGCTCAAGAGAGCCTTTGGGCAGGACCTACAGCACAGCGCGCTCAGCACTGGCAGGAGACCTCGCTACCTTACATGCACCTTGCAGCCTCCCCATTTCCTCTGCGTGGACCAGGCCCTCCACCCATCTCCTCTTCGCTTCGCTTTCCTGAGCTGGCAGGATTATTTTCTCAAGGCCATTTAAAGCTGCTTTTGCCTGTGTTCCCAACAGCTACTTAAAGCAAAGGGGGTTTCAGATGTGCTGGAACTCTCCGCAGCGCTTCCTGCTGAGCCCTGCTCTTCTGCCGGCTCGGCTAACGGGACGGGGCTGGCCGTCGGGACAGGGCTCGTGCCAAACGGAGCTGGGGCTGTTTGCAAAGGCTCCAGTTGCAGCCCGGAACAAATCCACCTCCCCGCCGAGGTCTCCCGCTCTGCCCTGGTTGTGCAGCCCTGGTGCCCCGCGCCTGCTCTCAGGCACGTGCCCAGAGCCCTTTGCCGAGCTCTCCGGGGGGTGCTCRCGGCTCGGCGGGAAGGGAACGCCGCACGGTGCCGCGCTGCTCAGCCCCCGTGGCACGCACGCAGCGCGCCCCGCAAACCCGGCTCCCACACCCAGCGTCACAAGCTGCRGCGCCCAAAACCCACCCAGCAAATCTGGCCAGAGCCAAGGGACCTACATGCGTGATGGACCCTCGGTACGTGATGGGCGACTCCGGAGGGGGCCTGGACGTGGGCGTTCCCTTGGTGATGCTCCCTCCCGAGGCAGGGCCGAGGGAAGTACCTGTAAGACACAAAGCCAGCGAGTTGGTGGCCGGATTTGTCACGCAGCACAAAACCCTGCGGGGTTGCGAGTGCCCGTGGCTAAGCCGGAAGGATTCAACCCAACCTCTAGCAAGCCGAGGTGCAAGCAGGGGAAGCCCTCCACGAGATTTCAGGTTAAATCCAATGTCTTGCATGGCCCTTCCCACCACGTCCCCCAAGGGACCCAGTCTTGTTGGGCCTGGAGCAAGAAGGCGGAAATAACGTTCTGCGGTTATTTTGAGGCCACCATCTCCCTGCTGCCTTTATGAATGGGCTGGGCAGATTTATAGGCCCAGGAGAAAGGACAGCCTGTGTCAGCCTCTCCTGATATGATCAAGAGCAGATCTCCAAAGAGATGCAGCTCGGGGTGGTTTGAGTTCACTCGCGTGTTATCTGCCCTGGGTCGGTGCCAATCCACCGCACTTCCTGCATCTGACTGCATTCGTCGGGGGTTTTCACAAACCAGAATTTGCACTTGAAAGCGAGACTTGTGCACTTGTTTTCTTCTTCTTAGCTATGGGGAAAGAAAAATGGGAGGGCTAGATTTAAATGAAATGTGGTCCCTGCCCAGCTGCAGCAGTAACAGTGAAGAGCCTGAAAATCCATTAACGGCATTTAAACAGGTCTTGCTTTGCTGTCTTGAGCAACAGATTGTGAGGTGCCCCTTAAACAGAAAAACAGAAAATTCCCGCCAGCATCGAYGCCCGAGGCCTTGATTCTGGGAGATGGCTAGAAACGTCTTGGCATCCATCTGCGATATTTTACAGACCTATCCAGCCACCCCCTCTGGGAATCCGGCCATCAGGAGAGCAGAGGGAAAGARGCACCTTCAGCTGGGCAGAAACCCAGAAATCAAATTAGAAATTACCAGGCAGGCACAGGCGGCAGCGGCACTCGCCACGCTTGGCAGCGCCCGCATCCCTCCCCTCCCGCCTTGGGGTGCCCTCTCCCGCGCCCCGCTGGCTGGCTCCGCACTCACCCCGCAGGATGGAGCCCTCCTGGGCCGGCTGCATAACCAGACTTTCCGGCTGGTTGGCCTGACTTCTAGGAGAAAGCTGCTCCTGCTTTACTCCAGGAAAAGGCACTGGAAAACATTAACCACCTATCAGTTGCGGCGTGTGGGCCACAGCCCACCAGCTCTCAGCCTTAGCTGCTCTCCTTGCTTTTTGCAGCCGCTGCTCCGGGCTTTAATCCCACCCAGCCGGAGGTTGGCACCTCCCCGGCCCCCTCGCGTTCTCCGCTGCAGTCGGGCAGCGCTGGGACGACCTCAGCTACTCTTGCTGCCGTTACGGTCGGCAGAACGCGCAAACGCAGGTGGTAAAGGCAGGCAGCTCCTGGCTCGCGCCTCGGCAAGGGCACCGCTGGCGAGCCAGCCGAGCGGGCGTTTCTGACACCCCCTTCGGCACCGGGGGGGGGCTGGTGTTGGAAAGGGCCAAGGACCACAGTGCTGTCTGTAACCGGACCTGCGCACACCGGGAAACAGGCCCTTGGATCTCCGCACACTACCAGCGCTGCGTGGGGCCTGGGGTTGCCTCCCCTACAGGCATCGCATCCCAGCCCCACGCGCAGGCGGGACCAGCGCCGGGCTCCGCTGCCTCGCCACGTCGGCCCTGGAGAGCCCAGGAGAAGGGAGAGCACGCCGTCGTGCAGAGCCACGCTGCTGGCCAAGAGCCTCTTCCACTGCCGCCGCAAACGGGCAGGGAAGCAGGAGACACACACTGATCCCTTCTCGCATGGGTCCCACAACAGGGTTGGGGCCCGGATTTCTCCCCGCAGCCTCGGTCCCTTGCCCAACTCCTCGTGCTGTTAAGAAATGCTTCCAAATCTGCAGACTAAACACTTTCTTTGTTCACTTCAGGCCATTTACTCTTTATCCTACCAGCCTGGGAGAACGGCAATATATTTCCTTCCTTCAATCGCAGCCTTAGCTGGAGGGTATTTATAGCCTGGGATGTGTTCCTGACAGAGTTGCCGCTTCCCTACGCTGCACGAATTTAGCTCCCTCCGTCTCTACTCTCCCGACTGACTAATCCTTTCATGCTCTTATCAAGCCCGGTTCCTTCTGCACTGCCTTGGCTTTTACCGCGCTCCTCCTTTCCCCCGAGCAAGACGCGCTGGGCCACGGCAGCTCCTTCGGGCTGCGACGGGCAGCTCCCCGTCACGCGGGCCGGCTGCGGGGGGACGCCGGGTGCCCCCAGCCTGTCTCTGTGCGTTTCCTCGCCCCAGGCTCGGCTGTGCTTCGGCTTTCGGGCACCTCCGAACCACATCACGCAGTCCATCAGCCAACCCCTGCAAGGGCTCTGCTGCCCAGGCTGGATTTGGGCAGGGGAGAAGCTCTCTCTCACCGAGATACCCCCAGCTCCTGGGACCAGCACAGTCCCGCAAGGCTCCCTTGCCTCCTGCCACACTGGGGTTGTTTCGAAGCCATCGCGGATGGGCAGGCCAGCCAAAGAGGAACCCACAAACGCCCTCCCCATGGCTCTGGAAGCATGCAAGAACTCATTTGCCTCCCAGTTTCTTACCCAGTTTCTTGGGATCCATGGTCAGCGGCAGGCCCATGGTGATGGAGCCAACGGGAACCTTTGCGTGCTCGGAGCTGTACGGGGTATGGAGCTGAATGGGCATGCCCTGGGACAAAGGAGGAGAGGTCAGGATGTGGCTCCCAGCCCCCGTGAGGTGCCTCTGCGGCTCGGCCCTGCCCTCTTACCTGGGAAATGGACCCAACGGGTCTCTCCAGCACAGAGGGATGCTTGGTGGAGGAGATGAGGGGAGGAGGGTTCGAGATGCTCGTCAGTCTTTGTAGCCCTGACCGAGAACTCTCATGCAAGTTTAGCGGGATGGGGTGTCCTGCGTGGGAAACACGGCGTTAGCAAGGCCAAGGAAAGACAAAGCAGCAGCATGTACAACAGGAGCGAAAAAGGGCAAGTGAGTGAGCAAGCAGGGGATGAACACGGGAAACCGGCTGGCTGTGACCCTGGATTGGGACCCGAGCTGCATCATCGCTTTGCAGATTGGACTAGCTTAAACTACTGCCTCTTCCCTTCTGCAGMGAGAGGATGTTCTGCACCCAACTTCTGTGCCCTCCAGCTGGGGAGGGACAGCAGGGTGGGGGCAAACCTGGGCAGCTTTGCACCGAGGTGTCCCTTCTGTGACGAAGCATGTTCCCCAACTAGACCTGGGAGACCCAGGTGGCCCTCCTCGGACCTTGCAGGCCCCACCTCAGCACTGCCAGCGAGGCAGGCTGCTCCACGCAAGGCAAAAACAGAGGGGTTAGCGGGTTTCTGTTGAAGCTTCTTCTCTTACCCAAGAAGAGAAGGGCTGCACTGATTTCAGGGAGTGAGCTGTGATGCTGGCTGCAATCGCAGCATCTGTCCTCAGCCTCAGGCCACGACAGACAGAGCACGCACGCCACGCCGAGGGATGGCTTTCACTTGCCTGGAGGGTTATACTGAAACAAGTGGGGCTCCGCCTGGGGAGAGGTTTTTATCACATCCCGAGGGTAGGACAGGACAGGAGGCCAGCACGAGGCAGCCGTCTGCTCTGCGCATAGCTTCTGAGCCTCTGCGATGGATGAGAAATGCACTGGCTTTTCTGCAAGGGAAACAGAAAGGGAACAGTTTGCTAAGTGGCACCCAAGGTGCCCCATGGATGCGTGGTCTCCGCAGACACGAGGAGAGCTGATGTAAGAGACAGCGCTGGAGTGGGACTGAGCTGCCAGAGTGCAAAGTGGTTTGTGTTCAGAGCAATCCAGGCACAAGAGGGGTGCAGGATTCCCCAACCAAAAAAAAAAAAGCTTTAATTTTGCTGCCTTGGTTTGCATCCATTTTACTCAGATGCCTAAAAGGCAGCAGGGAGGAAAGCTGTCTGTGTTAGCGACTCTCCCCATCACCTCCTCAGAAGCTCGCTGCCAGCTGGGACCTCCGTGGAGGTCCCCACCAGCCCAGGAGAGCCAGCGTTCAACGTTCCTGCGTGTCTCAGCAAGCAGCGAAGCGGTACCGAAATCCAACAGCAGTCACGGGGATTAGTGCAGCACCCAGCTCGCGGGCCGAGGGCATGGCAAAGCGCTCTCTGCACACCCAGGGAAACACCGCCTCTGCCCCAAAAGCCCCCGCTCTGCATCAGCGACTGCGACAAGGCAGGAAAAGGGGGCGATTAACAGCGAACTTGCCAAACCCCTCACTGAGATTAAAGCAAACATTTCTCTGCCTTTTTAGCCTATCGCCTCTCAAGTCTAGCTTGAAAACASGCTGGAGATAAACAAGCCTGGAGGTGAATCAACCTTCCTCTTGGCTCCTCTTGCTCACACTCTTCCTCGGCAGTGCCTTCTTCCCCGGCACAGTCGCTGCGGCTCCGCACAACAGTTGGGAGCCAGGTGCAGTGTCGTGAACCCGTGCGTTGCCGGCACCCCRGCATCCCTCCGGCACCCATCTCCAGCGTGCAGGGAGATGAGGCTGCCTCCGACTCGCTAGCGGCCACGCAGTCTGTGCTGAGAACCCAGGCCAGAGGGGCGAAGAAGCAAGTGTGGCTCAGYCCTGCCTTCACTGCATGGCTCAGTTGGGTGCTATCATACCGCACAGGGTATCAGGGAAGCCCCGGGCGCACGGTCCCCCTTCCTGCTGCGGGGGACGCCGGGGAGCAGGGAAATGGAGTCAACAGCTCATTTCCTCATCACATTGCAACGCAAGAGCTGAATCGCTCTTAAAGGACGGCTATTGATTATAAACAATTTGCAGTCTGCTGGAAGAGACCAGAAATAAAGGCGTCAGCTTGTTGGACAACCAGGGAATAACGTTCCGTGCTTGAAGTGACCAGATGTTCGCCGAACACCTGGGACAACTGTGTTTTATGACACAGTCAAAGGCAAATGAAGATCAAGACGAGCTCGCGGGCACGAAGACGGGATGCCTCCGCGGGGAGTGGGGTTGCTTTTTGTTCCAGTGCAAGGCATCTGGGCCTGAGGCAGGAAAGCTTCCTGAAATTATGTGGCTCAGGTTATACTGGATGCCACACTGGGTTCACCCTGCCTATAAAAAAGCTGATCCAAGGCCGAAAAGTGCCTAGTGCTTGGGGAGTCCTGCTTGGGATGTTTAAAGAGCAGCTCCCTCCTCATCCTGAGCACCAAAACCTAGCTGCGCTCTGCACGCTGCTCTATGGGAAAGAGGCACTTTACCTGCGCCGGCTCCGCCACGGGTGCAACCTCACAGACAAATGCTCTGCTAAGCAGACAGATGAGACAGCCTTTTTTTGAATGGATTACAGGCAGGTTTGGGAGGATTTGCTTTTAATCGATAAACACTTAATTTTGCACTGCCCTTTTCCCCCAGACCCACCTGTGTAATGTCTGGACTGACCAGAAATTAGAAGCTGGGCAGTAAACAACAGCAATCACAAATGAACCCAGCCTTTAACCATCAATTTTTGATAAAAATAGATGCCTGAATCCTGCTAAGCTTAATAATAGGGCAAGTAGATTATCAGAGGCCCAATTTAATGAGGCTTTACTGCATTATCATTATTAATGCTCAGTGTACTCAGAAGCTGGGAGATTATTCTTGTCCTCTTCAGCGAGACAAGAAATCCATTACCAGAGCGCAGAGGTGCCCCGGCACACACACACATCTGTAGCCCGGTGGGGCCAAACTGGAGGTGCAGCAGCTTCTGTCCCCACTAAGATCCCACGCCGAATCTCAGCGAGGATCCCTTTGTCCTCCCGGTACGGGGGCATCCGAGCGCATCCTCCAAGGCCAACGGAGACAGGCCTGGCACATCTTCCCTGGGACGCTGGGATGGAGGCGCTCCCTGATTTTCCCCCAAGCGCTGCTCCCTGGGGGCTGTATTCCAGCCCCACAGCATGTGGGGGCAAAAGGCACTGGGATGTCCTGCCCTGAAGATGCTCTTGGAAGCCAAGGCACTGTGAGCCAAGCCTACGTGCACCCTGGATGGCTCTTGGAAAGACGCGTCCTCCTCCCCTCCCCACGGGAGCCGTTCCCTCCCATGTGCTCCTCTGGAGTCTATGAAATGTGGCCAGTTCCTAATTGCCCCCGCATTAGAGGGTGGCTATAACTCATCCAGCTTTTGATAAAATAGCACTTACACGGGGAAGAGAGAGTTCCTATTACCGTTTATCAAGCCCCTGGAATCGGAGCGAAGGAGTCAGAGTTTATACGATCCGTCATCCAAATTAATGCTCTTGGCTTCCCATCTCCTACAAGGGCCAAATGAAACACAACTAAATCAGCACAAAACATACCGCTGGCTTTCAAACCACTGAGCGATAACCAAAGATATGCCCGACGGCGATTCAGCAAGGGGGAAAAGGGATCCGTCCGGCTGACGGCGAGATCCGCGCAGGGCTGGCTGCCTCTGCCCAGCCCCGCGCCACAATTAGCACGCGCGCGGTGGAAGGCAGGGGAGGGCAGCGCGGCGTCCAGGAAGGTAGAGCTCTGCTGGCCGCCCTCCAAGCCGATACGGATCCAGCCAGAGGCCTGTGAGGCAGCCAACGCCTTGGCCAGGATGTGTGCAAGACTTTGCTTTGAAGCAGATCCAGAACGGCGTGAAGGATGTTGATCTCTGGAGCGGTTGCAGGAGTTCAAGCTCTCTTATCAGGCAGGGCCTCACTGATCCGGGGAAGGAAAGGGATACCTGCTTTGGCGAACCTCGCCCCTTGCTAGGAGAAGGCACGGGCTGCCTCTGGGGCGGAGGGGCTGCTCTGGTCAAGGCTCTGCAGGCAGCGTAGGCTCCCTCGTTTAACACAACGCTGGGGAGATGTGGTGCGGCAGCACGATGCCTAAAGTCTGGATGGACGCTGCACTTGTCGCTTCACCGGGACGTCAGACTCTGCTCAGAAGACAGGGAGGGAAGGGACGCTTCTTTGTGCACAGATTTGCCAGGACTGTCTGGTTATCTCCCCTCCAACTCCACGATCCACAGCTGTGATCTCCTCTGCCAGGAGGCAGGGACAGCCCTGAGCTGCTGAGTGAGTCCATACCCATACCAAATTCAGGTGCACAGGATGTGGAGATCACACAGCTGGAGCCCATGGCCTGCTGAGATGTTTGCTCCACTGCTAATACTCCATGCCAACCTACTTAACCCCTCTGCCACCACATCCGTGTGGCACCACATCTGTCTGTGCACCTTGCAGGAGTCCTGGGAAGCATAATTAGTTTCAGTACATGGAAGACTCAAAGCATTACAGAAGTGTGACAGGAGAGGTGGCCCAGAGAATGAAGTGCTTCATATTACTAGTGCTTTGGGGAGAACAAAGCCATACAAAATCCGCTTGGATATTAGACTCTCGCATTTAACAATAATACCAACAGGTCACAGAATGGAGAGGTTAAGCTCCAACCTCCAAAACCCTGCATTATACCGAATACAAGCAAATCTGCCTGATTTCAAGCAGCCCTCCTTTCCCGTGGCCAGATGCCAGCGATGAGGAGCTCCAGGTTCAAGCACTGGCTGTGCCACACAACTCGCCAGGAAGCTGAGCTGTGCAAGACTGGCAGATCTGCATAGGATTATAGCGCAGGAAGAGATCAAACCTGATTATCCGCCGCTGGAGGGTGAGTGCTGGAAGGTAACTGCTCTGCCTGGGTCGCACGGCAGGAAAAGATCAGCTGGAGACTTTACTTCACGGGTGGCAACACTGTGACTTGTGGGAAGCTCCTTTTCCTTCGAGGTGAGCAGTTACCCAAAAGGACATCACTGCTTGGAGAATACTTTGGCCTGGACACAGCATAGCAGACCGCTAAGATCCTGGATACTGAAGCGTGAACTAGTGCATCAATTTTCCAGCAGTGACCACAATCCAAGTGCATTCTCCTTCATCTTCCATCTCTCTGAATAAGCTGGTAAAGTTTTCCAGCTGCATCCAAACTCCTCCTATCCTGGTGCAGAATCCCGTAGCGGAGACGTCACACCCACAAAGCCTGACTTCCCTGCTCTTTCGATTGCCACTGGTGACAGTGTCTCATCTTCACACTCAACAGCTCATGTCTCTAGAAGTGACCAGGCCCCCAGCCTGCTCAAGGACTGTCTGAAGTGCAGACAGGCTATGAAGGGAAGGGACATAGACTTTGAACTGGACCAAACTCTGACACTCAGAGTAAAAATACATTTAGAGGATGGCCTCATTGCGACTCCCCAATTCTCCTTAACCTTGATCCCCAGGTGCTCAAGCTAATAACACTTCAGATGCTCTATGGTGGGAAACTCTGAATTGCTCATTAGGCAGCCAAACCACATCAGAGCTATTCCGGGGAGAAAGCACTGGGAATCTTTACAGGAACCTTTGGACTCCAAGTCACAGTATTAGCATTGATTTTAAATGAAATAATGGTCCCTGCTGAGCATTAAAAGCATTCTTTATAAAAAGCCAGCAAGGTAGAAAAGAGCCATTGTACCCAGAGCCCTGGCATCCCTCCAGGTCCCTTTGCTCTCAAGTGAATGGAAGAGACGCTAATAAAGGCAATCTTCACCTCCTCAGCGTTCGACACTAGCCCGGTGTTTGCTGTGGGCTCAATGAGACATGATGTACTGTCTACTGAACATGGGAAATTAGCCATGCCTCCCTGGTCCTGCTTCAAGATGCTATTAAAGAGCTTTCAAGGGCTGAAGCAAACTTCCACTTAAGAGAAGGAAAGCTGCTGGTTGCAAACAGCTGCATGCACCGTGCACTTCTGCGTGGGTAAATATACACCGAGACGCACACCCCCTACCTTCCTTGTCACCGACAGCTGGGCTCCTGCTCTTTCCCCTGGGACTGCTGCTGGGCTGCTGCTGCTCCTTCTCAGGCTGTTGCTGCTGCTGGGACTGCGAGAGCTTGCCTGGGGGCATGTCCTCGCGGGCAGACTCGTGGGCTTTAGTGATCTGCTGCTGGTAGAGGGCCAAGGCATGGGGAGGCACCTGAGACTTCACACTTCCGCTCTGCAATATCCCCTCTGAGAAACCTTCAGAAATCTGCAGAATAAGAGGGAGAATTGGTGACGTTTGCCATGTGCTGTGTGATTCTGTGATTCAGTACTGTTAATATCCATAACAGTCTTCAAGGAGATATCAAGGTGTTCTTCTGAGACATATCTGCCCCACACTATCACCACAAGTCTTACCACCCCAAACAGGGCTCTGAAGCTCCCCAACCACAGGAGGTTAAAACAAACAAACAAAACACATGTTTTTTCTGCTCCCACAAGAGTATCAGATCTGTTCTGGTGACACTATGAGAGCCTCAGACTTGCCTTGTTTAAAATCTCGGATCTCTAGTTAAGTGTTTGCAGATTTTGCAAGAAGTTACATTACAGCGGACAGATCTTAAGCCGTGACATGGAAAACAGAGTGCATCAGGAACAGATCCTGCCTGAATACTCCAAACACAGCACATGAAATCAGAGACTTCTTCCCTCCCCATCCTGCAAATGCTCCTCCTCTGGTGTTGAATCTGACCCTGAAAATAGTGGGGTACTTTCCATCACCTCCCAAGCTACAGCACCAGGAGGAATGATCAGCCTGGGAGAACACGTTCTTTCAGTACATGGCTACTGGATAGCCAAAAAGGGGGACGACAGAGTTTTGCAGTGAGGAAGAACATAAATGCCTCCTACGTGTTACTATTGCTTTCAGTGAACCCACTGTAACTCCTAGGTCCTCAGTCAATTGTGACTTATTATTTGTGTTGCGGTCTAGGAGCTTTAAACCTGGACCAAGCCGCACTGAGCTAAGCACTGCCTGAACAAAGAGTTATTCTGCACTTAGGCAGAGCCAAGATCACAATGTAGGTCCTTTGAGGGCATGAGATCAAGAGAAGCACTGGGCTGGGAAGGTGCCCACTCTGTTTTTAAAGTGATGGGAGGTAGCAGCCATGTGGCAATGACAAGGTTTTTCTGTCCAGAACTCTCACTACTTTCTGATAAAAGAGTCCAAAAGACATCCAGACATTGCTGACAGAGTCTTTCCAGCAGCTGGGAACATGCTGTGCACAGAAAGCACCTTGCTTGTTCTTGGGTACCCACCAGCTCTCTCATGACTCAGGCACACCACTCTCCGTACAGGAGACAGTCACACACAGATGCAGCATGGAGACCCATTCAGCTGCAGATTCTCTAGGGTGAACACATCCTCTAACTCTCACACACGCCGCTCAGGGAGACCCAGCCCAATGCAAGAGTGTGTGCAGGGCACCCATAACCACGATGGTCTCAGGCCAAGCCCTCTTTTGTCAGGTACTTACGATGGGAGGAATGGCAGCAGCACGCTGCTTTAGCTGTTTCAGGTCGAGGGGTTTCTGCGGTGAGGAGTTCAGCCTGGCATCACTGGTGGTGTTGAGTAGGCTGGGCCTGGGGGACAGCAGCCTAAACACAAAACAAACGTTAACCCGGGAAATGTCATGGACAAGCTCCATCTGATCACTCCCCCACGCCCTGCACTCCTCTGCTTTATGCTGCTGAGCCTAGAGGATATCATCTTCATCAAAGAAGAGCATACTGGACCACTACTCACTGCTCAGACCTTGGGCTCTGGGGCATGCTGCAGCCACTTGGGCTTCTAGCTCTGCAAATTGCTATCCCAATCCCAACCAAGCCTGTTCAGATGGCAACCACCATACCACAGATTTCAGAGTCCAACATGAGGCTGCTTGCCCAACTGAAGGTTGCTCAGCAGTAAATCCTACTGCACTGCAAACCTACAGCCCCTTTGGAGGTGTCTTGCACCGTGACTTTGGCAGGTTAGAGACTAGGAGTCCTGGGTCATCCTAGTCTGCGAGGGCAAGCACACCAGGGAATCGCTCCTCACTGCCCTGGCAAAGCACTGCTCCCTCCTATGCAACAGGAACCAACAGTGCTGAACTAGCTGCAGAGCACTGCAAGAGCCAGGGTGACTTCACCACGGAGTGACGAGGCCGAGGGGAGGCGGAGAGTGCGACGGGATTCAATTCCTGCTTTCCAGAGAAGACAACCCCAGTGGGACTCTGTGCTCAAGTAACACAATGCGTCTGGCTCAACAGGATTTTGATTCCTCTTTTTCTTATCGCTTACGCTAAGCACTTCTAGTGAAGCTGCTGCTGTTGTCCAGAATAAACCTGAGGGAGAACTGGAGACTGGAATGGGAAGGGGGAGTGTAGAGCAGGGTGCCCAGTTCAGATTTCATGTGAGCATCATGCCACCCTCCGGAGATCACGCCTGGTGCACACCCAGCACTCAAAATCAGCCTCATGCTCCTGGTCAAGGACTGTCTTCTATCAAGGTGCTAAAGCCTGGGAAAACGACCACATGCATGCAGCCGGGGTGCTCGGATCATATGAAAGACAAGAGGCTGGATTTTGATGGGATTTGATGTTCAGCCTGGCTCTTACAACCCTCTGTCCTCTCCGCTTACTCTTCCCCTTGGCTGTTTGAGCTGCTTGGTAGAGCTTGAGAACATGGCTGTGCTGAGTCCCCGTGCAGATAGCGAGAGGCAC
Source organism: Apteryx rowi (assembly GCF_003343035.1). NCBI lineage: Eukaryota > Metazoa > Chordata > Aves > Apterygiformes > Apterygidae > Apteryx > Apteryx rowi. The sequence goes on from NW_020447752.1 coordinate 1,836,749, forward strand.
AGCTAATGCAGGAGCGAATGCTGCAAACAATAAGCAGCTTTCCACGAGCACACGTCTCCCAGGGCTCCCCTGTCTCACACATGCCTTGGCTGGGGCCACCAGCCCAGATCCATCCCATGTGTCTGAGAGCACTCATCCTCTTGCTGACAGCCACCAGACTACCAAACCCCTACCTCTCCTCATGGGACGGGGGGCTCCTCGCCACCACCGAGCACGGAGGCCTTCCTACAACGGCCCCGGGTGCAACCAGCAGGAAAAAAGGGGATTTAGGGCATCCACAGGGATCTCTGCCCCCCGGGGCCGCACTGCACGGCCCCGCTGTTTCAGTGGCCAGGGGGTGACTCGCTGCTCCAGGGCGTTATCGGAGCTGAGGGGCTTTTCCCCTCCCAACCAGTCCAGCACATGGCAAGGCAGGTGGGCACTGCCAGCACCTTACAGGAAGGGGACAGGGACGGAGGCAATGGCCTTACGTCAAACTGTAGGTGTTTCTGGCTCCTGGACCTATGTTGAGACCCCAAGGGCGGTGTCTCTGCAGGAGATTCTTGCTTTCTCTCTCTCCCCACTTCAATTTGTTGAAGCCAGTTCATGTTTTTTTAAGGTTTACAGCTTGATTTGTTTATTTTAGCTGTTATTTCACTGCTCTCTTCAGCCTATAAATTTCAAGGTCATTCCATGCTCACCCTTGGATGAATAAACAAGCGTGGCTGGGCCATGTGAGGGGAATAAATACATCACTGCCTTGGGACTGCCCCAGTCCTCGCTCCGCATGCTGCCCCGGATCAGCACGGGAACGGGACGGACACCCAGCTCCGCATCGGCCCTGGAGACCGTACCGGGGAGCGTCCCGCGTCCCAGGGCAGACCCGGCAAGGGGCAGCTAAGCCGAGCTGTCCTCCGACTTCTGCCGGCCGGGGCTGCCAGGTGGAGCGACGCCTTGCCGTGGAGGAACAGGGCCCCTGGGGAACAGGACAGGGCATAACGCCCCAAAGGCTGCTGAGACGCGTGGCCCGGGGACGAGGTCTCCAAGACCTTCAAGCCGCGCTGAGCTGGGGCACTGCTGCAACGGGGCTCTCGAACCGAGCAAACCCAGCGTTTGCAGAGCGCTCTGCACCCAAACCCTGACAACTGGGGCTTTCTGAAGACAGCCCCGGGTCCCCCCACTCCCTAGGCACTTCGGTCTCTGATTTTGCTCAATAGCAGCCAATCTTTTAAAACGAAGGCTAAGTTTTTTCTGTGCAAACCTGACCTCCAGCTGCAGGGGAGCCAGCGGAGGCTGCCAGCACCACACCTGCTCGGCTCCCAGCGGCTGGGAAGAGCTCGCTGTCCTGCCAGCTCGCATTAGACACAAGTGCTGCCAGGAGGGGAATGTGTCAACCCCCGCGTCCGAGACGGGTCCCAGTGCTCAGCAGTGGGGAGCCCGAGCTGGGAGTGCTGGCCTGGCTCCATGTCACTTCAAGGGCTGCTGATGGTGCGGGACAGACTCCCATCACAGACGCTTTGGAGGCAGCGCGAGTGGAAACAGCACGGGGCCAGATTTCAACAGCCATGGTTGTGCTCAGCAGTGCTCGCCTCCTCGGCAGCAGTTTTGCTGGACACGTAGCTAAATAGTCTGATTTTCCAGAGACCAGCGAGCTTTATCAGCAAGCAGGCCCCCGGCCAGCCCCTCGGCCAGCGCACAGCAGAGGAGCTGCTCCAGCTGGAGCTGCTCACCCTGACCGAGAGCCTGGCCCCCTGCACTCATGCTGATTTAGGAGATGAATTTTAGGCACCCAGTACTTAAGATCTGAATTGCTCTCTTTGAACCTAACTCATCAACAGAAGGAGAGAAAGGAGCCTGCCCTGCTGCGTGCAGAAGGGGGGCTGACAGACTGGCTTAACTCAGGTTTGTTAAAGCACTCTGCGATCCTGACATTTAGAAAGCCAGAGTCAACATCAAATTCACCAATATGTAAGTTGCATAATTTATTATGCCCCTTCTCCCCAAATCTTGCGCTGGACACGGCGCTGTTTGCTGGATGCTCTGCTCTGAAAGCCACTGGCCTTACCTGCATGCAGTCAGCGGGACACGGGACAAATGACCCTCGGCAACTGCTGCACCCGCTTTTAACTTGGGGTCTCCTGAACCCAACAGCCAGAGCCCCTAAAGCTGGGCGATGGAATTAGAAGGGAAAAGAAGAGGATTCGAGCAGCAAGGCCCTACGCACGGGGTCAACACATGCACACAAGGTGAACCTCAACTGTAGGGACATGTCCCTTCCTGGCACGAAGCTTTGGGGATGACCAGGACACCACATTCTCCAAAGCTCTTCAACCTCCAGTGCTGAGACGAGGGATGGGTGTAATTGCCAGACAACCCAGCACACTAACACATGACTCATCCAAGGCCGTCCAAATTTCTCTTCGATTCCTTGCAAGCGTGGCGGGTGTGCAAAGAGGACGGGGCTCGGGGAGGCAATCAGGAGGGCTCCCCYGAGCCGGGCCTGAGGCAGAACCGCAGTGCCAGCCCAGCGCAGTCCTTGCGCCTCCGGCTGACCCAGTGGCCCTGGGAGCRCGGCGCAGAGTGGATCTGCACACTGCTTATGGGAAGGCATCTCCTTGCCTCTCCGCCTTGCAAATTTGTGATGGGTAGATGTGCATGGCCTCACACATTCGCTCCCATCTGGTGTGACCTCCCACTGAACTGCAGTACTGGCAGTGCTAGCAGCAGCCCTCTTAAAGCACAGGCTCTATATGCAACCAAAGACAATTAGCTGCCTTTTTCAGCTTTGACGAGTTAAGGCTGCAACTCCTCGTCTCGGCCTGGTCTTTGCTAGCACAAACCGCAGAAGGATCCAGGAACGCCAGCCGCAGTAGCTGCTGCTACATCTCACGCCTCCAGCCCGCTCTGCACCCCTGCCACCTCCCCGCAGAGGCACCCAGCAACCCTCCGTCCCCTCCGAGGGGAAAGCAGGATGCTGCAGACAGCTTGAGGCTTTCACAAGCGCAGCGAGAGCACCCACACCCCATCGGCGCAGGGTGGGCGAGCATCACCCCCGCATCCACGCACCCAGCGCCGTCCCAGACAGGGCGGATAACGCGGCATCTCGGCAGCGCAGGCTGCATGCTCAGCGCCTCTTCTGAGCATTCGCAAGTCACCCTGCAGCAGCTGAGCTGCGGTAACCGCCTGACAGCGAGCAGAGCTCAGCCTGTGGAAAAYGCAAGGTAACTAGGTTAGCTGAAGCTCCACTACTCTGCAGAGGGTTAAAGGCATGCAAGCAGAAAACCACCATGACCTGGCGACACGCAGTAAGGAGATAAGAGTCCAAGCCTGAAAGCTATGTCCCAGACTTACTGCTTCACCGAGCAATGCCGCTCATCTGCGTTTCACATTCTCAGCTACAGGGTTTCACTGCAAACAGCACACAAGCACTGGGAAGCTATGGGCTGTCCGCAGAGCCTAGCTTAGGAACCACTCATCTAGYGTGCAGGACACAAGAAAAGGCCACAGGTATATTCCAGCTCAGGCTAAGAAAACACAGAGTCTGAATTCAGCCTGGTCTGAGCACGGACAACGGCATGCAYGCCTCTAGTTTCAGCTGGATCCCTTTGACAAGGAGCAAAGCGATGCTGGGGAAGCTGCTCTGAGTCTGCGCGTGCAAAGTCCCTGCTGGGAGCACARCTTGCACAGACCCTTCTGAGCTGGCTGCAAACCACCTCTCCGGGCACTTCCCGGGATGCAGAGCAGGCCAGCAGGGCCGGCCGCGTGGGCTTGGCTCCGCGCTGGCTGGGAGCGCCGACCGCTTCGCCCGGGGAACGCCAGCTCGGCTGCTCTTGCTACACCTTTCCCATGCAGTCGGGCACTGCTATCACCTGCGTTTCACCACCAGACCAGATAAGCGGAGTGGCCCAGGAGCAGAGGGACGCCTGTTTAATACTTCATATTCCTGGAAGCTGGTATTTGTTTGGCAAGAGAAATATGTGCTCAGAGAGGAGCCCAGGAAGAAAAAGTTGCTCCCAAGGCAACTCACTCCTTTGCCACTGCAAAATTGGTAAAACCTGCTGCTGTCTTGCTTTCAGCTGGATTAATGCAAAACTTGAGGAGTTCAGTCCTGCTGGCCTCACCTTCTCTTGCAGGGAGGTTTTATCCCATCCGGGAAGGAGGAGACGGTGGGGAGGGGTGCATCTGCACCATCCCTGATCTGCAGCAATCCTGCTGCTTGGCAGGTTGGCAGTGAGAGGGGCTGCTCCCGCGGGGCGCCCGGACACGACGCAGGATGCTCCTCTGTTAGCGGCGCTCACCCACGAGATCCCAAATTCATCGCAGCAGAAGCGTGGGGACTAGTCCCCTTCCCCACCCGACGCTCCTGTTACGGCGGGGAAGCGCCTAGTCCTGCTGCTTTGGGTGGTTGATTTTTAGATCCCCCAGGCCACAGTACTGTGTGCCGCCCGCCCGGCCCTCGGGCACCCGTCTTGCTGCCAAATCGGCTCCCTGCGAGCCCACGGGACGGACACACGGTGTGGGCTGCCAGCCTCYGGTCCGGCTCCAAGGCGGGACAGCTGCCATTCCTACACATGGTGGCAGCGTGGGTTCAGGAGGCCCCTCCTGGCCCAGGAGCCAGCGTGGATGGAAGCAGGAGCCGTTAGAGAAAACGGCACTACAAAGACACGTATTTATATGTATTCTTTAAAAAAACAGGAAACCCTGTCCCATTTGCAAGGCTCTTGGGCAGGGAGGGCTGTGTGGCTGTGGTGGGAAGGGACGGGAGGGAACAGGGCGTTTCTCCTCCGAAAACACCATTGTTTCCATTCCCTGGCCCCAGAGCTACCCGTGAAGGGTCGGGGCCCCCTCCGCTGCCTGCACCGGGGGCTGTCCGAGGGCTCGGGAACGCAGTGGCGCAGGTGAAGACCCAATGGCGTCTACCACTGGGAGAACTCACACCTCCTACGCCACACAGGGCCGCCTTCTGCTCCTTCCACGGCCAGCATGGATAACTGACCTCTACTGATCAGAGCAGCATCTCCACCAAGGGACAACAGAAACATGGCTCTGAAGTGACTTCTCTCCTGCCAGCATCAATTCAAAGAGAAACTGCTCCCAACCCCAGCTCCAGGTAACCTGGTCTATGCCTCGGCACAACTCAGCTGGCCCCAAGGGCGCATCACCCGCTGCTGCACCACCCACGTGGCCCCTGGCCAGCAGACATGGTGGTTCTGCACCCCACACCTGCACACATCACACTGCCCATTGCTTCACGGCCCTGTTGCAAGCCATGGCCAAAGGGCTGCGGCCATGCAGCTGGGCATGGCCCTTTGCTTGGGGAATCGCCAGAGCCAGCAATAGCATCCAGGTCCCTGTCCTCACCTACCAGACATGGCCTGACCGTTTTCAGCACCAGTGGAGAAGGCATCATCCTCCAGCCCCTGGCAGCATCTTGGCTCTCGCTGCTTTGAAATTTAAGGGGATGGACAAGCAAGAGACCCAGTCTGGGCTCCTGTCTCCAGCAATGCCTAATTGGTGATATTGCCCAGAAAGACCTCATGAACGTGTACATGGCACTGCTGCACCCAGCAGACATCTCCGTGTCTTGTTCATGGGCCATGCACTTACCCACCACATGTTGCTGCCTTTCTTACCTGCTCTTGTCCACAGCATCCTGGTCGTCCATCTCATCCGCACTGCAGGTCGCGCTGGAGTCGCTATCGGGGTTCACGCCAGGGCCTTTACTGCCTTTATGACTCTCCTTCTTCTCAGCCTTGGGTGTCCCCTCTGCCCCTGCTGTTCCTCCACCACTGACACTGCTTTCCGCTTTCTTGTCATTCCCCTTGTCTTTCTCCTGGCTGTCTTCGTTCTCCTCCTTCTTCACCTCGCTCTTGCAGGGCTCCTCACTCTCCTTCTCCTCTGGCTCCTCCGTTTTCACCACGTCCACCACCAGGTCCTCTTGTGCCTTCTCCTCGCTGCTGGCTGTCTCAGGAGCTGCCTCTGGAGGAGGGCTGGTGGCAGGAGCAGGGTTGGTGGCAGGAGCAGTAGGAGCAGCAAGAGCATCGGGGGGTGTGGGAGCCTCTTCCAACTTGACTGCCGGTTCTGCGCTGGAGTCACCTCCTGGCCCGGGTGGTGCCTTGGCCCCGTTTTCGCCTCCCTCTTTGGCTTCGGGCCTTGGTGAGGGAATGCTCTCAGTGTCGGAGCTGTTATTTACTGCAGCTGAGAAAAGGGAAGAAATAAAAATAAGAATCAGACTGAGATTCTCACTTCCCATATCGCTGCCTCTGCCCCCTCCCATGGGAGGAGAACGCCCTCATTCCTCCGAGAGGGAGACAATCCCAGGGCTCAGAAGAGCTGTGCCGGGATCCCCTGCGCCCAGAGCCTACCAAGCCAAGAGATGCTCTGGGGTTTTCTTTGCTTGCCCAACCCAACAACTGGTCTGGCTATTGTTAACCCCCACCCAAACACAAAACCACACTCCCTGCAAGCCTGAAAACCAAGCAACTGGGAAGCAGGGCTACGATCAAAAACCGTGGCTGCGGGCTGCTCTGCCACGTTCAGCAGGACAGGCACTGCGTCCTCCTCACTTCGCTCACCCATAGCTCAGAGCTCCTCAGCTTTGCTTCCCGCAGCCTGGGCACCTTCCCGACTCCCTGCTCGCACGCCGGCACAGCATTGCTGCTAACTTACGGTGCCCTGACCCTGTCTCTRCCACCCCCGGGGCAGCCAAGGGAATGTCCCAAAACACTGCGTGTGTTTGTTGTTATTTAAGCCACCAGTGTCAAAAGGAAAGGAGGTCAGGGTCAGTGAAAGCAAAGCTCTGCCAGTGTTTCAGGACAGGTTAATCATTAAATGTAAAGGATCATTCTCAAATCTAACGCCTTGAAACAAGCTAAAAACACAAGTGTTCATGCATCACTACAGGTGAAGATGCTGCTGAGAGATTGTTTCTATGGCTGGAGAAAGGATCGTTTTCTCCAGAACTTCCCGGTACAAACACGCCAAGGGCCAGGAGGATCGCTCGGCTTTCAGGGTCCAATCTCAACACTTCTCCCTCGGGGCAAAGCTCTCTCACACTCGTGTAAGAAGGGGCAAAGTGGTTTCCTCACGTGCGTCAATCAGTGAGATGCAGTCACCCAAGGATGATGGTCACAGGACTGACAGGACACAGATTTACAGTATGTTTGGTCAAAATCTCACTTAACAACACACCTGATGCTACTGCTAATGTGAGTACAATCCAAAAGCAGCTTGTCCCTGGTTGAACCAAGCTTTAGGCTCCAGTGCATTCACTCCAGACACTGAAGCCACGATGGCAGAGCGTGAACTGCGAGCAAGCTGTGCCCTGGATGGAGAGGGGAACAGCACCAGCCACGCAGTCTGGCTGTCTGTATGTGCCCCGTTCACCGGGGCGCTAGGCGAACGGCACACGTGCCTGCTCTTCACGAGCACGAGAATTGGATGCAGACAAATAATCATGCAATAAAAACCATGCCAAGACCTTCTCCCTGGTCCACTGCCAGCCAAATGGCCCCCCGATCCTACGGTATTCACTACGCACCGCCAAATGTCACCCAGGAGCCAAGCAGGCTTCTGAGGCATAACGCTGCTCTGACATTTCTGTGCCCATGACATTTCATCCACCTCTGCTTACACGTTTATTCAGCTCAATAGCCCACTTTAGAAATAGTCCCCCTCCGCCCAACGGGATGAATACGAAATGAGAACCGGAGCTCTAGGAACGTAAAGCTTCAGAGTGTGTCAAGCGATCTGTCTTTAATCTTAAAAATACATTGTTTCCTCTCAACCACTCTCACAAAGAGCAATAACTACCTTTTACATTGTGCCTCTGAGTCACATATCACCTCGCACAAAGATTTACCTGGAATCTGCCTTGTAATGAGTCACTTTCAACAATGACTTGAAAAGATTTTCAATTTCGAGTCCCATTAGCCAGGGTGCTAAGGCCAGGAATCAGCGTGGTGCTAGCAGTGCTAGTTAAGTTATTAAATTACTTTGACAAAAGTCAAATGGGGCTATTGTTGGAAAATTATGCACATTTTCTCCAAACTCGCTGCTGCGCTTTCTAAGCGATAAATAGCTAAAATTGTCACTTTCAAATTGTTTCCTTTCTTTGGTATGGCTGAGAGAGAGGAAAACGCTCCCTTAAAAGGAAAATGAGGAGGAAAAAACCTGCCAAGGTGCATCAGCCTCACACTTTAGGGACCGCGGCTCCTTCTGCTTCCCAGGGGAGCAAGGACCTCCTTGAGCTCAGCTGTCTCAGGCAGGAGGGTCAGCGACGCCCTGACGGGATGGGGATGGAGCACCGCAAACCCGATGGGTTATTCCTCCTTGAGGCCGTGCTCCCGCATCCCGGAGGCATCGCTGTGGGCCGGCGTTGGCTGCTGCTGCTGCGCTCCCTGCCTGCACCGCCGGCAGGCCGGTGCCTCTCTGCTTGCTCTCCTCCAGTGGCTTCCCCATGGCCTCTCCTCTAGACCACGCGGCGCCTGCTATCTAAGCCCGGCGTGTCCCTGGGCTCTGCCAAGCCGCGCAGGGACAGGCCTTTAGAGGAAAACAACAGGGAATCTGATCTGCAAGAGTGCAAAAGCGTGCCAGGCCCTGCGATAAGCCGAGCGCTCTGGGGACTGCGGGCTGATGGAAATCACAAATACAAGGGCTGTCTCTTCCTCAAGGGGAGGAAAAAAGTCCCTGGGGAACACGCAAAGTGCCACCTTTGCTGGGAAGAAGCAGGTCGCCTGGGTGGGCAAGGATTGGAGGGGAGCAATGCACACGGAGAGCTGTTTTCCCATGGTGGCTGTACTGGTGAGACCTGCGACCAACAGCAAATTTGGGTGACAAAGTCCATCCCCCCCGCTGCTTCCAGGGGATCCCTGTATGTGCAGCCTCAAAGCAGGGGCCGAGGAGCCCATGGACCACGGAGAAGGTGCCAGAGGGCAGTGCCATCCGGGTCGCCCCATTCCTCGAGAGTCTGCCGTGGCTTCGAGAGCAGCCGACAGCCTCCCCACCTGGACCCTGGGGAGGCCCCCAGGCGTCCGGCAGCCACGGCGGAGGCCAACTGGTAACCGAGCTCCTGCCATTGCACGACCTTCCCAAAATAAACATCCCTCCAGACAGACACTGGAGGAGGGCAGTGATCCAGGGCAGTCCTTGCAAGCGTGAAATCCAGAGGCATCCGAAAGGTCACGAGCACCTCGTGCTGCAGGACAGTGTCACCTTGGTGCCTCTTCAGGGTGACAGACACCCTTGGCAGACGCTGCCCCTTGGGAGCACTGACATTTGCAGGCTGAGGCAGCCAGAGGTGCAAGGTGCCAAGCAGGACCTAGAGCACCCAGCCGCGGTCAGCGGGCAAAGCCAGGACAGCCGAGCATGTCCCCCCCACCGCTGCCCTGGCTCTCCTCACCTTCGGCCTCCTCAGCCATCTCCTCTTCGTTGCCGCTCGTCCCCGACACCTCCATTTCCTCGTCCTCAGCTGCGGGAGGGAAGGCAGCTTCTTCATTTTGCACGGCGGTGCCTTTTTTCTTTTTCCTCTTTGCGTTCCTTTCTTTCTCCTAGGGAAGAGGCAGAGAAAGGTCAGGAGGGATGTCACATCGGCTTGCCCCCATGCCGGGGTATGGCACGTGCCTTCGCACCAGYGCCGCTGGGGAACGCACCACGCGCTGCCAGCACGAGGGATGCTAACACTGCCACGGCCCCCAGCCCCCGAGTCCTACAGCTCCCCAGGTGAACTCTCCTAAAAGTGGTCCCCAGGACCAGGCTCGCCTGCCGAAAGACCAATGAGCCTGCGGCGCTGTCTCGCCAGGCCAAAAACCTTGGGGCAGAGCGGGAYGTGGAGCACAAGGGGCATCTGGCTGTGCTGCTGCCCTTTTGGGGAGGAGCGTGACCCAAGGGAAGCCCTGGGGACCCCCCAGTCCCACGCGTGGAGCAGACGGGCTCAGACCCACAGAGGTGGTGCTCCTCCACGGGACGGCTGGAGCGGGATCCATCGGACACCGCTGCCGAGCTGCAGTCAGGGTGCAGCCTCTCCTCCCCCAGAGCTCAGCGCTGACAGCGACCTGAAGGCCACCCGGTCTCCCTGGCAGAGCTGGGGCCCAAGCCGCGGTAAACCTCCGCGGGAGGGACGTCACTGGCACATAGACAAGTGACGCGTGTGCAAAAGTCAGCAGCTCAGGGCTGGAAACAGCCAGGCAGTTCAACCGTCTGATCCTTACGTCTGCGTTACGTGTTTGTATTACGTGTTTACTGGGACTACCTCCCAGCTCCTCGAACGCGCGTGGCCCCCCCGTCCTGACGCTCCTCTGGAGATAGCAGAGCTGATAACCCAGGTGCACTGCAGTTTTCCTGCATCCCACAGCAGGTGCTGCCAAAGGACTTTACTCCCTGCGCCCTGGGGCTGCTGCCGCCGGTGGGACGCTCAGCACGTGACGGCAACCCGCGGGCGCTGGCAGACGCATTTGTGAGCGCCGACCCCCGGGAGACACGGGGCTGCCCAGCAAGCGGAGCAGCCAACGCGGCAGCACTGAGCCCCCTCAGGCCCCATCCTGCCTCCAGCCCCAGGGCAGCGCCGTCCCGTCTCTCCAGGGCACGCGCCGCACGGACGTGGGCACGCACACGCTGCTCCCTCCCAGAAACCCCCTGGCCCAAAGTAAAAGCCTCAGTTTTGCTATTGTTTCCTGCTCTTGTTGCTTGAGTAAATATTACCAGTAGGAACAGGCCCATCATCTCCGGCTTTCTCTGCAAACCCCACACAAATGACGTGTGTAGGACGTTTATTTACATGGATGAAAAGATAAAGCCGTGGCGGAAACGCTAACTTTGCTTTTAGATCTCTCTGTTGGGAAGAGCTGATTCTTTCCCTCCCCCTCGCCCCAACTTTTCAATCCTTTAAAAAACTTCCAGATAAAACAAACAAATACAACTGCTTTCTGCTTGGAAACGCTGCTTGCTCAAAATCTATTTTTATCAAACTGGGCAGGAGAAAGGAAAAAGCGCACTAGAGAAATCGCTGTTTGAACGTGCGGAGACACAGGGACAGGAGCAAAGGGCTCCTCCGTGCCCTTCTCCCACCGCTTCGCGGCCCCTCTCGGTGGCCGTCGCGGCAGCGGCCAGAGCGCTGCCAGCGTTGACACCTTTGTCAAGGCAATGATTCAACAACCGCGTGTTTTGGTCTGAAGCAGCAATTCCACATCATGCTAATGCAATGACAAAGCTCCTACGTTACTATGGCAAAGACTTCTCTGCCTCCCTGCCTCTTACTCACGTATCTGTGACTCAGTCGAACCAAGGAGCAGGCTCTCCGCTAGGGAATTATCTGGGAAGCAGCCTCTGCCTCAACACCATACTTGGCTTTTGCGCGGTTGCTGAAGAGCAAAGCAGCAGGACTCTGCACGCGCAGGGACGGAGGCTGCTCGCGGAGCGGAGCAGCGAGGTGTCTTTGGGGCCGTGCAAATCCCTTGTACGGCAGATTGCCACTGCCTAACGCAAGGCAGACGGTAAAGCAAGATGAGGTGGGATCCAGGGAGCAGAGCTAGGCTGCAGGTAGGGATACACGCAGGCCCCAGCCTCCCCCACCTGCAATTCCAGGAGCTCCAGGCCCCTGGTACAGTCTTGTTCTTGGCAGCTTCTCAAGGAAAGGGGACCTTTCCTGCTCTGCCCACGTAAGGCAGCCGGCACACCAGGGCCCACCTCTGAGCCAGGCTCCTAACCACCACTGCAGGACAAACGTGTTCATTCGAGCAGGACCTCTCTCCAGTGTGTGGGGCAAAGCGAAGCAGCCGAAAGGGAGGCTCCACTCAAGCTCCATCGGGAAGACATGGAAGAGGCTCTTTGGGCAGTGCCTGGAACGAGGTGCCTCCAATCACACGGATGTGCTCTTCATAACCCAAGCAGGAAACAGGGAGGCCATGGGAAGGTTTCAGGACTATTTGCAACAGGCACTTCCTCGCTGATTTGTGTTATTCCAGCCCCTGGGGACTCATCCCTTATGCTCTGCTCTCCACCTACCATCAAGTATTTTTGCAAGATCATCCAACGCTTCAGGATTTGGTGCCAGTCTGCCTCACTGAGACCCACTGAAGAGATGCTCTGTGGACAGTGAGGACGCTGAACACCATACCAGGGGACACGGGTGAAGAAGCAGCACCTAAGCCTCAGCCCCTCTTGCTCTGTAATCCTCGACGTGTCACTCCACGTCCGTTCCTCCGTGCGGCCATCCCAGGCACCTGGGGTTACTGTGGCAGCTGGTGTTTAGCCAGCTCCGTTACGCTGACTCCGAGCCCGGCGAGGATCAGCAGCTCTTTCCCTACCTCCGCTCCTTCCACTCCTGGCGCTGGATCCTGCCTCCCCCCGCGCAGCTCGCCTGCGCCGTCGCTCCTGGAGGAGGAGGTGGGGAGGAGGCCATGCCAACAGCCCACGGACATGACATCTTCCTGGCCATCTGCCCCACAGGGGAAGCAGCAGCCCAGACAAATTTGGCCTCTCCTCGCGATCGCCACCTGACACGGCAGGAACAGCCAAAACAGCTTTCAACCCCTGCTCCTGATACAGAGCCGTCATTCTATTTACCTCCCATCAGCATCTGTTTCAGCCCTTCCTAACAGCACCATCAGGCACTCCCAGATTGGTATGACATAATGATGCATATTTGAGACTATATTAGAGCTGGATCTAACCACAGGATGACAAAGTAACGCCTGTGCTCTGTCCCAGGCCTGGCGCTGGGAATAGCCAGCCGGTCCCCAGTCCTTCAAACCTCGCTAGAGTTTCACAGGCCTTGCAGCGGCAAAACGGGAGATCCCCCCGCTGCTGCGTTTCTAAAAAGCCATGGTTAGAGCCAGAAGAGACGCAGCCCTGGGACCCCGCAGACAGGACCTCTCTGCSCACCGGGGCAAGCAGGGCCTTGGCCTCTAGCCCAAGACCGAGCGTGCCGCACAAATGCAAGGAAGACTCGTTCATCCTCCAAAAGAGGAGACCAGCAGGCTTTCCTCCCGGATCAGCTCTGCAATCTGAATCCTGAATCCAGCATCACCCAAAAAGCACAGAATCACAGAAACGCTGCTTGGAAGGGGCTTCACGAGGCCTCCTGCTCAAAGCAGAGCCACCACCAGYGCTCGACCAGGTGTATCCAACTGACCCGTCCTAGTTTCATGAGTTAAAAGAAGCCCAAGCGTTCACTAGACCAAAGTGACTATCGCCCAGCAGAGGTCTGTGGCGAAGACAGCGTCTAATCTCCAGCTGCTAACAAAAAGAGCAGCTCTGAGAGGACACCGTGTATCAAAATCCCCGCTTTCCTTAAACGCCGAGATTACAGAGCGCAACATACAGAAGGTCAAGGCTAAGTGACGCTGATGCCTGGGACGCATCTGAGCCGCTCAACAGCAACACTAAGCCAAAACACACAGCAGTGCAGATAAAACGAAGCCTCAAGGTGGCTGGACTCCACCACGGGAGTAACGGGCTGCCCGCTCCAAGGGGCAGACGTCCCAGTCCAGCGGCACGCTGGCAGAGGGACAGGGCGAGGAACCCGTGGCTTGTGAGGACCTGGCCCTGCCGTAGCCGGGGCTGCAGCGGGATTCCTCTCCTCGAATACACTGGAGAAAGGGAAAAATCTGGGCATCTTGTAAGCGCTGTGCAGCTCAGAAGAAGGGGGGAAACGCGGCTCTGCGCGCTGACCCAGACCAGTACCAGTCACCTTTGCAAACCAACCCCTTCTCCTTTCTAACGCACCGGATGCTTGGGGACAGCGCAGGTCCCACCTCACCTGCCCCCTTGACCCCCGAGCTCCTCGGGCTCTGGCCAGGCCAGGGCTCAGCCCGCAGTGTCGCCTGTCCCTCGGGGTCAAGGGCTTGCAGAAATGCCCAGCATCATCCCACCAGCCAGCTGCAGGGAAGCGGGACATCCCACTCCACACTGTGCTCTGCCACATTTCGGGGTGTGAGGGACCTCGCCAGGMTCTGCTTCCCATCCTAAACTGGTTATCAACACGGGCTCGATCCCTGCAGCTTCTCCACGTCGTCCGCATGCTGCTAAAACCCAGCCCGGGTGGGGAGAAACCTGGCTTAGGGAGGGAGCCCTTCAAACCTGTGTCACAACCTATCTGGAGGAGGAGGCTACAAAATATTAATGAGCTACATTTGGGAAGCTAATGAGATCTGCTAATTAAGTTTACTCTCCTTAAGCAAGATGAGGAAAAGCAGAACCAATTTGTTTCCCTGCACATTATCAGCACTAGCTGCTGGTGGCGAGGTCAGGGAATATATTGGGGATTTCATGGCAAAACTACCTGATGACACACTGGCTTGCCACATGCTTACTCTGCAGAGGTCAAGGCTGACTACTGGGTCTAGGAAGAGATTAGGAGGCCTGGTTCGCTTGTGAATATATTTAGGAGTCAGGAAGGAAGGTCTATGGCAATTTAATCTCAGTTGTTCTTTTATTTTATTCAGCTTTCTGGCATCTGCTGTTGCCACAAAACAATAGAGCACAATAAATAACAGCTGAACATTCATTGTTCTTCTACAAAACCGAATCCCATAGCCTCGAATGCTCAAAAAATAAAATGATGATGCTGATATAAACTGCAAGTGAGAGTGAGCAATTAGACTGGAAAAGCCTAGTGGCTGCCTTGGAGGGACGGATACAGGGAAAAATGTGGTTCTGCAGAAAAACACTTCTGTGATATAATTTCTGAAACATTAGGAAGCAGAGTAAATTAATATACACCGATTCCATTGCCAGCTAAGCCGTATGATCTTATTTCAGATTCTCCTCAGTAATGAACAATGATATCTTTATAACATTTTATATTCAGAGGGCTTTATGCACATTTCATTCCAGTCTTTATATAGTTTTTTTTTGCTCTTTTGTATAGTTTGTTTGCTTTGTTTCTAAAAACAATTCAGTGAAACATGGGAACACAGGAGTGTCTCTGTGCATAGAGAATTAATAAAAAAAAAGAATCGCCAATGTCTTCTCTCTTTCTCATTCCTATAGACTGACTAGGATATTAAATTCCTGGGTGAGTCATTGAATGTTTTCCTGTCTTTCTTTTTACTCTTGCTGTAATAGCTTGCTTGGAGAGATTCCTGCATTGAACATTGTCCTTTGCATTTTCAAAGCACCCCTTGGGGGTTTAGCCATGTGAATTCTATTAGCCAGAAACTGGGAACCCCAGGATACTCTACAAATGAAATAATTATAATCCTTAGTTGCTCTGTAGCAGTCTGCCTTATCTCCAGAAGGCTGAGCAAGCCCCACGTTATCCACACCCTGCACCTTATGCAAGAAGAGCAGCAGCATCAGCCCATTCTGACAGGGAAACCGAGGCACAGAGAGATGAGCACATTTTCTTGCAGTCACAAAGAGAACCGACATCCGTGTCGGGATTAGCTTTCCAGTCTTCTCAGCGTTATGATTTCGGGCTAAGCCTCCCCTTTCCTTTCATTGTCCTGAAACCCCGCAAGGAAACCCCACATTTTGGGGGGTAAATTGGCTGTCCTCACCTTTAGTTCAGGTGTCGGCACTGCTGCGGGGTCTACGGTACCCAAAGATTTCAACAGAAACGTGGTGAACTGCTGGGCCCAATTCTGTTCGCCCCTCCATGGGGTGAAACAGCACAACTCCACTGGCTTCAAGGGATTTACACAGCTGGGAGTCAGCTCACATTCTGGCTAACACGCAGCAACCCTGCTCTCCCTTCTGCTTCCTTTCATCTCCCCGAGCATCAGCCGTGCTCCAGAAGACGGGGTACGCTCTCACACAGCAACCCCCCTCTGCAGACCTCTTGGGACCAAACAGACAAATGGCCCCTTCCTGCATCGCTCAAGCTGCCCGTGCCCGGCATTTTCAGACCAGTACGTTCTCCAGGATGAAAGATTTCCCCCTCGGCTACGGGAACAACGCAAGTGTTTGCTGGGAAATATCTGTGGCGCCCGGTGTGGGCTGAGATAGGATTCTTACCATTTTTAGTTTGTGCTGCTGTAGGATCTCGTCCAGGTTCTGTCTCTTCTTGTAGTTGAAGTAGAAGTTTTTGCACTGCGACACAGTCTTGGAGCCCACCATCCTGGCAATGGCCGACCAGTTCCGCCCATGCTCAAGGAGACCTGCGGTCACGGGAGGGAGAAAAGGAGAAGGCTTTAAAACCAGATAAACTCGCACAAGGGCAGCATTATTCGCACAGGATGGGAAACACCCTTTGTGCAAGCCAAACTCCACAGGAACAATATGGTCACCAGCACCCGTCCGCAAGCCTTCCCAGGCCAGCGGATGACTTTCAACAGCCTGTTTTTCTTTCCAAGGGAAAAAGGCACTCGGCTGACTATCTAAGGAACAAAACACATCCCACAGCCGCATCGCTCAACAAGCCGCCGACAGCCCTGCCTCTCCGGGCAGGCAGGGGGGACGCGGGGGCTCCCTTCCCTGCCTTTTGGGATGGGACTGGGAGTTGTTGCCGTGCCCAGGAGAACYTGGGGCAGCAGGCCTCTGTCCCTACCGAGGAGCAAAGGCTCCTTCCGCCCTCCTGAGCCCTGGTGACGGGTTAAACTGGGGTGACACGGGAGCTGAGAGGGTCAGAGCACAGAGTCCTGTTATGGATGGGGAGGCGGGAGCCGGGCAGACGGGAAGGAAGAGCCCAGGCAAGGGAGGTGAGCCATCACGGCAGCACGGAGCCGGCTAAGCCCAGGTAACTTCCCCTGCTGGGAAGAGGCGTGCCGGGGGATTAGCACTAATCGCAGGCTCATGAGCAAGAGCAATTTTGCAGGTCAGGCATCACGCCAAGGGCTGGCAACCCCAGCCAGGCAGAGCCACCCGAGCACCGGGCTCCTGCCAGGGCCGGGGCAACCCAGAGGGGCGGAGGAGGAGGAGGATGGAGCAAATCATCACCCTGTGGCCTCGGGGCCTCCACAGTGGGGTCTGGGCACCTCCAGCCCTCCAGCTGCCGTGCCCCTTTGCATGGCAGGGACAYGCATGCCCAGGGACGTGAAGCGACTTGCCGGAGTCACACGGGCAAGGTGTCGGGGCAGGGAGCTCAGTCTGGGTCTCAGGTCTGCAGGTGAACGCCCTAATCTCATCACTAGGCTGTCGTGTCTCAGCACGGYGCTGCGCGGCAGCCCCCGTACCCGTCTGACACAGCGAGGTGTCGAGGATTGGACACGTGCCTCTGCCGGGTGCCGCAGGCAGCCGGTGCTCAGGCTGACGGTATTAGACACCCGGGTGGGAGGAACTCTGCGGTCCGGGAGACGGGAGAACAGCACAAACCGTCGGCAGCCTGAGCAGGGTATCTGCCGGGGACGGGAGGCAGATGGTTGCACTGAAGGTGGGAGGCACAACAGCATACGCACCAGCCCAGGGACACGTGCACCCGCACCCCGCTCTGTCCGTCCCAGACTCCTGGAGGTGACCAGGGCTAGGACTGTCCAGGCTTTCCAGAAAATAACACCTGGTAGCCTGCGGTCCTTCCCATGACCTGGATTGCCTTGCCTGGGGCCATCCTTGGCCCCGTGGCTTGTGAGCTCTTGCAGAAGACAGCGTGCTGGAGAGCAGCACAGCCTCTCCAGGGGTTTCCCTGACCCTGCAGCCTCCCTTGGACATGGCAGGGTGGCATAGGGTCTTTCCCGCAGCACCAGTCCTTCCCATGGGGCTGGAGCACCCATCAAGCTGTGGGAGCTGTGCAGCCCAGCTGGGTTGTGCTGTCCGGCTGGCTCCAGGCAGCCCTTGCTGCAAGAGGTGGCTTTCCAAAAGCCAGCATGGAATGAACCTGCTCGGAGCATCTTCCTCTTTCATTAGGGGTTTTTCTGTCCGCAAGCACCATCTGGGGAGCCCAAGACCCGGGAGCACCCAGAGGTCTCCTTCCTCTATCCCTAAATCCTCCCTGGCTGCCCAGAGCCGCACAGACCCGACCCCGTGGGGCGAGGGACCCCGACGAGGCGCAGGCAGGGACCCCGCAGGCCGCAGCAGCCTGCCAGGGAAGAGATCGACCGTGCCCCAACCTAGCCCCAACCCCAGCCCTTGGCCAAGCTGCTGCCACGTGTCACCTTCAAGCCGCTCTCTGGAGRTATGGCCCAGCGCAGAGAGCCTCTGCTCCAGCGCAACAAGAAAAACCCAGGGGGACAGATGCTCATCTCATCTCAGCACAGCACGAGCTCGAGCAATCAGGGGTCGAGGGAAGCACCTCCGGCCAGGGCATGTGCGTACGTGCATGSGGAGGGCATGACTGGGGGGGTCTGTGGAGCTGCAAACAAGGAAGTTTGCGTTGAATAGATGGCAATGTGTATTTTGAGACAGGTGAAAAAAAAAMMCACCCTTCTCCTTGCCAGGCTCTGGAGGAAGCCAGCTGCATCCAGCACAGTAAGGGTTAAAATGCAAACGGTGCCTGGATCCTGCCCCGTCCCAGCACCAGGGCTTATCACATTGCATGTAGCACACAGGCATCACACAGCGCGCTGAGCACCACAAAAGGCCGCCGCAAGCCAAGAAACAAGCCTGCGCTTTAACTCTGAAACTCCCAGTGCCGCTCGGGCAAAGCCCACGAGCTCCGCCGCCGCCGCCGCCGCCACGCTCACGCGCTGGGACTTTTCGGAAAGGATGTCCGGCCGCCGACCGCGGGCGATAACCCGCCGGGGTGGGAGCCTCCCCCCRCGAGCAGCTGCGGGGGCAAACCGGACGGTCCCGCGTGTCGCAGCCGGCCGAAGCCGCCGCCGGGGGCAAAGGCCTCGCAGGCTGGTGGCGATGCTCCCCACGGCGCGCTCGGAGCGGCCGCGTTCGCCTCGGCGCCCGGCGGAGGGAAGCGCGAACGGGCAGGGCCCGCGGCAGAGCCGCGAGGGGGGCGGAGGGGCCCTTTTCCGCCGGTGCCAGCGCGCCCGGGAGCGGCGCGACCTTTGCTAGCCGTGCGCGACCGGGCGATGCCAACTCCCGGCTGCCCTTTCCCCTGCTCGGCCGGCCGGCCAGCTGCGTCCCCACCGCGTGGCATGGCCCCAACACCCCCCCCCCCCCCCCCCCCGGGGCAGCCCGCCCGCCGGGGACCCCGCGGGGAGGAGCGTGCCGCGGCCCGGCCGGGCGCTCGCAGGCGGTCCCAGGAGGACCAGGCTGCGCCCAGACCCCGGGGGGGGAACCCAGCCGCTCTCGTCTTTGCATTAAAAAAAAAACAACACAGCAGATCAGCAACACCTGCCTTCCCCAACCGCAGCTATCTGCGCGCCCGGGGAGGGATCAGCCGGCCAGCTCGGCCGAGGCGGCGGCACCCCCGGCCCCCGGCCCCCCTCTGCAACGCGCGGACGATCGCTTTGCAGCGCCACTGAAACTACGGCTAGCGGAGTTGCAGGCTCCTAGCGAAGGCGGCTCTCGGTGGCGCGGGGTGGGGGCACCGGCCCCCGGCCCCGCCGTCAAACACGCAACGCGACAACGCGCACCGCCGCCGGGGTTAACCCCGTCCTCGTCGCTGCCGCCGTACTTACACGCTCTCGGTCGGGCTTCAGCCGGCAGGGGACCTGCCCGGAGCATGCGGCGGCGGCGGGCCGGGGTGCAGGCGGGCGCCGGGGCGCCGCTTCAGAGCCCCCCCGGGCGCGCCGAGCCGCCGCGCCGCGCCGGGAGCGCTCCGCTGGCGCCCGCCCCGCTCATCTTGCTCTCGCTCCCTCGCGGCAGCCGGAGACGGAGAAGAAAGCAGAGCCGGTTCCTTAAATCCTGGGGGCGCGAGGGTTTCAGAGCCATGGGCGGCCAGCGGCGGCGACGGCGGCGACGGGGCGCCGAGGCTGCGGAGCGGGTCTCCGGCGGGAGCCTCCTGACCCCGCCGCCAGAAGTTGCTGGGAACACATGCTCCGGGCTCAGCGGCGCTTCCTCCCGCGAGGCCGCCGGGCGAGCGGCATCCTCCGCGCTCCTCCCGCGCCGCTCGCTCCGCCGAGCTTTCCGACCGGCTGCAGCCGCGCTTGTTAAGGTGGATGCAAGAGCCGCCGGGGGGGGGGATTTTTTTTCCTCCCCCCCCAACCCCCTCGCCTCACCTCCTTGCTCTGCAGCGCGGGGCTAGGGGCAGGGGAGTCTGTGCAGTTTCAGGAGATGCCCGACGTWGCCAAGAAAAAAACCGAAAATATAAAGCGGAGAAGGAGGCGAGGGGAGGGAGCCGGCGGCGGCGGCGCGCTGCAGCTCGCTGCTGCCAGCCGAGGGCCGGCGAGCCGGTGCCGCCGCCGTTCTGCGCGCGGAGCGGCGAGCGAGCGCTAATCTTTTCCTCCGGCTGACCCAGGGCTCGYTTCGGCTGAATGTGACCTCTAGACAGAGCATTAATAACGAACGTGGCACCGGCCCAAGCTGACAAGGGGTGCGGCCGCTTGGCACTCGCCGCCTCCCTCCCTCGCGCTCACTTTCTGTCTCCCTCGCTCTCGCCTGAATGTCAGCGGCAGGGGGAGCGATCCAGGAAAACAAAGCTGCGCTAATAGTTTCCTCCGCTCTGAAGTGAATCAAAGGCGCTTTTCTTTCGGGGAGGCGCACGCCGGCGAGCGCCGCGGCCCTG